>NC_041387.1:398863599-398871988 GCF_002162155.2 Triticum dicoccoides | reverse complement strand
GAGCCCGGCAGCCCCGTTGCCCTAGCTCCGCGCCCCGAGCGCCTCAGCCCCGCGCCGCCGCTTGCCGGAGCCGGCTCCCGGCCGCATCGCCGCCGGAGGAGCTCCTCTCCAGCCACCTCCCCGCTGTCCGACCGGTCGCCGGACCTCGCCCCGCCGCCGCAGATGAGCGTCGCCCCGCCGTCTTCTCTTCTTTCCCTCTCCTTCCTCTCTTCCTCATCTCCTGGTCTCTCTCGATGCAGGCAGCCGCCGCTGTCGTTCAGTGCTTGCCGCCACCGATTGTTGCTCGCCGCTGGCCTCGTTGCTACGTCACCACCCGAATCCGGAGGGAGGCCGCCCCCCGCGCTCCGTTCCCGGCCATCCTCGGCCTCCGCCCCTCGCCGAAGCTCCTCCATCCTCGCCATTGACCGCCGGTCGCCACTGCCCCTGGTTCCGCTCGGGGTCGATCAGGAGGACGAGCTCCTCTCACCTGGGTCACGTGGGCCCCGGCCTCCTCTCGTGGGCCCGACCTGCTTCATCCGGCCCAGCCCAAGACTCCCACCGCCAGCCTGCCTCCTCCTCTGCAATGGGCCGAGCCCGATGGGTGAGCCTGCATATCCCCCGCCCCGTGCACACTTTAGCTAAGATGCGCTCACTTCGTTTTTTTCTGGAAAAATGACTAAGTCCCCGTTTCTGGGTAATTTTCATGCCATGTTCACGCCATCACATCTCTGCATCGGTAGCTCCCTTTCGTGCGTGTAATATGTCAAATTGTTCGCCTCAACGAGTACATCATTTCATTCCATTGCATCATATTCATTTGAGCTCATCTTGATGCCTGGATCATCGTCGTAAGAGTGCTTCATGATGTTTTCTGCTGTCTGTTATCAGAACGAGCTCTTTTGTCATTTTTGCCATGATTGATGTGTGCATCCTATGAGGTTGATGTCTACATGTGTTTTGATCTAGGCTATGTCTTATTTACAGTGGTGTATGCCATGTATTTTTGTGATCAATGTGGTGACTAGCACAAGCATGCAAACTAGGCATCGTGATGTTGCTGATTTTAGTCCCTGTTCTGCTGTTATTTTGATGCCATGTAAACTTGATACTACAGAGAGATCCATGCAGATTTTGAGATACTTCAGTAAGGGTGTTTTGAACAATAGGTTATTGTCTATCCATTCATGCCCTTGGTTGAAATTATGGAGTAGTCTAGCATGTCATTTTCGTGCTCTACTTTTGCATCAAAACGTTTCCTGGCAGATTGTTTACATATTATTCAATTTGGCCAAGGTTGCTATATTTGATCCTTGCATGCTATGGACTTGTTCTTGACTTGGTTTGTTTCACAAATATGTCTTCTTGATGATGCTATTCTTGTATTGTCATGCAATGACTTGTGGTGAGTGAATCGAGCTTGTTAAGTAGTGTACATGATGTTGCTGTTTTGCTAGGCTGAATCTGTTATTTCGTGATGCTATATAAACATGTTGCTACTAATCATTCTATGCATAATCTGGAGATGTTCTATAAACATGTTTTGATCTACATATCATGCTATATCCATACATGCCCATGGTTGCATTTATAGCTTGCTGTAGCTTGTTGTAATCTTGCTCTAAAGTTGCTTCATAATGTTGCTGTCAGCCTGTTTACATTAAGTTCAGTTGTTTCCATGTGTTTTCCTAGTGATCCATGCACCCTATGATCTTGCTATTGCCATGCTTAGCTTCACAAACATGTCTTCTTACTGTTGTTTGGATTGCCATGCCATGTTTTGCTCTGTAGTGAGTGGTACAAGCTCATCTACATGCCTTCATAATTCTGTTTCTGCCATGTATGAATCTGTATTATAACTTGCCATGTTTACGTGGGTGCCATCATATTTTCTGATCCTTTTTGGCTTATGGTCAGTAAGGGACTTTTGATCTATGCAATTAGTAGATTCATGCCATGCCTTTGTTTTCCATGATAAGTTCCTGTAACATGTTGTTTGATAACTCTAAACATTGCATCGTGATGTTATTTTCTGCAAAGTCTGGAATTGTTATAACTTGCAATCTTACCATGTGTGTTTGAGTATGTTCTAGTGATTTCCGGAGATAGCTCAGTGTTCATGTTTTGTAATGCTTTACCTGTACATCATGCCCATGCCTTTTATTATCATTTTGAGATGCTGTAGCATATTGTTTTGATGCTTGCAATATGCCTAGTTGCTATTTTGGACAGATTGTTGCTATAACTTGTTTCATGTGTGTGTGTTGAACCGTTGCTCCATTTTGAGTGTGCTCTGTATGAAACTTGCTTAGAATTGCATGTAGTTTCATATTATCATGTTGCATCCTTGTTTTGAGGTGTTTGCTTGATGTTTGGGTGCATTTTGCATCAATGCCATGTTTAACTTGTTTTGCTCATATCTTCTAGGCCGTAGTTCTGAATTAAATGAACTTCATATGAAACTTGACTAGAATCTCGTGTAGATCATCTTTGTGCATATTAACTTGCTGTTTAACAACTCAAACATAAGGTTTATTCAGATCTGGACCAATTTCGAAATATGCCTATGAGGACTTACCGGAATTGTTATATGTTGTTCCCGGCCTCATTTAAACTTGCCTTGATGTGTTGTTCTTGTTTGCATCATCTCTTGCCATGAGTAGCTTCATGTAATATTGTCATACATCATGCTTGTTGTGCATCATGCCTTGTTCATGTTTGGTGTGTTTACTGTGTTGTGTGCTTCTTTTCGATAGTTCCTGTTTCGTTGCGATCGTGAGGATTCGTTCGTCTACGCTTGGTTCGTCTTTGTGGCTTCGTCTCCTTCATGGACTCGTTCTTCTTCCTTGCGGGATTTCAGGCAAGATGACCGCTACCCTGGATCTCACTACTATCATTGCTATGCTAGTTGCTACGTTCTATCGCTATGCTGCGTTACCTATCTTTTGCTCATCAAGCCTCCCATATTGCCATGAACCTCTAACCTTTGACACCTTTCCTATGCAAACCATTACTTGGCTATGTTACCGCTTTGCTCAGCCCCTCTTATAGTGTTGCTAGTTGCAGGTGAAGTTGAAGATTGCTCCATGGTGGACAGGATTTTGGTTGGGATATCACAATATCTCTTATATTATTAATGCATCTATATACTTGGTAAAGGGTGGAAGACTTGGCCTTTTGCCTGGTGTTTTGTTCCACTCTTGCCGCCCTAGTTTCCGTCATACCGGTGTTATGTTCCCGGATTTTGCGTTCCTTACGCGGTCGGGTGATTTATGGGACCCCCTTGATAGTTCGCTTTGAATAAAACTCTTCCAGCAAGGCCCAACATTGGTTTTACCATTTGCCTCACCTAGCCCTTTTTCCCTTGGGAGTCGCCTCTCGAGGGTCATCTTTATTTTACCCCCCCCCCGGGCCAGTGCTTGTCTAAGTGTTGGTCCAAACCGAGCGATGTCCGGTGCCCCCTGGGCAACCAGGGTCTATGCCAACCCGTCGTCTTGCTCATCCGGTGTGCCCTGAGAACGAGATATGTGCAGCTCCTATCGGGATTTGTCGGCACATCGGGCGGCTTTGCTGGTCTTGTTTTACCATTGTCAAAATTTCTTGTAAACCGGGATTCCGAGTCTGATCGGGTCTTCCTGGGAGAAGGTCTATTCCTTCGTTGATCGCGAGAGCTTGTCATGGGCTAAGTTGGGACACCCCTGCAGGGTATAATCTTTCGAAAGCCGTGCCTGCGGTTATAGGCAGATGGGAATTTGTTAATGTCCGGTTGTAGATAACTTGACACCAGATCCGAATTAAAACGCATCAACCGCGTGTGTAGCCGTGATGGTCTCTTTTCGGCGGAGTCCGGGAAGTGAACACGGTTTCTGGGTTATGTTTGACGTAAGTAGGAGTTCAGGATCACTTCTTGATCATTGCTAGCTTCACGACCGTTCCGCTTGCTCTCTTCTCGCTCTTATTTGCGTATGTTAGCCACCATATATGCTTAGTCGCTGCTGCAGCCTCACCACTTTACCCCTTCCTTTCCCTTTAAGCTTTGCTAGTCTTGATACCCATGGTAATGGGATTGCTGAGTCCTCGTGACTCACAGATTACTACAACAACAGTTGCAGGTACAGGTTATGCGATGATCATGACGCGAGAGCGATGCTTGCTTGCATTGAGTTCTTCTTCTGCTTCTTCTTTGATCAGGGGATAGGTTCCAGGTCGGCAGCCTGGGCTAGCAGGGTGGATGTCGTTTGAGTTACTTTTTGTGATTCATCCGTAGTCGGATGGTGCTCTTATGTATTGTGATGTTGTATTCATGTGGCATGGTATGCCTTATGTATGTATCCTCATTTTATGTAATGTTGATGTAATGATATCCACCTTGCAAAAGCGTTTCAATATGCGGGTCTATCCTTGGTGGGACCTTCGAGTTCCTTTTGGATAGGGTCGCATATTGGGCGTGACAGAAAGTTGGCGCGGTGGGGCCAGAGGACGAGCCATGGGGCTCTCCTGAGGTTAGTGCAGCGGCTAGGGTGCCCTCAGTTGTTTATCATCAGCGCGGAGCATGACGCTTCCACTCTTGCATGGGCATAGCCACTCCTCGACCGTGTTATCCGCCAGCACGGAGCATGGGGCTTCCACTGGTGCGTGGGAGGGAGCTCCCTCTGAGGGGAGGCTCCGGGGCGTGTACGGCCTCGTCCTGGCACATGGCTTGCATGGTAGGACTAGAGGAGGTGTATATGGCCACCCGTGAGCCAGCGCGAGACTCACGAGGCCCTACCTCAAGGCGGGTTGCGCCTGAATTTTTGGTAAGGATGCTCGTTGGAATCCTGCGAGATGGTTAGGTCACCAGAGTCGAGTGAATCTCTAGAGGATATTGCATGAGAAGGCCAAACACCAATGACCCCAGGAGGTGACGTGAACGGGGCCGGCCCACAAGACAGAGCTCAACTGCTGGATTTGTCGACGCTGCAGGGACGGACCCAAGCACAGACGCCGTGCGCAGACTTCTCACGCATCGATCCCCAAGAAAGTCAGCCGACGCGCGGCTCCCGTGGTGGCGAGGCACCGTGTCGCGCGCCCTAACTTATCCACTCCCGATTAGCTCATGCGAGAACAAGGCACCAAGGGCCATGGGAGGTGACATACATGGGGCTGGCCCGCGAGACAGAGCTCGGCCACTTGGGTTTAGCGATGCTGCAGGGACAGACCCAAGCATAGACGCCATGTCGGTCCTTAATCATGAGGCAGTCGCGGGCGGGTTCGTAAGGGCGCACGACATTCATGATGGTGAAGCACCCGATAGGCATGTGATAATATAAAGCAGCTCAAAAAGGGTGAAATTAGTTCTGATAGATGTGCAAACCGATACATGCTGCGGGGCGGACCCATACAGCTTGAGGATAATGCAGCCCAAGGGGCGCCCTCAACTGAATGAAGTAAAATGTCACCTGGCACCGTTGGGGTAAAAGTGTTGAAGTAGCTAGAGATGCGCGTCGCAGAAGTTGCTCCACATGAGCCAGTAGGCTCCTAAGCCTCGGGGGGCTCCGGAAGCTCTGGCTCCTTCTCTGACAGGACTGCCTCGCGCCTGGCTTCATGAGACACCAGGGCGCCACGCATGCATCGCTAGAGTGAGGCAGCCGCGCCCGGCAGGCCGAATGGCATGCAGACATAGCTGTGGGGGTGGCCTCCACACCGGTCGACGCTGGAGGCCAGAAGAGCTCCTGAGAAGCAGCTTTGTTGAGGCCCGGGATGTTGACGCAGACGCGCAGCTCGCCGACCACTTCCTGTGCAGCAGCTGCATTGAGTGACGTAGGCCGTTGTTCGCCTCGCATGGCCCGTGCCTACCGAAGATCTTCGATTGCCCTGATGATGAACTCCTGCGCGCTTGGTGCCTCGCGCCCTGTACCTTGCTCCTGGAAGCGCACGATGAAGCATGCTTCGACATGGTGCCCGAACGCCTCCCTCGTGATGTTGGCCATGTCAGAGGCCTTCTAGAGAAGAGCCCCTGAGCCCAACCTGGGGGGCGTCGGGAATGCCTTCCTATGCGAGAGGGAAAGGCGCCCCAGGAGAGGGTGCGGGGCCTGAGGCACGGTCATCGGGCACGCCAGCCTCCTGAGTGCCCTTGAGGAGGAGCTGCTTCTTCTTCTTGGGGGCAACCTCAGGGGGAAGGGTGGCGCCCTGGCCATCCGAGTTCTCGACCGTCGTGGCCTGGTAGGCACGCTCGAGGGAGCACACTGCGTCCTTCTCATCGCAAGAGCCCGTGATGATGCCGCCGCTTCCTCGCATCTTGAGGACGTTCTAGCCATGGTGCGTTGCCGCCATGAACTTGGCGAGGGCTGGGTACCCGAGGATGACATTGTACGACAGGTGAATGTGAATGACATCAAAGTCGATGAGCTCAGTGTGGTATTTGTTGCGCTTGCCGAAGGTGACGGGGAGACGAATCTGCCCGATGGGGTGCGTGGAGCTGTCGGTCACTCCTGTGAATGGCTTGGTGGGCTGAAGCTGGTCACATGGCACCTGGAGCCTGTCAAATGTCTCAACGGAGAGGAGATTGAGCCCAGCGCCGCCATTGACGAGTGTCTTGGTGACGAGAACGTTGCTGATGGTAGATCAGCAGAGGATGGGGAGCGCGCCTGAAGTGGCCGCACACTTGAGCTGGTCCAAAGAGTCGAAAGTGATGGCGTACTTCGACCACGTGAGTGGACACGACGCCTCGAGCTTGGGGAGGTCCGCGTTCACCTCACGAGCGAACTTCTTGAAGATGTGATGGGAGGCAGGGGCCTGAGCACCTCCCAGGATCAGGCGATAGCATGAGGCTCTTGGGAGCCCCCAGCCCCATCGTCCTGGCGGTGGTCGTCGTTCCATCTTGGTGGTGGTGGCAACCGAGGGAGGCCAGCATTGCCCTGAGGACGGTCCTCGTGAGGCTGATCCTGCCATGGACCATCGCGAGGCTGGTCCTGCCAGCTGTCCTTACAAGGCTGGTCACGCCAACCCTGACGGGGGCCACGATCATCCCAGCAGCCTCCGCCGCGACCTCCTCCGCAGCCGTAGCCACGATCGTTGCGCTCAGGGTGATGGCCGAGGCACCCGTCCTGGATAGCCCTGAGCTCTTGGCAGTCGTTGGTGTTGTGGCTGTGCATGTTGTGGAAGACACAGAACGGGCGGTTGCCTTTGGAGGACTCAGGGTGATCATAGCCGCGCTTCATGCCAGGCTCGGCTGCAAGCACCGCCAGGCCCTTGCGCTACACTTCCTTCGCCTTAGCCTTCTTGTCTTCAGGATCGGCTTATGGGAGCTCGAGGAGTGAGAGACGGCCTTCTTCTGCCCTCGCGCACCTGGTCGCCATATTAAACATCTCCAGTGTTGAGCATAGGTCCTCGTGTATGGCGAGCTCCTCCTTCATCTTGACATCCCGGACGCCATCAGTGAACACTGAGATGATGGCCTCATCCGACACCTTGGGGATCTTGAGGCGAACATTGGTGAAGCGTTGGATGTATTTGTGCAAGGTCTCTCCTGGTTGTTGCTTGATGCATCACAGGTCGCCAGTTGCAGGAGTGCGGTCGCGGGTGCCTTGGAAGTTGGCGATGAAGCGCTCTCGCAGCTCGTCCCAAGAGGAGATCGACCCCACTGGGAGGTTCAGGAGCCACAAGCACGCGCCATCCTTGAGAGGCATGGGGAACCAGTTTGCCATGACCTTCTAATCACCACTTCCCGCCTTGATGCTTAGCTCGTAGAGCTGAAGGAACTTGGCTGGGTCGGGGTGCCGTCTTAGCGCAGAGGCAGATCCGGCTTGCACTTGCCGGGCCAGACGACACGGCGAAGCTCTGGAGTGAACGCTCGGCACCCCGTCGTGGCCACGGGGGCTCTCCTCGGAGGGGGAGCTAGGTCTTGACGCCCACGCGCAACCACCTCAGGCTGCACGCGGTCTTGACGAGGGGGCGCAGGAGGAGCTGGGAGCGCACGCGCCTCTCCTTGAGGCTGCTGCACGACCTGGTAGCTTTCTTCATCATGCATAGGCGCCCTGCACGACTGGTCGCGCTGGGGGCCTCGCGCCTTGGCTCGAGGACGACATCTTGCCAGAGAGGAGGAGGAGGCGCGACGTGAGCTACGTCACCCGCCTAGGGCTGCGGGGGAGGCAGCGAACGGGACAGTGCAGGAGCCTCTACAGAATCACTAACGAGCTCGGCGATGCAGTCCAACCAATCCTCGTAGAGGTTGTCAGCCGAACGGTAGCACAGAAGCTCACGTGCCATGAGCAGCGCCGACTGCATGGTCGCCTGCCCGCGACAGGCGTGGGAGGACGAGGCAGTGGCCGAGGTCAGCGACGGAGTGGTGGTGCGGCCGTCACGTCGCACAAAGGGCGACAGTGATGAATCCTGCTGCTCTTGGGCTGCAGGGCCGGTGGCAGCATTTTCCACG
>NC_041387.1:398833285-398863261 GCF_002162155.2 Triticum dicoccoides | reverse complement strand
CGCCGTCAGGGTGACGCGCGCAGTGAGGGATGCCTGGCACTTGGCGCGAACTCGACGAGCGTCCGCCATGAGAACAGCGGAGTGGTGGCGAAACAACTAGCAGAAGAGAGGCTTCGACACGCCCCCTACCTGGTGCGCCAAATGTCGGATTCCGGGCTCCACAGACCAAAGAAAGGTTCGAACTCAGGGGCATGTGCGAAGAACTCAACCTCTCAAGCCAATCGATCCGCTGCTCTCACGAACTAGCTCGATGAACAAGAAGGAGAAGGACACGACAGTTTACCCAGGTTCGGGCCACCTTGCGGTGTAAATCTCTACTCCTGCTTTGTGGTGGATTAGCCTCACGGGGGGCTGAGGATGAACTAGTACAAGTGGAAGAACATTCACAGGAGGCTTGTTCTTGTGATGAGCTCTTGGGGATTCAATGAGCTGATCACCTGATGCTTCCTACGGCGGTGGTTAGGCTATATTTATAGCGGCCTTGGTCCTCTTCCTCCAAAACTTAAGCGGGAAGGGATCCCACAATGGCCAAATTTGAAAGGGGACAAGAAGTACATCTGATCCCGACGAAAGGTGGTCTTCGCTTGCAAAGCTTCTGATCGTGACATCATGGTGGGCTCGGCAATGACATCCATCCTGCTATTCTGGCGGTCCTGGTCTCGTTGCACGTAAATGGCAACCTTTAGTTGATTCCTTGGGACTCCACAACTGTGCTTGCCTCCTTTGCACTAAAGAGGAAACATGCCGCTCTATGCCCGCTGGCACGCGCCTGGCCTTGGTCGTCATGGCTGATGTCATTTCAGCCTCATGAGGCAGGGTCTTGCATAGAAATCTCCGCTCCGGCAAGAGGCCACATGAAGAGGCCGCTCCCTTAGGAGGCCTTGCGAGGCTTGGCCCCTCGTGAGGGTCTTGTCTTATCTTGGTCAAAGATGGGCCGTACCATGCTGTCGATGGAGCCACGCCGTGGGACGCATGCAGGCAGGTCTGGGTACCCCGGTTCCCAGAATGCCGACAAAAAGTTCCTGGTTCCACAGGAAGCTTTTGCGCAGCACACTTTGACAGATGATCAGCGTATGCTATTTTCCGCATGGGGTACGTGCTCTGTTTGCAATCTATCAAAGTGTTCCTCCAATCTTCTCGTTTCCTCAACATATGCCTCCATCAATGGAATTTGGTAATCCTTATTGACTTGTTTCACCAAAATTGTGAATCTCCTCGAATGATCAGCTTCTTAATTCCCAATTCAACGGCAATCCTAAGCCCAGCAAGGACCCCTTCACACTCTGTTGTATTGTTGGTTGCTTCCTCTTGGGGAAAATGCATCTGGACGACGTACTTCATGTGCTCACCAGTGGGAGCAATGAGAAGCACGCCAGCCCCTGCACCTTGCAGGGAGAAAGCACCATCAGAATACATAATCCATTCTTGGGGCGCTTCCTTGCCGGGAATAACTGTTTCCATTACCTCTTCGTCAGGGGTGGCGTCCATTCTGCAACTCTGCCAATGCCCTGCTCTGGATTGTTGAGGTGCTCTCAAACTTTAGGCCAAAACTGGATAACTCTAAAGCCCACTCCAGTATTCTGCCGGTAGCCTCAGGGTTCCGGAGTATCCTTTGCAACGGGAAGCGGGTGACAACTATAATCTCATGGGCTTGGAAGTAGTGGCGCGGTTTCCTTGAGGCCATGATGAGGCCAAAAATCAACTTTTGCACGCCAGAGTACCTCGATCTATCCCCCTGTAGCAAGGAGCTGAGAAAGTACACTAGGAGCTACACCATTTTCTTCCTTGCCGCGTCCTTGGTCTTGACCACAGTTTCATCCATATAAGCCTCAATATTTCTGTGCAACTGTGGTTCAAAGCCAATCTAGACTGCCCTTGCAAAAGTAGACCCGACACTTTTAAACCCAAAAGGCATGCACACAAAGCATTACGTACCGCATGGGATGATGAAGGAGGTCTTCTCTTCGTCTTCCTTGGACATGAAGATCTGATGATATCCAGAGTATGCATCCAGAAAAGAAAGCAAATTAGAACCCGAAGTGGAACCCACAATCCGGTCGATGCACGACAAGGGAAATGGATCCTTTGGGCAAGCGTTGTTGAGGTCTGTGAAGTCAATGCAAAGCCCCCACTTCCCATTAGCCTTGCGCACAACAACTGGGTTTGCCAACCACGTCGGATGCAGTACTCCTCTGACCAAACCAGCTGCCTCAAGCTTCTTAATCTCCTCGGCAATGAGCTGCTGCCGCTCCAAGGCCTGCTTCTGCACCTTCTGCTTGACGGGTCAGGCATGTTGGCAGACAGCAAGGTGGTGCTCGATTACCTCCCTGGGAACACCGGGGATATCAGATGGTTGCCAAGCAAACACATCGATATTCGCCCGTAGGGAGGCAACGAGCGTGCTTTCCTATTTGTCATCAAGGGTGGCACTGACCGTAAAGGTACCATCAACGCTAGCCAGCCCTGCCGGGACCTTTTCCACATGGGGTGCAGTAGCATTGGCCCTCTTGCTGTTGGAACACTCCGGCACGTCATCAACGGGTGTCGTGCACTCGATAGGGGCACGCTTCCCGGATTCCTTGCTAGAGTCCCTACAATCCTTCTTCTTTCCCTTAGTTTCCTTGGCGGCCACCGCTGCTTCGGCGGCCTGTGCCGCAACAGCGTCCCGATACATCTTGTTCACGCATATCTTCACATCTTTCTTATCTGGTGGGATGGAAATGATGCCCATTGGGCCAGGCATCTTCAGGGTGTTGTAGGCATAGTGGGATGCCACCATGAACTTGGCCAGGGCAGGGCGCCCAAGGATTCCATTGTACGACAGGGGGAGGTCGACCACATCAAACACAATCTTCTCGGTCCAGTAGTTCAACTCACCCCCGAATGTTACTGGCAACGTGATCTTTCCCTTAGGATGGTTCCTACCGAGATTAACTCCTTGAAACGTGCCAGTAGCCTTAAGCTCCTCCTTTGCTATCTAGAGCTTGCTGAGAACATGTGGGGAGATCAAATTCAGCCCAGCCCCGCCATCAACCAGCATCTTTGTGACTTTGAGGTTGCGGATCGTTAGGGAGACAAACAACGGCAGACACCTTACCGCAGTGGTGTGGTCAGGGTGATCCTCCTCATCAAAGATGATGGGAATGCATGACCATTTGAGTGGTTTCCGTGAAGTTGCCATTGGCTCCATGACATTAACCTCTCGTGCCCACTGTTTAAGTTGGCGGTGAGAGGAGTGCAAAATGCACCCCCGTCAATGCACATGGAGTCGGTGGCCTTCTGGAATTCCTGCTCACTGGCTTCCTCTTCATCCCCTTCATCACTCCTAGCATCATGGCCCTCTTTCTCTCTGCCCCTGGCGGGTTTCCCTTGGTTCCGAGGAACCTTGCCGGGGCGATTTGCTTCACTACCCCGACCCTTACCGTCAGTGTCTTTCAGACCTCTTTCTTTATCTCGCTTCTCATACTCAGCCCTCTGCTTCTTGACAAGCTACTCAACCTGGTGACACTCCTGGAGGTCGTGGCCTTTGGTATGATGGATCTTGCAGTACTGCTCCTCACTCTTCCCAGCTTTCTCGGCAGTCGTGGCCTCCCGGCAGTCAGCGCACGCGGCAACTTCCTTGCCGGGGGCTTCGGCTTTTGCCTTCTTGCCGGTAGTAGGTGTGCCCAATCCCTCAACAGTCATCACTGCTTTATCCTCACGCTTCTTGTTGCGCTTCTCATTCTTATTCTTCTGGCTAGTGGTCTCGTCGTCATCTTCTGAGTCAATGTCGACGTAATCCTCCTCTCCGGGAAGCTTCCTCCCTTCCTCCACCCGAGCACACTTGTCCACCAAAGTGTACAGCTCCTTCACAGTCTTGTGCAGCTTGACGTTCATCTTGGAACGTATCCTTCAGTTGCGCACATTAGATTGAAAGGCGGCTATCATAGCTGCCGGGAGGATGTCTGGGATATTCCTGTGAACTCTGCTGAACCTTTGCAAGTACTTCCACAGAGTTTCTCCTTCTTTTTGCTGGAGGAGCTGCAAATTGCTCGGCCGCCCTGGTTCTTGATGGCCTCCCATGAACTCACCAATGAACTCATGGCACAGGTCAGCCCAGGACGAGATGGAGTTCTCCGGCAAGTGCATCAACCAAGACCTCACATTAGACTTAAGTGCCAACGGGAAATAATTGGCGAATACCTTCTCATCTCTTCCTTCGGCAGCCTAAACATCGATGGTGTAGATGCTCAAGAACTCTGCCGGGTTCAATCTTCCATCATACTTCTCAGGTATCTCTAGCTTGAACGTGCGAGCGGATGGCCAACGGACTTGCCGTAGCTCGCAGGTGAAGGCAGGGCACCCAACCACGAACGTGCGAGCGTGGGCTCATCGATGTTGGGACCGTCACACCCGTTGGGTTGGCGGTGGTCGTCGCGGCGTCGCACGATGACTGCGTGCGCAGCTTCCCTCCGCTTGTCCTCCAGGGCTCGCCGTGGTTCTTGCCGTGCTCGAGGATCAGAGGAAGCCATGGAGATGTCGTCGGCCTCTTGGATGCATGGCTCCTGCACAAGCCACTGAGGTGGGGACTGAACTATGGGAGTAGCCCCTTCTGTGCGGTGATACATCTCCAACGTATCTACTTTTCCAAACACTTTTGCCCTTGTTTTGGACTCTAACTTGCATGATTTGAATGAAACTAACCCGGACTGACGCTGTTTTCAGCAGAACTGCCATGATGTTGTTTTATGTGTAGAAAAGAAAAGTTCTTGGAATGTCCTGAAAATCCACGGAGGCACTTTTTGAAATTAATAAGAATTTCTGGGCAAAGGAAATACACCAGGGGGCCCATAGCCTGTCCACGAGACATGGGGCGCCCCCCTATAGGACGCGCCCCCCTATCTCATGGGCCCCCTGGACCTCCACCGACCTCAACTCCAACTCCATATATTCACGTACGGGGAGAAAAAAATCAGAGAGAAAGTTTCATCGCGTTTTACGACATGGAGCCGCCGCCAAGCCCTAATCTCTCTCGGGAGGGCTGATCTGGAGTCCGTTCAGGGCTCCGGAGAGGGGGATTCGTCGCCGTCGTCATAATCAACCATCCTCCATCACCAATTTCATGATGCTCACCGCCGTGCGTGAGTAATTCCATCGTAGGCTTGCTGGACGGTGATGGGTTGGATGAGATTTACCATGTAATCAAGTTAGTTTTGTTAGGGTTTGATCCCTAGTTTCCACTATGTTCTGAGATTGATGTTGCTATGACTTTGCTATGCTTAATGCTTGTCACTAGGGCCCGAGTGCCATGATTTCAGATCTGAACCTATTATGTTTTCATGAATATATGTGTGTTCTTGATCCTATCTTGCAAGTCTATAGTCGCCTATTATGTGTTATGATCCGACAACCCTGAAGTGACAATAATCGGGATACTTCTCGGTGATGACCGTAGTTTGAGGAGTTCATGTATTCACTATGTGCTAATACTTTGTTCCGGTTCTCTATTAAAAGGAGGCCTTAATATCCCTTAGTTTCCGTTAGGACCCCGCTGCCACGGGAGGGTAGGACAAAAGATGTCATGCAAGTTCTTTTCCATAAGCACGTATGACTATTTACGGAATACATGCCTACATTACATTGATGAACTGGAGCTAGTTCTGTGTCACCCTATGTTATAGCTATTACATGAGGAATCGCATCCGGCATAATTATCCATCACTGATCCATTGCCTATGAGCTTTTCACATATTGTTCTTCGCTTATTTACTTTTCCTTTGCTACTGTTACAACTACTACAAAAACCCAAAAACTATTATCTTTACTTTTGCTACCATTACCTTTATTATCATACCACTTTTGCTACTAAACACTTTGCTGCAGATACTAAGTTATCCAGGTGTGGTTGAATTGACAACTCAACTGCTAATACTTAAGAATATTCTTTGGCTCCCCTTGTGTCGAATCAATAAATTTGGGTTGAATACTTTACCCTCGAAAGCTGTTGCGATCCCCGACACTTGTGCGTTATCATGCGGCCAGCCGTACGAGCCATTGTCGCCGCCTAGGGAGGCCGAGGGGGCCAGATCGCTATGAGCCCCCTGCCTCGGTGAAGCCAATCAGACCCTGAATGGTATCCATTGATCCATCTGATCGGCCGTCGTAGGGAACCTCAACAACAACTGGGCCCATGCCATGGCCTCGGAGGCGGTGCTTGGCATGGGTGAAGATGAGGAAGACCGCTGCATCGCTCGGCTCTTGATGGCGCCGGTGGCGACCGCATCGCGTCCTCGCTGTCGTGAGCCAGCCGCTTGGATAGCGCGGCCACGCAGCAAAGGTGCTTGATGGCCCATGGACCCGTTGGGCACAATAGCTGGGTTGGCTTGTTCTGGAGGCGGCGCCTGCCTCGCGGTCATGCCCATGGCGGGGCAGCTGGAGGGTTGCAATTCGCTTCAGAACGAGCGCCACCACTGCGGCTGTGCCCTTCGGCGGGGAGAGAGGGTGAAGGTAAATTATCTCCCCCACTCGTACCGCGAGGGGTGTGGCCATCAGGATCTTGTTGATGTTGTCCTTCCCTGACGCCTCTTGCTTCTGCTTCGGCCGCGGGGATGGTGGTGACAACACCTCCTGCATTGGCCACGCCTCCCGCGGTGCCCGCATCTTCACGCGCCCTTCATTTCCGGTGACGTTAGCAGTCGCGGGTGGCGGAGCCTTTCAGGTGGACGTGTGAGCTGCATCACCGGGTTTCTTCTTGGGCGCCATAGTTGATGGAGCCATCGACGATGAAGACAGCGATGAAGATGCTGCGCTGCTCACGCTTTTGGGTTCGGGCAAGTGATCACCCCTACCTGGCGCGCCAAAGATGTCATGGGGGAACCACGACCACCTATGGGGCTACGAGCCCCTTTCTAGTTCGGCAGGGGGATGGCACGTTGCAAAAATAGCGGAGGAGCGTGAGGCAGCACGAAAGAGATCACACGGGCAGTTTTTACCCAGGTTCGGGCCGCCGCGAGGTGTAAAACCCTACTCCTGCTTTGGTGGATTGATGGTGGATGGTGGTGGAAAACGCATCGCTCTTTGCCTACCATGCTTGCCTTGGGACAAGAACGGCTACGCGCGTATGTGTGTACAAGGATCCGAATCCTTTCTATGGTTACCATGGGCCTCCTTTTATAGATCAAGGGGTCACCACAGTGGCAAATCAGTCATTACACACTGATTAGATAGCGAACAGTGCTATCATACCTAACTCTACAGGCTGACAAAGCGCATTAAGTGCGCTGCTCAATGTCACATCACAGCTTGCCCGGTAGGCCATGCTGGGCTGATTCGCCAGCTTGGCGCCTGCTCGCTCGACACGTCGCAGGACAGGTGTCGCTTGTAGGTATTTTCTGTAGAAGGTGGCTACCATGTGGCATATAGCAGCCACCTAGTCACCTTGGAGCTTGACACCGCACTGATCGATGATGTATGTCGTGATGAGGTGGTGCGGTGGAGTGGTTGGTCTTCGCTGGTCCGGGCAGGCCTGCCGGGACGATTCGACGGAGGCTCGCTTCCGGGGATAACCTTGCCTCCGCCAGGCTCGCCTGTCCGGCAGGGAAGGTTTTTCCCTTAGTAGTGTCTTGCCCCTCTGGCTAGTCTTGGTCTTCTTGATCTGTGTTTGGGTCCTTTAAGGGGATCGATTTCATCTTGCTTGAGTTGATCATAGCATTGTGAACTTGCCCTCATGCCTGTGCACAGCCTGGGCAACGGACCCAGGGTCTGTTGCACCGACACGTATCGTCCTAGGTTATCACTGTTATATGATGAATATCATCCAACAGATCACCGATCAAATGCCTACGATTTTCCTACATATTGATCCTGCTAAGTTACTATTGCTGCTGATACCATCGTTACTGCTACAAAACTATTGATATCACTGTTACCGTTACTGTTGCTGCTACCACTACTATCAAAGCTATGATATTACTGTGCTACTGATTACTTCGCTATAGATAATTAATCTCCAGGTGTGGTTGAATTGACAACTCGGCTACTAATATTTGCATATATTCTTTGGCTCCCTTTGTGTCGAATTTATAAATTTGGGTTGAATACTCTACCCTCGAAAACTGTTGCGATCCCCTGTATTCGTGGGTTATAATCCCCTCGATCGGATGTCGTGCTTTCAGATGCGCGTATGGTATTCGGACTCTGTGACCTGCTCAGATGGTTCTTAGTCGCCATAGTTGTTCAGAGCAGGAGTCCCCAATTCCGATGGTTTAAGTCATGTACTGTGGGAGTGTGGTCAGTCTTCCCATTAACTGGTCTGTTTGGTTCCCCTGGCCATATACATGGCAGATACAAACTCAATCACATGTAGGCCAATTACGAGAGATATGCTTCAATTATATGTTGCGTCGTAGGCGGAGAAAGCAAACACAACCTGTGGGGACTGGGGAAAAATGGGAAACAGAGATGGATCGACCTTATGTGGGGATTGGGACAACTGGTGGACGGGTGGATGTCCTCGTCTTTGTTGAGCTCGTCGGGTACCGGAGAAGGGTCACACGGGCGTGGCAAGGTCCCGGTCCACAGGTACAGGAAAAGTCGAGCTCAAAACCATGCAGGCCTGCTCTAGCGAGCCAGCCCGGGTGAAGTCGAGCGCGACTTGGGAGCCGGGGCCGCCGCGGTCATCGGAGATGATGCATACAGAGGCGGCCGAGTGGGGACGACGGGGTGCCGGAGCGGGAGTAGGTGCGACTTGGTGGTGGGCTTGGGTAGGCCACGGTGGAGCGAGAGCTGGAACATGACAAGGTCGTCGCGCTTGTCGTGAGTAGATTCGGCGGATTTTCTGCCGCTGGCTCGCGCATCCACTTGGTTAGGGGCGCCACGATGCTGGACACCGTCGCACGGGGAAACTTGTGCGCCGCCTTGTCCTTCTGCTGCTGCGGCATGGCAGAGGATGCCAAAAAAGCGACGATGGCGCTGTGCTCGTGGACCTCATCCTTCGCCATTGACGCGCAGACGGAGTTGCCTTGGCGACAGAGTGGAGGGCCATCGCCGCCGGGGCTGTGCTGGCGTGGGCATCGTTGGGGATGGCACGGTGGAGCTGCATCTGACGGTGGCCATGGGAGAGAGCTAACGTGTGGTGGAACTGCATCACGACAGCGGTCATTAGAGCTAGCTGTGCCAACGGGATCTGGAGAGAGTGGGGTGCAGTAGGAGAGAGATGAAGGATAAGGACGAGACTCGAGTTTCGTTTTGGTCGCACAAACCTCGAACGAGATGGGAAGATGACGTGGACCTACACTAGGGTCAAGATTCGTGCTATCTAATCAAACACAAACACATCGTTCGGCATGAAATGTCAGATAGAACACAAAACAAAAAGGGTTAACGTGTCATAATGGGTGGCTAAAAGGACGTGTGGGAGGTGCTCTAATTAATTCTAAACGGATGGAGCCGTCCGCTCGCTCTGGCGACTACCCTGGAGCCCCGCCCCCGCCCGTGGCGGCCGCTGCCTCCGCCATCTCCTCCGGCTGCTGCTTTGCCTCGGCCCTCGCGACTCCGTCCCCTTCGCCGGGGCCGGCTGCTTCGGCCGTCAACCTGCCCCCCGCGTCTGCCCCCGCCCCCGCTTCCCGGCTCCGCTGGGCGGACCTCGCCGATGAGGATCCCTCCCCTCCCCTGCTGGCCCCTCCTCTCCTCCCGCTGCCGCTCCCCGCAGCCCAGCCTGGCCGGTGGCTCAGCCCCCCAAGTGCGGGGTTTTGCCACTGGCTCGCGGCCGCTGCGGTTGCCGGCGCCGCCCTCGAGCTAGCCTCGGGCTGGTGGGAGCCACGGCGCGGTCTTGCGGAGCGGGGCTGCTCGTCGCCGGCGGTTGAGGGCTTGGGGAGTGGCCGGCCGCTCCGATAGGGGCGCCGCTCGGTCCTCTTGGTGCCGCTCGGTGGCAGGGACTCATCCGTTGGCACCTCCGACGCCGCCCGCGGCTCGCAGTGGCCCCGCTCCCTCGCCTCCGGTCTCGCGGCCATCGCCATTCCGGCCATTCATCGCTGCTTTTGGCTCCTCATCGCTTCGTTTTCGGTCGCCTCGCCCTGGACTCTGCCCCGTCCCTGCCCGCACTGTTGCCTCACCACCGGCGGCGGTGGCGCCCTGTGCCTCGGGGGAAACCCTACGACGTTCGGGGCCGCCCCGCCTGCTAGGCCAAGCCACCCCCACACCTGACGTATTGGGCCCCGCCGGCCCATCTATTGCGCCTCCCTGCTCGGCTGCCTTCGCCTCGGTTGGGCCGGCCTGCGGGACCTGGTCCGCTTATGTGCCCTAGGCCCAAGACGCCGGTCGCTTCGATATGGCTACCCCGTGGCCTCCCGTTGCCCCCTGTTCCCTTCCTTCCCTGCCGCATCCCTTACCCCGGGCTCCTCCGACCCCCTGGTCGTCGCGCCCCCCTCCCCTTCCCTCTGGCCGGCCGCTGTTGCTGCGCTTCCCCCGCTCCCTCCTTCCTCGCCAGGACAGTCGATGCCTCGGGAGTGGGAGGATGGCGCGGCTCGGCACAAGCGGCGTGTCGACGACCGGCGTGAACCCTCCCGTCCATCACCGGACTCGCTCCGGCGCGGGGAGGAGCTCCGTTGCGAGCTGCATGAAATCCGGGAGGGCCGCCGTGATGACCGGCCCTCCCCTGCCAGCCGCGACGCTCGGGGCCGCTCCCTCTCCCCTCGTTCGGCCGCATCAGGGGACTGGCGTGCCCGGCGTCGCTCCCCTTCTCCAACCCCTCGCCACGGCCGCTCCCCCACCCCGTCCTGGTCCTCTCGCCCCGCCTCCCTGTGCGCCCAAGCCCCGTTGTTAGCTCCTGCCACGCGGAGGTACGTGCCGCCCCACGCGGCTGCCGCGCCCCTGGCTGCGGATACTGCCCAGGGCGGGGGCCCTGCGCGCGGGCGTCCCGGTCCTGCCAAGAAGAAGAAGCGTCATGGCGCGGGACATGGCGCCCAGCCCGTGCCCCCCCGGCTCCAGGCTCCTCTGCCGCTCCAGGCCCCATCTCAAGCCTTCCCCGCCGCCCCTTGGTTCAACTGCGGGGTGGCGGGCCACTCGCAAGTCGACTGCATCAACCCTCAGTGCTGCTATCTCCGCAAAGACCTTGGTCACCCCGCCCTCCTGTGCCCGGATCGACCGATTGCGTCAGAGCTCATGATGTACGGCCACCACATCGAGGGGTTGGGCTTCTTTCACCTCGAGGTCCCCGACGTGCCGCCTCCCACTCCACCCTCCAGGCGGCCGTCACGATGGTCGACGGGGTGGCCTCCCCAGAGATGATTGAGGCTGATCTCAACCACCTCTATCGGCGCTAGTGGGACTGGATGGTCACTCCCACCGCTGGCCACATCTTCACCGTCGTCTTCCCTGACTCCATCAGCTACGGTTACGCCACTCGCAGTGGCCGGATCATGCTCGCCCTTAACCAGCTCGTCGTTGACATCACCGAGCCGATCCTCGATGCCCAGGCCATGGTCGTCCTGGATACCGCCTGGATTCTCGTGGCCAGTGAGGGAGTCCTGGATTAGGGGGTATACGGACAGCCGGACTATATACTTTGTCTGGACTGTTGGAGCGTGAAGATACAAGACTCAAGACTCTGTCCCGTGTCCGGATGGGACTCTCCTTTGCGTGGAAGACAAGCTTGGTGATCTAGATATTATATTTCCTTCCTTGTAACCGACTCCATGTAAACCCTAGCCCTCTCCGGTGTCTATATAAACCGGAGAGTTTAGTCCTTAGAGGGACGATAAAAATCATAATCATCATAGGCTAGCTTCTAGGGTTTAGCCTCTACGATCTCATGGTAGATCAACTCTTGTACTACTCATATCATCAATATCAATCAAGCAGGAAGTAGGGTTTTACCTCCATCGAGAGGGCCCGAACCTGGGTAAACATTGTGTCCCTTTGCCTCCTGTTACCATTAGCCTAAGACGCACAGATCGGGACCCCCTACCCGAGATCCGCCGGTTTTGACACCGACATTGGTGCTTTCATTGAGAGTTCCTCTGTGTCATCGCTGCAAGGCTTGATGGCTCCTTCAATCGTCAACAACACGGTCCAGGGTGAGACTTTTCTCCCCGGACGGATCTTTGTGTTTGGCGGCTTCGCGTTGCGGGCCAATTTGCTTGGCCAACTGGAGCAGATCGACAGCTACGCCCCTGGCCACCAGGTCAGGTTCGGAAACTTGAACTACATGGCGGATATCCGCGGAGACTTGATCTTCAACGGATTCGGGCCTGTGCCAGGAGCGCCAGACAGTCACGATGAGCACGGCTTAGACCTGCTGTCGGACAATGCTCGGGATATCACCCCCGTAGTAGCCCCGGACCTAAATCCGGAGTAGATTGCGTTGCCCAAGGACGGGTGGATGGACCCCGTCCCGCAGGCCGCACACTCATCGGCGTTAGAGCCGAACACAGGCCTCACCCCTAAAGAAGCCTGTGACACCGGACCCCCGGATTCGTATCCGGCTGTAGGTTCCAGTCCGCACGCTCCTGAGCCTGCCAAACCTGGATGGGCTCCTGTAATGGAGTTCACTGCTGCGGATATCTTCCAGCACTCGCCCTTTGGCGACGTGCTGAACTCGTTAAAATCTCTCTCTTTGTCAAGAGACTCTTAGCCGAACTATGTCCGGCTCGAGTGGGAAGCAGGCGACGAAGGAATTCGTTGCCCACCCACCACACACTTCATTGCCACTGTCGACGATGTATCAGACGTGCTTGACTTCGACTCCGAAGACATCGACGGTATGGACGACGATGCAGGAGAAGATTCAGAATCACTGGGGCGCTGGACTACCACCTCGTCATACGATATATACATGGTGGATAAGCCCAAGGAGGACGACGGT
Source organism: Triticum dicoccoides (assembly GCF_002162155.2). Classification (NCBI taxonomy): domain Eukaryota; kingdom Viridiplantae; phylum Streptophyta; class Magnoliopsida; order Poales; family Poaceae; genus Triticum; species Triticum dicoccoides. The sequence continues at coordinate 398,850,420 of NC_041387.1, read as the reverse complement.
GACAATCCGGAAGATAAAACCCCCGGGCAAAAGCCAAAACGACGGCGCAGACGCCGCTCCAAGTCCAGCAACAGTAAAAATAGCGACAAGAGCGCCAGAAAGATAGACACCCCAGTCAACTCCGAAGGCAACAACGACCATATGGACCCAGCAATGGAGCACGATGAGCCAGGTCACGCCGAACACAGCTCGGAGCAGACGCCCGATCACAATGATCCCGAGGGGCGAATTAATCAAACCGCCCCAGGACAAGAACACAGTCCGGATGACGATGCATTCATCATCCCGGAAACACGCTTGGAACGAGATAACCTCCACAGAAGGCTTATGGCCACTACGAGAAGTCTAAAGAAGCAGAAGAAACGGCTAAAGGCCGCACAGGAAACGCTCAATCGCAGATGGAATAAAGTGCTAGACACTGAAGAAAAGTACAGCGACGATCGCCATACAAAGAGCTATCCAAAACGCAAGCAGCTGCCAGAATTCGACAACGAGGCCGTTCCTCCAAAGAACAACACGACCAGGAGGCCGGACAAACCACTTCATAACCGCAACAGAGCAGCTACCGACGCCGCACACGATTTACGCGAGCTCCTGGATAAGAAATCCGGCACGGCTAGGTCCATCTACGGATCTAAAGGAGACACCCCGGTGCAGGACTATGGTCACCAAAACGATCATACCGATCGGATACCAGTTCGGTATCAACACCGGACACAACAACAGCCGACGGCATGCCACAGCACGTCCAGACACAGAGGGGCTGCTCACCCCCTGTGCTTCACCGAAGAAGTACTGGACCACGAATTTCCACAGGGTTTTAAACCTGTGAACATAGAGGCATACGACGGAACGACAGACACAGGGGTCTGGATCGAGGATTTTATCCTGCATACACACATGGCTCGTGGGGACGACCTCCACGCCATCAAATACCTTCCCCTCAAGTTGAAGGGGCCATCTCGACACTGGTTGAAAAGCCTCCCCGAAAATTCAATCGGAAGTTGGGAGGAACTCGAGGACGCTTTCAAGGCCAATTTTCAAGGGACTTATGTCCGGCCTCCGGATGCGGACAATTTAAGTCACATAATCCAACAGCCCGGAGATTCCGCCCGCAAGCTTTGGAACAGATTTCTCACTAAGAAGAATCAAATTGTTGATTGTCTGGATGCCGAAGCCTTAGCGGCCTTCAAACATAGCATCCGCGACGAGTGGCTCGCTAGACACCTCGGCCAAGAAAAGCCGAGGACAATGGCAGCCTTAACAAGCCTTATGACCCGCTTTTTCGCGGGGGAAGATAGCTGGTTGGCCCGTAAAGGTACCAGCGACCCAAGCACATCAGAAATAAGGGATGGCAACGGGAAGCCACGGGGCAATAAAAATAAATGTCAAAACAAGGAAGATAGCCCGGACAACACAACGGTCAACGCCGGATTCAGGGGCTCTCGACCCGATCAGCAAAAGAAGCCATTTAAAGGCAGCAAAGAGGGACCGTCCGGTCTGAACAGAGTCCTGGACAGACTGTGCCAAATTCATGGCACCCCCGACAAACCTGAGAACCACACTCACAGAGAATGCTGGGTCTTCAAGCAGGCTGGCAAATTAAACGCCGAACACAAGGGAAGGGAAACACCAAGTGAAGACGAGGATGAGCCTCGCCAGCCGAAAACTGGGGGACAGAAAAAATTCCCACCAGAGGTAAAAACAATAAACATGATCCACGCAACTCACACATCCACGAGAAGGCACGAATGCGCGCTCAGAGACGCATATGCTATAGAGCCCGTCGTACCCACACCTAAGCACTGGTCGGCTTGTCCGATCACTTTCGATCACACGGACTGCCTGACTAGTATTCGGCGCGGAGGATCAGAGGCCTTGGTGCTTGACCCAATAATCGATGGATACCATCTTACCCACATCCTCATGGATGGTGGCAGTAGTCTCAATTAGATATACCAGGACACTGTCCGCAGGATGGGGATAGACCCATCCAGAATTAGCTAAAGCAACACCACCTTTGAAGGGGTGATACCAGGCGCCGAAGCCTATGGCAGGGTCTCCGTTGTACTGGAGGTAACATTCGGCTCCCCAGGCAACTCCATAAGCGAGAAACTACTCTTCACCATCACCCCCTTCCAAAGTGGCTATCACGCATTGCTTGGGAGAATGGCCTTCGCCCGCTTTAACGCAGTACCGCATTATGCCTACCTTACACTCAAGATGCCCGGTCCACGTGGTGTCATCACTGTTAACGGAAACACAGAGCGCTCTTCACGCACGGAGGAATACGCGACGGCTCCAGCGGCCGGACTCTAAGCGGCCTCCAATACTAGAAAGCATGACTGGTCGTTAAGACCACGGACACGGTTAGACGAGTCCGGCAGCTCGGATAAAAATGAGCCAAGGCACCGTATATGTAATCCCATAGAGAACACCAGGGGCTATAAATATTTAATAAAGCCCCACTGTTGGCCTGACCTTATTTACAGGTCAATGTCTTACACTTTTACTATCCATCGCACGCTCACGTTATGCTCTTCTACATGAGTTTTTCTTTTTACAGACACCATTCGTGTGATACCCTTCCAAGACACGCCACAACAGAGACAAAGACATAGACGTGCAGCAGGGCCCCGCTCAAAGGTTTCTCTTTAGATTAAGCCCCTGTGTAAACCTTTTTTATTGCCTCTTGTTGCTTACATATCTCATGGGTACTATACCCACAGAGGGTACTGCCGTTATTGGCATTTCGCCACGACAGACTGATGCACGTACCTGGAAATACAGGGTTCATAATGAAAGGGTGTTCTTAAGCCCATTTTATGTTATAAAGTCCAAATACCTTCGGGAGTGTTCGGCGTCACGAGTTTGGCCTCATATGCATCAGCTCCGAATCATGTCTTTGGTCAAATGTTGGGTTTGCCCGGCTCCTGGGTTTGTCGCCTTACGTTCCGTTCTTATCGGCTAAGGCGGCCAAAGGAGAACTACTGTGATTGTGCCCTGGTTATTCCGGATGAGCACCTCAGTAGAGAAAGCCGAAAACTGACTGTCATGATACAGCGAGAGACTGTTCAACCACTCGAAGACTTACCGGAATCTTTAGGATTCCTCCGCATTAACGAAGGGCCATTTCTTGGTCATGTACACACGACCCCGTATTCGGATGCACGCAAAGGTACTAGGGGCTACATAGTAGCCCCACCGTCAAACTCCTATGGCTAAGTGAAAGTGTTACAACTATATAGTCCGGTTGCCTAGTTCGACGTGTGATCACCTCCTTAATGGACCAAGACGTTGGATCAAGTGTAATTATGCATATTTTTCGCGAACACCCCCGCATTGTATGCGTGGGGGCTAAAGCCAACGACTGCTAACTTTCAGGTTACATATATACATAAAAACGGCCGCACAGGAGGCACAATAATACTTTCGGGCACAAAGTATAAATATATCCTCATAATCAAAATAACATTGTTTTTACAATAAAGTGATTTGTCACTCGAACATGACACTCTTCGAGCACTGAGCCTCTATTAAGCGAGCACCTTCTGTTACCTGCTCCAAGTAGTGCTCGGCCGGATCCTGGCCTCCCGCCGGATTCTGGGTCGCAATGATGGTGGCCTCCATATTTGTCCAATATGCTTTAACACGGGCAAGTGCCATCTGTGCACCCTCTATACACGCCGACCTCCTCATGGCATCGATATGAGATACGGCACCGAGGAATTGTTGCACCAAACCAAAATAATTGTCCGGCTTAGGCCCCTTCGGCCAAAGATGGTCTATTACAGACCGCATGGCAAGCCCGGACAGCCTATGAAGCTCCGCCACAGTAGCCATCTTCTCACTCAACGGCAATGGGCGCGCGGGAACATTGAATTGGGACCAGAACAGTTTCTCAACTTCTTTATCACCTTGATCCTTGGAAAACTTGGCCGCATCAGCTACACTCTTCGCCAAGTCCTAATACGCGTCTACAGGACCCCAGCGTCGATCCAGGGGAGCATACTTCGGATCCAAAAACTACATCCGCAACAAGTAGGGGTTCCCAGCTGCAATTTTTCCGGCATGTCGAAGCTCCTCCCGCACATCCCTGATTTCGGTCTGCATCTCCTTGGCCGCATTAAGTGCCTTGTTTAGGTCAGCCGAATTAACCTGATTCTCCTTTTCAAGGAGCTCATACCGGTCGGCGGCATTTTTCAAATGCACAGCCATTTCGGCTATCTTGTCTTCGCTTCGGCGATGAGCATCCTGTTCGGCTCTCAACTCTTCGGTCGCCTTTAGGGCAGCCGCTTTGCTAGCCCGAGATTGTTCCTTGTCCTGGGCAAGTTCTGCCCGCAGGGCTTCCACGGCAGCAGCACCGTCTGCAGCCCAAGCATGTCGCATTAATATTATGCCCCTCTCAAATTTTCCTATACAACATAATAAGGAAAGCAGAGCACATACCTTGTGACTCGTTCAGCCGCTCGTTCACCAGCGTGATATCGACATCAATAGCTCCAATCTGCCTCCTTAGTTCGGCAACTTCAACGGACTGGTCGGCTGCCGGATCCTTAGATACCTGCGCATATATACAGTGCAATCATTACTTACACAATATGATCCTCCGTTTGCCACCTAGGGCGGGCAACCAGAGTCTCAGGGGCTACTATCCATATGGAGCACACCTAGCGCGTGCCTCACAGCCAAAAATTATGTATATTTCATTACATACCTCAAAGCCTCTGAGAAGGCTCGTAAATGCTTCATTCAAACCGCTTGTGGCGGATGAAATCTTCTTGAGCACCGTGCTCATTAATGAGCAGTGCTCCTCCGAGAGTGCAGCTCGCTCCAGAAGGCTTGTCAGTATGTCCGGCCGGACACCGATCTGTGTCGGACCCTTCTCATTGCCCCCTGTGGGAGCTGAACGCTCCGGGCTCAGGGCGGCTGAAGGATTAGCTTCTGGCTTCAGCAGATCCGGACTCCTCCGTGACGACACCCCGGTGTCGCCCGCCTCATGAGGCGGAGAGGTTGGTGGGGTCTCACTCTCCATCATCTCCGGAGGGAGATCCCCCGAAGATGAACTCTTTTGAGAAGAGCTGCTAGCCAGACTGCAAAAAAATGAATCCTGGTTATTGTTCTCGGAGAAATGCAGTACCTTCGAATTAACGATTAACTCACAGCTCGGTTGAGGGCTGGCCCGTCGACGGGCATGACGCGGTAAGGACGCCCTTCGGGGCAGGGCCCCCTAGTGACGTTTGCTTCCCTTGCTTGGACACCTCCGTCTCCAAGTCTTCGGAGGCGGCCCTCTCCTTTCCGCGCGGGGAGGAGGCTTTAGACTCCCCTCCCCGACTATCCTCCTTAGGGGAGGTAGCAATTCCCCCGGTTCGGATGCGCAGTGTGTGAAGTTCGACTTCTCTGTTCTTCCCTTCGTCTTTCCCTGAGGGCATTTTGCTAAGCACCCGGCCAAGCATCTTGGCTATGGTAGGACTAGGCGAACCTTCCGGAAGTGGCACCGGACACCTGATTCTCTCCGCCTTGCTGAGCCATTCCTGGCCACGGAGGATTTTTCAGAATAATGATTATGATAAATATAAGCGAAGTGTCCGATTTCGGGATTACTTACTTGGGTATCTAGGCGATTACAGCTTAGGCCCGCGTCCTCGGTGGTGTCCGGACACTTTACTTGTGGTCCAAATAATAACTTACACATCCCTTCGAGCGTCAGGCCGAAGAAGTGCTGAATAGTCCACGGACCCTCTGGATTGAACTCCCACATCCGGAGAGGCCGGCATTTGCACGGCAACATCCATCGGATTAACATTACCTGAATTATGCTGAAAAGGTTAATGTCCCTTTCAAGAAGCTCCCGGATACGGCTCTACGGTATTGGTACATCACTAGCAGACCCCCAATCCCGTCCTACGTTGGTCCATGACGCCAGTTGTGACGGAGGGCCCGAGCGGAAGTCGGGGGCAGCCACCCACTTTGTTCCTCTGGGAGCCATAACAAAAAACCACCTCCGCTACCATAAATCGGATACCTCTGGGAAAGAATCCTCTGGTCATGGGGCATCGGCGTTCTTGCTTATTATGGCACCTCCGCACTCCGCATGTTGCCCCTCGATCATCTTCGGCTTCACATTGAAGGTCTTGAGCCATAAGCCAGAGTGTGGAGTGACGTGGAGAAAAGCCTCGCACACAATGATGAACGACGAGATATGGAGGATAGCGTCCGGAGCTAGATCGGGAAAATCTAACCCGTAATAGAACATGAGCCCCCTCACGAAGGGATCAAGGGTGAGGCCCAAGCCGCGGAGGAAGTGGGGAACAAATACGATGCTCTCATTAGGCTCGGGAGTAGGGATGACCTGCCCTGGAGCAGGAAGCCTGTGTTGGATGTCGGCAGTCAGATATCCGACCTCCCTAAGCCTCACAATGTCCTCCTCTTTGATTGAGGAGGCCACCCACCGGCCTTGAAGGTTGGATCCGGACATATTGGAGGATCTGGGGTGTTTGAGCTTGGGTCTCGGGTGTTAGAACTCGAGATGCGAAAAGGTGCAAGGGTGGTGGAAAAGAGGTATAGGCCTCGGCCCCTTTATAAAGGGGGTGAATATCAAGAGTCCTCAGCGTGCGCTTGAGACTTATCTAAAAACATGGAGTCATACCAACAGTCGTCGTGGGGTTGCGCACGCCCGTATTGATGGAAGATCCCGTAATAAGGGGAACACGGTCTCTGCTTTGGCAGAGCGTACCAATAAAACCGCCTCGCAATGTGTATCGAGGTGGGCTAAGAAAAACCGGTTCGTGTTGGGCCGGGCCATGATGCAAGGGCACGACGCACAAAGATTGCCAGCAAATCAGATTTATGCTGTGCTCCCTACGGTGGTATGCGAAGATCATCTTGCAGATCCGGACATGGTTTAAGGGTTCGATAATTACTTTGGAGTATTCGGCGATGGAACCCTAATACGTCTCCAACGTATCTATAATTTTTGATTGCTCCATGCTACTTTATCTACTGTTTTGGACTATATTGGGCTTTATTTTCCACTTTTATGTTATTTTTGGGACTAACCTATTAACCGGAGGCCCAGCCCAGAATTGCTGCTTTTTGCCTATTTTCAGTGTTTCGAAGAAACGGAATATCAAACGGAGTCCAAACGGAATGAAACCTTCGGGAACGTGATTTTCTCACCGAACGTGATCCAAGAGACTTGGACCCTGCTCCAAGGAACAAAAGAGGCGGTCACGAGGGTGGGGGCGCCCCCCTGGGCACGCCCCCCTACCTCGTGGCTCCCCTATTGCTCCACCGACATACTCCTTTCTCCTATATATACCTACGTATCCCCAAACGATCAAAATAGGAGCCAAAAACCTAATTCCACTACCGCAACCTTCTGTATCCATGAGATCCCATCCTGGGGCCTGTTCCGGAGCTCCGCCGGAGGGGGCATCCACCATGTAGGGCTTCTACATCTACACCATAGCCCCTCCAATGAAGTGTGAGTAGTTTACTTCAGACCTTCGGGTCCATAGCTAGTAGCTAGATGGCTTCTTCTCTCTCTTTGGATCTCAATATAATGTTCTCCCCCTCTCTCGTGGAGATCTATTCGATGTAATCTTCTTTTTACGGTGTGTTTGTTGAGACCGATGAATTGTGGGTTTATGATCCAGTATTATCTATGGAAAATATTTGAATCTTCTCTGAATTCTTTTATGTATGATTGAGTTATCTTTGCAAGTCTCTTCGAATTATCCTTTTTGGTTTGGCCAACTAGATTGGTAGTTCTTGCAATGGGAGAAGTGCTTAGCTTTGGGTTCAATCTTGCGGTGACCTTTCCCAATGACAGAAGAGGCAGCAAGGCACGTATTGTATTATTGCCATCGAGGATAACAAGATGTTTTTTTATCATATTGCATGAATTTATCCCTCTACATCATGTCATCTTGCTTAAGGCGTTACTCTGTTTTTAACTTAATACTCTAGATGCATGCTGGATAGCGGTCGATTAGTGGAGTAATAGTAGTAGATGCAGAATCATTTCGATCAACTTGTCTCGGACGTGATGCCTATATACATGATCGTTACCTAGATATGCTCATAACTATGCTCAATTCTGTCAATTGCTCAACAGTGATTTGTTCACCCACCGTAGAATATTTATGCTCTTGAGAGAAGCCACTAGTGAAACCTATGGCCCCCGGGTCTATTCTCATCATATCAATCTCTATCGCTTTATTACTTTCTTTGTTTTTACTTTGCCTTTTACTTTTCACTTTGCGTATCTATCAAAAATACCAAAAATATTATTTATCATCTCTATCAGATCTCACTCTCGTAAGTGACCGTGAAGGGATTGACAACCCCTAATCACGTTGGTTGCGAGTAGCTATCGTTTTGTGTAGGTACGAGGGACTTGTGCGTGGTCTCCTACTGGATTGATACCTTGGTTCTCAAAAACCGAGGGAAATACTTACGCTAGTTTGCTGCATCATCCTCTCCTCTTTGGGGAAATCCAACGCAGTGCTCAAGAGGTAGCAAGAAGAATTTCTGGCGCCGTTGCCGGGGAGGCTCATGCAAGCAAGTCAACCATACCAAGTACCTATCACAATCCCTATCTCTCGGATTACATTATTTGCCATTTGCCTCTCGTTTTCCTCTCCCCCACTTCACCCTTGCCCTTTTATTCGCCCTCTCTTTCCCAATCTCATCCTCTCTTTCCCGTTTGCCTTTTTTCCGTTGCCTTTCTGTTTGCTTGTGTGTTGGATTACTTGTTGCCATGGCACAAGATAATACCAAATTGTGTGATTTCTCGAATACCAATAATAATGATTTCCTTAGTACTCCGATTGCTCCTCTTAATAATGATGAGTCTTGTGAAATCAATACCGCTTTGTTGAATCTTGTTATGAAAGATCAATTCGCCGGCCTTCCTAGTGAAGATGCCGCTACTCATCTAAACAATTTTGTTGATTTGTGTGATATGCAAAAGAAGAAAGATACGGATAACAATATTGTCAAATTGAAGTTATTTCCGTTTTCACTTAGAGATCGTGCTAAAGTTTGGTTTTTGTCTTTTCCTAAAAATAGTATTGATTCTTGGAACAAGTGCAAAGATGTTTTTATCTCTAAGTATTTTCCTCCCGCTAAGATCATCACTCTTAGGAACGATATTATGAATTTTAAACAACTTGACCATGAGCATGTTGCCCAATCTTGGGAAAGAATGAAATTGATGCTTCGCAATTGCCCTACTCATGGTTTGAATTTATGGATGATCATACAAATTTTTTATGCCAGATTGAATTTTGCTTCTAGAAATCTTTTAGATTCGGCCGCGGGAGGCACGTTTATGGAAATTACGTTAGGAGATGCTACCAAATTTCTTGAAAATATTATGGCTAATTATTCTCAATGGCACACCGAAAGATCTTCTAGTAAAAAAGTGCATGCTATAGAAGAAATCAATGTTTTGAGTGAAAAGATGGATGAACTTATGAAGATGTTTGCTAATAAAAATACTCCTCTTGATCCCAATGATATGCCTTTATCTACTTTGCGTGAGAATAATAATGAATCTATGGATGTGAATTTTGTTGGTAGGAATAGTTTTGGAAACAACGCTTATAGAGGGAATTTTAATCCTAGGCCTTATCCTAGTAATCCTTCTAATAATTATGGAAATTCCTACAACAACTCTTTTGGAAATTTTAATAAGATGCCCTCTGAATTTGAGAGTAGTATTAAAGAGTTTATGAATTCACAAAAGAATTTTAATGCTTTGCTTGAAGAGAAATTGCTTAAAGTTGATGTTTTGGCTATGAACTTTGATAGAATTTCTCTTGAAATTGATTCTTTAAAGCTTAGATCTAGTCCTCCTAAGCATGATATCAATGAGTCTCTCAAAGCCATGAGAATTTCCATTGATGAGTGCAAGGAAAGAACCGCTAGGATGCGTGCTTCCAAAGATGCCTTTATTAAAGCGTGTTCTTCCAATTCCTATGAAAATCAAGATGAAGATCTAAAAGTTATTGATGTGTCCCCCATTAAATCTTTGTTTTGCAATATGAATCTTGATGAAACTGAAGATGATCTTCCTTTACCTAGAAGGCGTTTTAAGAATTCGGAGTTTCTAGATCTTGATGGTGAAATTGATGAAAGTGGGATTGAAAGAAATAAAAACCTAGATATTGCTAAACCCACTATTTCGGATCTCAAGGAATTTAATTATGAAAATTGCTCTTTAATTGGTTGTATTTCCTTGTTGCAATCCGTGCTAGATTCTCCTCATGCTTATAGTCAAAATAAGGCCTTTACCGAACACATTGTTGATGCCTTGATGCAATCTTATGAAGAAAAACTTGAGTTGAAAGTTTCTATCCCTAGAAAACTCTATGATGAGTGGGAACCTACTATTAAAATTAAAATTAAAGATTATGAGTTTCATGCTTTGCGTGAGTTGGGTGCTAGTGTCTCTACTATTCCCAAAACTTTGTGTGATTTGCTAGATTTCCGTGACTTTGGTGATTGCTCTCTAAACTTGCATCTTGCGGATTCCACTATTAAAAAGCCTATGGGAACAATTAATGATGTTCTTATTGTTGCAAATAGGAATTATGTGCCCGTAGATTTTATCGTTCTTAATATAGATTGCAATCCTTCATGTCCTATTATTCTTGGTAGACCTTTCCTTAGAACGATTGGTGCAATTGTTGATATGAAGGAAGAGAATATTCGATTCCAATTTCCCTTAAAAAAGGGAATGGAACACTTCCCTAAAAATAAAATAAAATTACCATATGAATCTATCATGAGAGCCACTTATGGATTGCCTACCAAAGATGGCAATACCTAGATCTATCCTTGCTTTTATGCCTAGCTAGGGGCGTTAAACGATATCGCTTGTTGGGAGGCAACCCAATTTTATTTTTGTTTTTTTGTTTTTTCTTCTGTTTAGGAATAAATAATCCATCTAGCCTCTGTTTGGATGTGGTTTTATGTTTTAATTAGTGTTGTGCCAAGTAGAACCTATAGGATAACCTACGATGATAGTTGATTTGATTCTGCTGAAAAAAACAGAAACTTTGCGCGCACGAATATAATTTTGTTAAATCACAGGAACATGCTTTTGTGTTGATTCTTTTTGCGTCTGTTCAGTAAACAAATTTTCCAGGACTTTGTATTTTTGTAGAATTTTTAGAGGTCCATAAGTTTGCGTTAGTTACAGATTGCTACAGACTGTTCTGTTTTCGACAGATTCTATTTTGCGTGTGTTGTTTGCTTATTTTGATGAATCTATGGCTAGTAAAATAGTTTATAATCCATAGAGAAGTTGGAATACAGTAGGTTTAACACCAATATAAATAAAGAATTAGTTCATTACAGTACTTTGAAGTAGTCTTTTGTTTTCTTTCTCTAACAGAGCTCACGAGATTTCTATTGAGTTTTGTGTTGTGAAGTTTTCAAGTTTTGGGTGAATTTTTTTGATGGATTATGGAACAAGGAGTGGCAAGAGCCTAAACTTGGGGATGCCCATGGCACCCCCAAGATAATCCAAGTACACCAAAAAGTTAAAGCTTGGGGATGCCCCGGAAGGCATCCCCTCTTTCGTCCACTTCCATTGGTAATTTACTTGGAGCTATATTTTTATTCACCACATGATATGTGTTTTGCTTGGAGCGTCTTATATTATTTGCATATTTGCTTGTTAGTTTACCACAATTATCCTTGCTGTACACATCTTTTGAGAGAGCCATACATGAATTGGAATTTGTTAGAATACTCTATGTGCTTCACTTCTATCTTTTGAGCTTGATAGTTTTGCTCATAGTGCTTCACTTATATCTTTTGAGCGTGATAATTTTTGCTCTAGTGCTTCACTTATATCTTTTAGAGCACGGTGGTGGATTTGTTTTAAAGAAACTATTGATCTCTCGTGCTTCACTTAGATTATTTTGAGAGTCATTAATAGCATGGTAATTTGCTTAATGTTAATATACTTGGTGTTCAAGATATGTGAAACTTTCTTTTGAGTGAATTGAATACTAAGATAAGTTTGATGCTTGATAATTGTTTTGAGATATGGAGGTGATAATATCAAAGTCATTCTAGTTGAATAATTGTGAATTTGAGAAATGCTTGTGTTGAAGTTTGCAAGTCCCGTAGCATGCACGTATGGTTAAAGTTGTGTAACAAGTTTGAAACATGAAGTGTACCTGGCTTGTGCATCCTTATGAGTGGCGGTCGGGGACGAGCGATGGTCTTTTCCTACCAATCTATCCCCCTAGGAGCATGCGTGTAGTACTTGATTTTTGATGGCTTCTAAATTTTTGCAATAAGTATATGAGTTCTTTTGAGTAATGTTGAGTCCATGGATTATACGCACTCTCACATTTCCGCCTTTGCTAGCCTCTTCGGTACCGTGCATTGCCCTTTCTCACCTTGAGAGTTGGTGCAAACTTCGCCGGTGCATCTAAACCCCGTGATACGATACGCTCTATCACACATAAACCTCCTTATATCTTCCTCAAAACAGCCACCATACCTACCTATCATGGCATTTCCATAGCCATTCCAAGATATATTGCCATGCAACTTCCATCATCATCATCATGACATACATTACTTTTGTCATATTGCCATTGCATGATCATGTAGTTGACATCGTATTTGTGGCAAAGCCACCATGCATTATTTTTCATACATATCACTCTTAATTCATTGCACCACCCCAGTACACCGTCGGAGGCATTCATATAGAGTCATATCTTGTTCTAAGTTTCGAGTTGTAATCCTTATGTTGTAATCAATAGAAGTGTGATGATCATCATTGTTAGAGCAATGCCCAAATAAAAAAAAGAAGAAAGGCCAAAAAAAGAGAAAGGCCCAAAAGGAAAAAAAGGAAAAAAAGAAAATAAAAAAAGGAGAAAAAAAGGGGCTATGCTACTATCTCTTTTTCCACACTTGTGCTTCAAAGTAGCACCTTGTCCTTCATGTAGTGAGTCTTATATATTGTGCTTCAAAGTAGCACCTTGTTCTTCATGTAGTGAGTCTCATAAGTTGTCTTTTCATACTAGTGGGAAGTTTTTCATTATAGAACTTGGCTTGTATATTCCTATGATGGGCTTCCTCAAATGCCCTAGGTCTTCATGAGCAAGCGAGTTGGATGCACACCCACTAGTTTTCTTTTGTTGAGCATTCGTAGCTCTAGTGCATCCGTTGCATGGCAATCCCTACTCCTCATGTTGACATCAATTGATGGGCATCTCCATAGCCCGTTGATTATCCTCGTCAATGTGAGACTTTCTCCTTTTTTGTCTTCTCCACACAATCCCCATCATCATATTCCATTCCACCCATAGTGCTATATCCATGGCTCGCGCTCATGTATTGCGTGAAGGTTGAAAAAGTTTGAGATTATTTGAGTATGAAACAATTGCTTGGCTTGTCATCGGGGGTATAGAAGTTGGGAACATCTTTGTGTGACGAAAATGAAGCATAGCCTAACTATATGATTTTGTAGGGATGAACTTTCTTTTGCCATGTTATTTTGAGAAGACATGATTGCTTTGATTAGTATGCTTGAAGTATTATTATTTTTATGTCAATATGAAATTTTGTCTTGAATCTTTCGGATCTGAATATTCATATCACAATTAAGAAGATTTACACTGAAATTATGCCAAAGTATCACTCCGCATCAAAAATTCTCTTTTTATCATTTACCTACTCGAGGACGAGAAGGAATTAAGCTTGGGGATGCCTGATATGTCTCCAACGTATCTATAATTTTTTATTGCTCCATGCTACTTTATCTACTGTTTTGGACTATATTGGGCTTTATTTTCCACTTTTATATTATTTTTGGGACTAACCTATTAACCGGAGGCCCAACCCAAAATTGTTTTTTTTGCCTATTTCAGTGTTTCAAAGAAACGGAATATCAAACGGAGTCCAAACGGAATGAAACCTTCGGGAACGTGATTTTCTCACCAAACATGATCCAGGAGACTTGGACCCTGCTCCAAGGAACAAAAGAGGCGGTCACGAGGGTGGGGGCGCGCCCCCCCTGTCTCGTGGCCCCCCTGTTGCTCCACCGACGTACTCCTTCCTCCTATATATACCTACGTATCCCCAAACGATCAAAACAGGAGCCAAAAACCTAATTCCAGCACCGCAACCTTCTGTATCCATGAGATCCCATCTTGGGGCCTGTTCCGGAGCTCCGCCGGAGGGGGCATCCACCACAAAGGGCTTCTACATCAACACCATAGCCCCTCCGATGAAGTGTGAGTAGTTTACTTCAGACCTTCGGGTCCATAGCTAGTAGCTAGATGGCTTCTTCTCTCTTTTTGGATCTCAATACAATGTTCTCCCCCTCTCTCGTGGAGATCTATTCGATGTAATCTTCTTTTTGCGGTGTGTTTGTTGAGACCGATGAATTGTGGGTTTATGATCCAGTATTATCTATGGAAAGTATTTGAATCTTCTCTGAATTCTTTTATGTACGATTGAGTTATCTTTGCTAGTCTCTTCGAATTATCCTTTTTGGTTTGGCCAACTAGATTGGTAGTTCTTGCAATGGGAGAAGTGCTTAGCTTTGGGTTCAATCTTGCGGTGACCTTTCCCAGTGACACAAGGGGCAGCAAGGCACGTATTGTATTGTTGCCATCGAGGATAACAAGATGGTTTTTTTATCATATTGCATGAATTTATCCCTCTACATCATGTCATCTTGCTTAAGGCGTTACTCTATTTTTAACTTAATACTCTAGATGCATGCTGGATAGCGGTCGATGAGTGGAGTAATAGTAGTAGATGCAGAATCGTTTCGATCTACTTGTCTCGGACGTGATGCCTATATACATGATCATTACCTAGATATGCTCAATTCTGTCAATTGCTCAACAGTAATTTGTTCACCCACCGTAGAATATTTATGCTCTTGAGAGAAGCCACTAGTGAAACCTATGGCCCCCGGGTCTATTCTCATCATATCAATCTCTATCACTTTATTACTTGCTTTGTTTTTACTTTGCCTTTTACTTTTCACTTTGCATCTATCTATCAAAAATACCAAAAATATTATTTATCATCTCTATCAGATCTCACTCTCGTAAGTGACCGTGAAGGGACTGACAACCCCTAATCGCGTTGGTTGCGAGTAGCTATCGTTTTGTGTAGGTACGAGGGACTTGTGTGTGGTCTCCTACTGGATTGATACCTTGGTTCTCAAAAACTGAGGGAAATACTTACGCTACTTTGCTGCATCATCCTCTCCTCTTCGGGGAAATCCAACGCAGTGCTCAAGAGGTAGCAAAGCCGCCTTGCAATGCCGAAGACAAGACTGTGCACCGGACTCATCGTCATTGAAGCCTGGTTCAGGGGCTACTGAGGGAGTCCTGGATTAGGGGGTATCCGGACAGCCAGACTATATACTTTGTCCGGACTATTGGAGCGTGAAGATACAAGACTCAAGACTCTGACCCGTGTCCGGATGGGACTCTCCTTTGCGTGGAAGACAAGCTTGGTGATCCAGATATTATATTTCCTTCCTTGTAATCGACTCCATGTGAACCCTAGCCCTCTCCGGTGTCTATATAAACCGGAGAGTTTAGTCCTTAGAGGGACGATCACAATCATAATCATCATAGGCTAGCTTCTAGGGTTTAGCCTCTATGATCTCGTGGTAGATCAACTCTTGTACTACTCATATCATCAATATCAATCAAGCAGGAAGTAGTGTTTTACCTCCATCAAGAGGGCCCGAACCTGGGTAAACATTGTGTCCCTTGCCTCCTGTTACCATTAGCCTAAGACGCACAGATCGGGACCCCCTACCCGAGATCCGCCGGTTGTGACACCGACAGTCGGCCTTCCCGATATTGCCCGGTCCGAGCTCGTCATCCGCCAGATGTCCCGGATCTTGGGCAAGGTGGTGGTGGTCGACGAGCTCTCCCTCCGCAAGGAGGAGGAGGTCCGGGTCAAGGTCAAGTGCCTCGACTCCTCCAAGCTCCATGCAACCATTCGTGTGTTCTTCAACGACCAGGGCTTTGACCTCATGATCACTCCCGAGCCCCTCAACCATGTCGGCCACCCCCGCTCCTTCGACGTTGGTCCTTCCGGTGGCAACGCGGGGACGGACGGGGACTACCACGGTCGCCACTGCCCCCGCTCCCACCGCTCGGAGGAGGAGGGGGGATCGGAGGACTCGCACGCCCGCTCTCCGTCCCCCTCTCCGCCTCCCCTGCCGCCGGGGGAAGGGCCGCCAGGCCGCGTGCGATTTGCTCCTCGACGACCCGTCTGCCTCGGTGGCTACGTCGTCGGAGGCGAGCGACATCTCCAATGTCGGCCTGGTCGTCCGCCCAGCCTCCTCCCCACGCTCTCCCGCCCTGCTCGCCTCTGCCTCGCTGGCCCTGGAGACTGGACCGCCTCCGGCTGAGGTGCCGGATCCCGGCCTGCTCCTGGCGATCCCGGTGGCGGACCCCGAGGATGCCGTGCCGCCCGAGGCCACTTCCTCTACTCTGGCCCCCTCCCTACGGTTGTGCTGCCTCCTCGGGACGTGTCCCCGCCACCACCGATGCTCCCCCTAGTGGTCCCGGCCACGTTCGACGCCTCTCCTGCTCCACCCCTGGTTTGCTCGTCTCCGACTCCGACTCCGACTCCGCTGCTCCTCGGCTACCCTTGGGCGGCTCTTCAGGCCTCGACCGCGGCGGTTTTCGCTGTGGATGGGGGGGCTCGGGTGACCACCCTCATGGCCGCCCAGCCTCCCCTCCGCGGTCCGCGGCCTACTCCCATCATGGCCGGTCGACCTCCTGCACGATGATCACGTCCCGTCAGAGCGCACGGCTTGACACCGCGCACCCCGAGGGCAGTCCGGCTCTGCCCATCCCCGAGCGGGCGGAGCTCCGCGCTGCTGCTCGGAACCTGGAGCTAGGTACACCTACCGTTCCTCCTTCGGCTTCGTCTTGTTCTTTCTCTGCTCTCAAGTCGATTCCCCTCGGCAACCTCGCGAAGGTTGCCTCGGAATCCGCCATCATCTTTAGGTGGGAAGCTGGCCCCCCTTAGTCTAGATCGAGGCCATTAGGGCTCGGGAGATTCTTGACGGGAGACTTGCGGAGGCTCATGCGACTCTCCTTTTGCCTCCCGTC
>NC_041387.1:398831523-398833102 GCF_002162155.2 Triticum dicoccoides | reverse complement strand
AGGAGGACCCATCCCCGGCGCCGTCGAGGCAGACCGGTGGCCTCATCCCGCTTGCTGGGGCAGAAATCCGCGGACGCACTCGCTCCCGCACCGCGGCCCTCCACGCTCAAAGCGCCTCTCGTGTCCTAGGGTCAAGCAGCCCCCCAAATGGCGCCTTAATGCGTGCCCTTTTCTGGAACATCCGCGGTTTCGGCCATGATGGCCGTCGCCGCCAACTCGTGGAATAGTGGAATACGTGCGTGATGAACACATTGACATTGTCGCCATCCAAGAAACCATGCGTCCTGAATTCTCGCTTCCTGAGCTTGACCGTCTGAGCTCCCACCTCTTTGTGTGGCATTGGCTCCCTTCTAGTGAGAGCGTCAGCCACTCGGGGGGCATTCTTTTAGGCGTTTAAGGATGCCACCTTTGAGGTGGGTAGCATGGACTGGGGGGAATTCTTTGTGAGCATGGAGCTTTTCGAGCGGGCGCTCAACTTCAAGTGGGAGGTTATCATCGTCTACGCGCCGTCAAACCATAGCCGGTGTGCCGCCTTCCTCGAGGAGCTCCACCGGAAGATCTCAGCGGCCTCCATTCCGATGGTGGTTGGAGGCGATTTTAACCACCTCCGCGTTGCGGAGGACAAGAGCAATGCTAATGTCAACTTTGCGCGGATGCAAATGTTCAATGGCTTCATTGCGGATCTTGGTCTCCTCGAGATTGATAGGATTGGTGCCAGGTTCACCTGGACCAATCGGCAGGCCTCCCCGACCCAGTCTATCCTTGACAGGGTCCTAGTTTCCCCAGATTGGGACCTCAGTTGTCCCCTAGCTTCCCTTCGCGCCATCACCCGGATTGGCACTGATCATGTCCCACTTCTTCTATCCTCTGCCGATGAGCGGCCGTCGATTACCCCACGATTCCGGTTTGAGACCTTCTGGCTGTCCCAAACTGGGTTTGTGGAGGCAGTTGGCGCCCACTGGGTGGAGGCCCGCGCTCACCCTCACCCCCGCCCCCATCAGCCATTGATTCGTGGCACTTCTGTGCCAAGCGTGGCCGGCAGTTCATGAAGGGGTGGGGCGCTAACTTGGGTCGAGACTGTGATGCCCTGATAGTTAAGCTACAGTAACCCTCTACTAATGGTGCCACGTCACCTCTGTCACTGAAGTTAATCTCGGGTTAATTCGAAACCGCTTCAAAATTCAAATTTAAATTAATGCCAACAATAGAAGTTTTTAAAAGTTGAAACAAAAATGTTCGGTGGGTGCCGAATATTACAAGGGTAAATATAATAAAGCAAACACATTTTTATAAAATGCCTAAATGATTTAAAATGAAATAAAACAGAAAAGAAAATAAATAAAAGAAAGAAAATACAAAAGGGAAAAACAAACAGAAAACAAAAAAAGAGAAAAAACCCCCCACTGGGCTCCGGCCCAGCAGGCCACAGCCCTACTGGGCCAACCCACCGGCCTAGCCGGCCACTCCCGCCCCCACTCCCTTATCCCCTCTCCCCCGTAACCCTAGCCTCCAACCGCCCACTTCCCCCTGCATCGCCACTCCCCCCTCCCGATCCGATCTGGATCGGGATCCATCACTT
>NC_041387.1:398816788-398831200 GCF_002162155.2 Triticum dicoccoides | reverse complement strand
CCGACTCCCTCTAGATCGAGGCAACGACCCCCCGCTCCCTCTCGTTCTCCATCGTCGCCGAGCACCCCGCGCCCGATCCCTTGCCGCATCAGAGCCCCACCTCGCCCGTGCAACCACGCCCGAGGAACCGTCGCCTGCCGCCGTCCCCAGCGCTGTCGTGGACCACCGCCGTCCCCAGCACCGTCGTCGACCATCGCCGCCGCACGAGGACCCGAAGCCGCCTGACGCTGCCCCGCCGTCGCCGCGCCCCCGTCCTCCTCACCGCCGGACTGCGCCCGCCTCCTTGACGCCGCGACGACGCCTCGTCCCCGTCCTCCTCCACAACGGTCACCCTCGAGCCTCGCCGCCCCCTGGTCTCTACTCGAACGTGAGGCCCGCCTCCCCTCTCTTCCCTCTATGTACGGGGCCGCCTCCCGTTCGTCCCCGCGCGCTAGCACGAGTGCGCCCTCGCCATGGCCACGCACGGCCGCGCACGGTCACGTTCCCTCACGCACGTCCCTGCTGCCTCTCGCTGTTTGCCCGTGCCGCCGCGCGCCTCCCCTTCGCTCCCAGCCCCGGCGCCATCCCGACGTGGCCTCGCCGCTGCCGCCTCAGGCGACCGGCCTCACCGTGGCCACTGGCCCCCCTTGCCTTGGCGACCTTCCGGGTCCGCCGCCCCGCGCCCCCCTGGGCATGCGCCCGCTTGGGCTGTGCCCGCGCCCGGCGCCCGCTAACACCGAACCCACTATGGCCCCCTTGGCCAATGACATGTGGGGCCCAGCCCTAGAACGATAAAAAAAGAGAGATTTAAAAAAAGAATTAAAAAAAGAATAAATAAATAAATAATAAAATATTAATTAATTTACGAATTAATTAACTTAAATAATCTTAGTCTGTTTAATTAGGTTGACCTAGTTACTAATGAAACTAATTAACCTGTTTAATTAGTCTTAGTGAATGACAGTAGGACCCACGCGTTAGTTTGACCCACTCAACTGACTGGTTGACTGCTGATGTCGTGCTGACATCATGCTGATGTCAGAAATGTATTTTAGTATTAAATTAATTCCGTCAATTCTAGAAAATGATTTAAAAACTTTAAAAATTAATATAAAATAAACCGTAGCTCGGATGAAAAAACTTTGTACATGAAAGTTGCTCAGAACGACGAGATGAATCCGGATACGCAGCCCGTTCATCTGCCACACATCCCTAGCATAGCAAACATGGAACTTTCCTCCTCCGGTCCGTCTGTCCGAAAACGCGAAACACCGGGAATACTTTCCCGGATGTCCCCCCCCTCGCCGGTATCACCTACCACTACGTTAGGTCACCCCTAGAACCGCATATTGCTGCGTCTTGCTTTGTGTTACATTTGATTGCTCTGTTATTAATTGTGTTCCCGCTCCGTTACTTCTTTCCGGTAGACTCTAAGACCGGTGCCGATGTTCATGTGTTCGACTACACCGAAGATGACCCCTCCTTCTTGCCAGAGCAACCAGGCAAGCCCCCCCCCCTTGATCACCAGACATCGCCTATTCTTCTCTATACTGCTTGCATTAGAGTAGTGTAGCATGTTACTGTTCGGTTACTCCTATTCTGTTGCATAGCCTGTCATTGTTGCTACAGTCATTGATACCATACCCGCAATCCTAAATGCTTATTATAGGATGCTAGTTTATCATCATTGGCCCTACATTCTTGTCAGTCTGCCTTGCTATACTATTGGGCCGTGATCACTCGGGAGGTGATCACGGGTATATACTATACATATATACATACTACAGATGGTGGCTAAAGTCGGGTCGGCTCAAGGAGTACCCGCGAGTGATTCACGGATTGGGGGCTGAAAGGACCTTTGTCCCGACGGCCCTCTGTGTGGATCTTTGTGGCGGAGCGACAGGGCAGGTTGAGACCGCCTAGGCGAGAGGTGGGCTTGGCCCTGGTCGACGTTCGCGGTTGCTTCATAATAACACGCTTAACAAGATCTTGGTATTTGATCTGAGTCTGGCCACTGGCCTATACGCACTAACCAACTACGCGGGAAAGATATGGGCACTCGACGTCGTGGTATCAGCCGAAGCCTTCGTGACGTCAGCGACTGAGCGGCGCGCGCCGGGTTGGACTGCGTAACGTGACTTCCTTTGTAATGGAGGTTGCTAGGTCTGCTCACCGGCCGCGTACGCAACGTGTAGGTGTGCAATGGGCGATGGGCCCAGACCCCTGCGCGCATAGGATTTAGACCGGCGTGCTGACCTCTCTGTTGTGCCTAGGTGGGGCTGCAACATGTTGATCTTCCGAGGCCGGGCATGACCCAGGAAAGTGTGTCCGGCCAAATGGGATCGAGCGTGTTGGGTTATGTGGTGCACCCCTGCAGGGAAGTTAATCTATTCGAATAGCCGTGTCCCTCGGTAAAAGGACGACCCGGAGTTGTACCTTGACCTTATGACAACTAGAACCGGATACTTAATAAAACACACCCAGACAAGTTCCACAGACAACCCGGTGATCGCTTTTCCACAGGGCGACGAGGGGAGGATCGCCGAGTAGGATTATGCTATGCGATGCTACTTGGAGGACTTCAGTCTACTCTCTTCTACATGCTGCAAGACGGAGGATGCCAGAAGCGTAGTCTTCGATAGGACTAGCTATCCCCCTCTTATCCTGGCATTCTGCAGTTCAGTCCACCGATATTGCCTCTTTACACATATACCCATGCATATTTAGTGTAGATCCTTGCTTGCGAGTACTTTGGATGAGTACTCACGGTTGCTTTGCTCCTTCTTTTCCCCCGTTTTCCTCTTCTTCTCGGATGCCGCAACCAGACGTTGGAGCCCAGGAGCCAGACGCCACCGTCGACGACAACTACTACACTGGAGGTGCCTACTACTACGTGCATGCTGCTGTCGATGACCAGGAGTAGTTTAGGAGGATCCCAGGCAGGAGGCCTGCGCCTCTTTCGATCTGTATCCCAGTTTGTGCTAGCCTTCTTAAGGCAAACTTGTTTAACTTATGTCTGTACTCAGATATTGTTGCTTTCGCTGACTCGTCTATGATCGAGCACTTGTATTCGAGCCCTCGAGGCCCCTGGCTTGTAATATGATGCTTGTATGACTTATTTATGTTTTTAGAGTTGTGTTGTGATATCTTCCCGTGAGTCCCTGATCTTGATCGTACACGTTTGCGTGCATGATTAGTGTACGATTGAATCGGGGGCGTCATAGAGACCTCCGCGATCGCAAGAAGGCCATGTTGACCGCCATTCAGGCGCTAGACCTGCGTGCGGATGCGGTTGGGCTCTCTCCCGATGAGTCGAGCTCTCGCTATGACTTAGAAGATCAACTCTCCATCATCTACACCGATGAAGAGGCCTATTGGCGCCTCCGTGGTGCCCAGAAATGGGTTTTGAAGGGCGACGCGAACACGGCATACTTTCAGGCTACGCGAATGGCCGCTGTAAACGCAACACCATCCCCCTCTTGTGGGATGGTGCGACCCTCCTCCAAGACCCCCGCGACATCTGGACCCACGTTAATGGGTTCTATAGATCTTTGTTCTCTGCCGCTCCTAGGAGCGGCCTCTCCCTGGCCCCGGATTACTGGACCGGCCCCCAGCTGGTCTCTGATGTCGAGAACGCGGCCCTTACGGCCCCCCTCTCCGAGAGCGAGGTATGGGCTGCCATTAGGGGCATGAATCCTACCTCGGCTCCGGGCCCTGACGGCCTCCCGGTTAAATTCTTCCAGTCCTTCTGGAACGTGATCAAACCGGAGGTCATGGCCATCTTCGAAGAGTTCCACGTTGGATCTATCGACCTCGGACGCCTCAACTTTGGGATCATCTCTCTCATTCCTAAGGTGCCTGGCGCTTCCGACATCCGCCAGTTTTGCCCGATCACGGTCATTAACGTGATATTCCGGATTCTTGCAAAAGGGTACGCCAATAGGGTGACCCTTATTGCGGACCGCATTACCCACCCCAACCAGTCCGCCTTCATCCAAGGTTGGTATATTCTGGATGGGATGCTTGTTCTTCATGAAGTCCTCCATGAGGTCTGCGCCAAACACCTCAAGGCGGTCTTCCTGAAGATTGATTTCCATAAGGCCGGTGACACTGTTAGCTGGTCCTTCCTTCAGGAAGTTTTGTTCCGGAAGGGTTTCGACAACCGCTGGATCACAGAGTCATGCAGATGGTCTCCTGCGGTCGCACGGCCGTTAACATCAACGGAGAGATCGGTCCTTTCTTCCCCACTCTTTGTGGGGTTCGACAAGGCGACCCCTTCTCCCCGTTCTTGTTCAATATGGTAGTGGACGCTCTTGCTGCCATCCTGGATAAGGCGAAGGCTGCTGGCCATATTCGTGGGATCACCCCCCACCTTGCCGGAGGTTCCGGGATCTCCCTCCTCCAGTATGCCGACGACACCATCATCATGGTCAAAGGCTCGGAGACGGACATCTCCAACCTCAAGTTCCTCCTTCTCTGCTTCCAACAAATGTCTGGCCTGAAGATTAACTTCAACGAGAGTGATGTCATGGTGATGGGCTACTCTCCCGCAGAGTGTCTGGCCATTGCCAACCGGCTTAATTGCCGCCTGGGCTCCTTTCCCACGACCTACTTGGGTACGCCCACTAGTGACTCCCGGCTCACCGTCACGGACTTGCGCTCGTCCATGGCCAAGCTTCAAACGCGCATCGAACCGTGGCAGGGGAGGTGGTTATCGAAGGCAGCCTAGACAATCCTCATCAACTCTTCCCTCTCCAGCCTCCTCTTGTTTCTCATGAGTTTCTACAGCCTCCACGAGACTCTGCACCATGAGATTGCCAAAGTCCAGTCTCGCTTCTACTGGGCTGGCGACAACAATAAGCAAAAGTACCATATGGCCAGTTGGCCGAACATTTGCAAGCCCAGGGATCAAGGAGGCCTTGGCATCATGTGCTCTAAGCGCATGAATATCGCCCTCCTATCCCGTTGGCTTTGGCGCATCTCTCAAGGTCACGATGGACTCTGGCTCGACATCATCCGGAACAAATGCCTGCGCGGACAGCCCCTCGCCTTTTGCCAGAGATCTGGCGGCTCCCAGTTCTGGCAGTCGGTCGTCCAGCTCCTTCCGGTTTTCCGCATCAGGACTTCCATCTCGATCGGCTCCGGAGCATCGACTTTGTTCTGGTTTGATCTTTGGGCCGGAGACGCCCCCTTCGCGGCGCGCTTTCCCGGCCTCTTCCCCATCTCCGTCGATCCTGTGATCTCTGTCGAGAGGGCCCTTATTGACTTAGGGCGCTTCGCCTTCCGGAGGCCATTTGGGCCCCCGGAGTCCGCCGCTTGGTGTGAGTTACTGGACTGTGTGGTCCTCCATGAACCGATGGTGGACGGTGGTCCCGACCAGGTGCGTTGGCGCTTGGAGCCTTCTGGCCAGTTCTCCACCAAGCCTCTCTATCTGGCCATCGCCCTTCCTCCGCCCCTCTCCCCCTTACGACGGTGTGGTCCATCCGCCTACCTCTGAAGATTCGGATCTTCATGTGGCAATGGATTCGTGGTCGGGCCCCGTCCGGGCTCGAGGTTCGCAAGCGAAATGGCCCGGGCTCTGGCCTCTGCCCGCTCTGCGGTGTCCCAGAAGACTCGAATCACATCTTCTTCTCCTGCGTGTCCGCTCAATTCGTTTGGAGCTGCTTTCGCGAAGCGGTCGGTGGAAATCGGTACCCCACCAACTTTCCAGACTTATTTGCCGAACTTCAGAACTCCCCCTTGACGTCTCGCCACATTAGGTGGCTTGAGATCGGGGTCATTGCTTGGACCCTCTGGACGATCCGCAATAAGCTTGTGATCTAGCGCACTCATCTTCGACAAGCTACTGACGCTATCTTCAAACTCTCTGGTTTCTTGCAGCTTTGGCGGCCGCTTAGTCGTCCTCAGGACCGTAACGCCATCTCCGCCTTCATCGCCGACCTTCGCTCGATGGCCGTCCGTCTGTCGCCGCCACCCCCGCCGCCCCCGCCGGAACCGGACTAGGCGCCTGTTCCGCTCTCCGGCGGTTTTCTTTTTTCTTTGCCTGGGCTTGTTGAGCTGTGCCCTCAGCAGAACCTTTGTACTTATTTGTGAGATTTAGGTGTGTGTGGACTAGTCCTTATATGTGTGCTCTGCAGTTTGGTTTATTTATAAAGCGGGACGGAAGCCTTTTTCGGTAAAAGGACGTGTGGTCCCATCTACTTCAGCTCATACGAACTTCTCCTGAGGCCGCATTTTCATTTCAAAAGAAAGAAAACAACTCTCCTCAGGCCGAAATTTCAAATCCGCTCTTCTCTGCCCCAACCATTGCAGTGGCCGACTCGCCGTCCATCCGCTCATGGAGAAGATCTCCGTCGCCGTCCGCTTCCGCCCGCCCAAGCCTTCGGTCGACGCCGACGCGGACTCGTCATCCTTCTCGGGCGGCGGCGCTGTCGGGAACCGCGAGTGGCGCATCGACGACTCCGGAATCTCCCTCCTCCACCGCGCCGTCCCCGTCCCCGGCACCTTCTTCGTCTTCGGTACCAGGATCCTTCCTCTATCTCACTCTCCTCCCACCTTCTGTCCCTCCATTTCTAACTCGCGCGCGCTCTTCTTTTTTGCTGGTCGGTTCTTTGCCCACACGAAGACCACGTGTTCAACGAGTCTGTGACCAACGCGCGGATCTACGGCCTGCTCGTCCGCTCCCTCATCCGTGCTGCCGTAGATGGCTTCAACGGCACTGCCTTCGCCTAAGGCCAGACCAGCAGTGGCAAGACGTTTACCGTGAACGGCTCCGGTGCCGACCCTGGGATCATCCCGCTCGCTGTTCGCGACATCTTTGACACTGCGGCCGAGGTAATTGCTTACTCGACGAGATCAATTTCATTTTTGAGCTCCAGTTGTCTGAATTCCAACCTTACTATGTATGTTGACATCATGGAAAAACACTCAAACACCAAGACCGGTTGGGCTACAAGTACATGAGGTGGAGTAGGCTTTAGTAGAAAAAATTCACAAAGGTGACCGTACCTTATCAGGTGTTCTGACTTCCGAGGCAAGCCACTTGGGCACAAGATTTTCATTTGGTCGAGTCCTTACAGCGTGTTTGGTTGGGAGTAATTACAATGCGTTTGGTTCGGGGGAATTAGAGATGGGGAATGGGAGTTGAGGGGTGAGGAGATTAAAAGTCCACTGTTTGATTAGAGGGAATGGGAGTTTAAGTGGGAAGGGGAATGGGAGTTGAGGAAGCCAATTCCCACCTATTTCTTCCCGGGGAGTCAAGGAATGAGAATTAAAGGGGTACGAGATTTCAAATCTATTGTTTGGTTAGGGGGATTGGGAATTTATAAAGGAATAGGCATGAGACTTGAGACTCCAACTCCCACGGTTTTATTAGCAGGGGAAGCCGGGAGGGGGTGGGAGTTAGGAGGGAATTGTTTTAGTGAGCCAATCTTAACCCTTCATCATAACTTATGTTTTTCGAGAAAACGCAAAGTAGCTTGCGTTTCATTGCATTGAGGGGGGTGGGGTGGGGGGGGGGTATGGTTACAAGCCTCCTAGGAGGCGGTTAGAACTCTGGACGGTAGTCAATGGACATCCCAAGTTTGCGGGATGATAGCTCTAAGTCCTAACGCGCCAGCGGCGGCCCAAAGGGCGGCCTCCTCCTTGATCTTCGCGAGCAGTTCAACAACCGAAGGGCGGCCTTGGTTGAAAACGTAGTCATTGCAAGGGACGAGCAGGACCGCGGATGCGAGGCCTTTGTGCATGGGCTTGGGGGCGAGCCTTGTGGATTGCCACCAATTGTTGAGCGATGGCTCGTGAGGGGGTGGGGGGCATGGGACCCTAAGCCAACTCAACGCAGATGTGCAAGCCAGTGGAAGAACCTGACACGCGGGGGCGCCCAACACTTCCAGGTGAGCTTCCATGCGTCGCACGAGATGGAGCCGTGGAATGTGGCAAGTTAGGCTGATCTGGCGGAGTAGATGCCGTTCGCGCCCCACTTCCAGGTTAGGCGGTCCGGCTCGGCGGAGAGAGTAGTGTGCTCAATCCTATGCCATAGCTGCAGGTACTGCCCGATTTCATGGATTCCCATGGAGCCTTGGATGTCTTGCGCCCACCGATTGGCGAGGAGGCCGTCCGCCATGGTTCGGAGCTTACGGCGGCGTTTGGGGATGCACGTGTACAGACAAGGCACGATCCCGCGGATGGAGCGCCCATCGATCCACCGATCCTCCCAGAAAAGGGCCCGCGTTCCATTCCCAACCGAGATGGTGATAGAGGCGAAGAAGAACGCACGCTCCTCGTTGCTGAACTGTATGTCCAGACCAGCCCAGGCCCTGCCTTGGTCTGTGCGGCTGAACCATAGCCACCGTGTGCGGAGCGCAAGGCCTGTGCGCGCTAGATTGCGTACGTCGAGACCGCCAAGAGAGATCGGCCTGGAGACGCGCTGCCAGTTGACGTGGCAATCGCCACCGTTAGCCTCTACGCGCCCAGCCCAGAGGAAGCCTCTCTGAATCTTCTCAAGTGCCCTCAGGGTCTTCTTTGGGGGGAGGGCAGCACGAGCAGTTGATGGATAGGGATCGCCGTCAGGACTGCCTTGACAAACGCGAGGCGGCCAACCTTGTTCATGAGATGCGCCTTCCAGCAGGGAAGCATGCCAGCGGCCTTGTCAACGACGGGCTGAAGCTGGGCACAAGTGGTCCGCCGCAACGTGAGCGGGATGCCTAGGTAGGTGATCAACATCTCTACAACGGGGCAACCCAGCAGGTCGAGGGCCGGCACGGTACCCACCGCGTCACCTCGAATCAGGGTGGTGGAGCTCTTCGAAAAGTTGACGTGAAGGACTGAGGCGTGCCCAAAGAGCTGCAGGACGCTCCTGGCAGCGGATATGTCGCTCGGCGTGGTGTGGCAGAACATGACCACATCATCCGCGTACAGCGGGACGGAAGGGATCGAACGCCAAGAGTGTAGCTGCTGCATGATGCCCAGCTCGGTGGCGTGACGGAGCAGATGGCCTAGCGTGTCCACTGCGAGAACGAAGAGCTGGGGTGACATGGGGTCACCTTGCCATAGTCCTTGACGGTGCCAAATGGGCGGGCCCGACTCGCCGTTCATGATCACCTTGGTGCTGGTCGACGAGAGCAAGATCGCTAGCCAACCCAGGAATCTGGCAGCAAAACCATATTGGCGCAGGACATTGAAGAGGAATGGCCAGCTGATCGCGTCAAATGCGCGAGTCAGGTCTAACTTTAGCAGTACACGCGGCGCGCCTAGTTGATGCGGTAGGCGCGCGGACTGCCTTACAAGGACAAAGTTGTCGTGCAGGCTTCGTCCCGGAATGAACACACTCTGGCTGGTGCTGGCAAGGGTGTTTAGCTTGCGCGCGAGGCGGAGCGAGAGGACCTTGGCAAAGATCTTGGCGACAAGGTGAATGAGGCTTATGGGCCTGTAGTCGCTGAGGGCCCTGGCATCCACGCGCTTCGGGAGCAGCATGAGGAGCGCCTGGTCGAGGCAGCTGAATCCGCGCCCTCTCAACCCGTATAGTTGTCGGAAGACGGCAATGAAATCCTGCCGAACAATGGGCCGGCATGATAGAGGCAAAGGTTCCCGTCTTCCGATGAGAAGGTGATTATCGTTTTTTGCAGGAGTAGACTTTGACGATCCGACTATGAATGTGCGAGACATCGCACCTTGGCAATCGCTAAACCAACTTCCGAGGGTTATTGACCACGCCGGAGCACGATCAACCTGACCACGAGGGTCTATTTCCTGCGAGCAAACAAAGAACAAGCAAGAAACCGAGATTGCAATCTGGATATTGCGAATATAAGAGGAAAGCTTTATTGATGAAAGTGGGGTTCTGTGACGTCTTGGTCTGGTCGTTGAACACAAACGAAGTACGCGAAGTTGCAGCTATGGTGAACTTTAATCTAAACAAAACCCAAGCAAAAAGCTACTAGATTGATCTACTTATATAGGAGCAAGGGGTGGCGGCCAAGGGGTGGGAGGACGTCCCAAGGCAGCCTAAAACTAACCCTAGGTCGTACAAGGCCCATGAGCCCAAGTGGAGGTGATGCAACACCTTTGGACTTGTAGTTTGGCTCGGATTCTACTGCAATGTCAGATTGTTTCGTCAATATCTCAACGCTCCGGAAGAATTTGAAGGTGAATCCAATTGGGTGGGAAAGAGCACGAAATTTAATTTCCTAGCTAGGCGTCGTAGCCTTCGTTGGCAGGGCGGTAGCGAAGCAGCTCGCGCGCCATGAGCAGCGCGGCTTGCGTGTTCGCCGGCCCGCAGCGAGCGTGGGAGGATGTGTCGTAGCCAGGGTGAGCAAAGGCGTAGCAGTGCGGCCGTCGTGCTGCATGGAGGGCAGGGAGGAGTCCTGCTGCTCGTGAGCGGCAGGGTCGGTGGCGGCGTTGGCCACGACCGAGGTGGAGTGGCGGCGGCTGCCACGGTCCACAGGCTCCGTCTGAGCGACATGCTGCACGAACACGATGAGCATCAGCCATGGGGATGATGGAGCGGGAACGGAGCGAAGCGAAGGAACTTCGGCACACCCCTAGCCGGCGCGCCAAATGTCGGAATCAGGTCTTCCGGGACCCAAGAAAAGGTTCGAACTCTGGGGTGTGCTCACAGAACTCCACTAAGCTCCAGCTAGCTGCCCACTGCCTCATGGCGATGCTCCGGCGTGCTCGAGCGAGGGGAAAGGACACGACACGGCAATTTACCGAGGTTCGGGCCACCTTGCGGTGTAAGACCCTACTCCCGCTTTGTGTGGATTGCCTCACGGGGGAGGATGAGTATGAGAGTACAAAGAGGATGAACTTTCTCCGGAGGCATTGGATCCCAAGGGTTCGACCCCTCTCCTACGGCGGCGTCTAGCCTATCTTTATACTGGCCCCGGTCCTCTTCCCCCGAAAATATTAGGCGGGAAGGGTTGCCACAACAGCCAAATTTGAAGGGGAACAAGAGTACAACTTATCCTGACTAAAGGTGGTCTTCGCCTGCAAAAGATGTTGTCCATGACGCGCTGGTGGGCTCGACAATGAACTCCGTCCTGGCGCGCCCGCTGTCCTGGTCTTCTTGCACCAAAATGGCAACCTCTGGGGATTGCTTTGGGAACCGACGTGTTGTCCTTGCTCCCTTAGCACGAAAGAGGAAAACATCCTTATCCGCGCCCGCTAGCGCCCTCCTGGCTCTGCTCGTTGTTGCTCGCGTCACCCACGTGCAGCGCGAGGCGGAGCTTGGCAAGCCTAGACATATCCGCCCCGCGAGGGACCTCGAGAGGTAGCTTCAGGAGACCGCCTCTGAGAGACCGCCTCGAGAGGTAGCTGTGTCGGCTGGTGATACTTGGCAGCATGGCGCTGAGGTGTATCAGTGGCGACCGCGACGTGTTCAGCTGTTTGCGCGCAGGGAGGAGGTGCCGTTGGGCGCCGTGGTGGTGTCGACGATAGCTGGACCGAGCAAGATTGATGCATCAGTACAGTTCTGAAGATGGAGCGGTGGCAGTTGGCGGCGGCGGCCTCTGAGAGCACGCCGGACCAGTGTGTGCCCCAGACCCAGCAAGTGGCTAGGTTGGGGTCTCAGGTCTTAGATGTTAGGTTTGGCTGCGATGTCTGTTTGGTATTAGGCCCAGGCTATCTGCGCCCCTTCATCAACTGGATAGGTGTAGCGACAGTTTGTTGCTTAGACGGCGGCTTTAGTCTTACTGTTGTATTGATTTTGTAAGGTCTTGTGAGAATAATAAAGTGGCCGTATGCATCGCCCAGATGCAGAGGCCGGGGGTCATCCTCCTTTTCTAAAAAAAGCACCAATTTTAATGGAAAATTAAACATGGGTTTCATTCATACTTTATCACCATTTATCCTATCACTAGGTTATAATAGCTAATCTATTATGCAAGAATATGGCACCCAAAAGTTATTTGAGCTTCCCTTTTCATCCTTTCAAGTGTTCCAAGTCATGGTAATATACCAAATGAAAAGAAAGGCACTTACTCGAGCGAAAGAAATATCTGAGTCTACAACCAAATTATTTTATTTTATTCAATCATGGAATCACCCTGTTATTCTCTATTTGGCTAATTTGGTAGGCCCAATGATTATGGCACCACAGATGTTGTAGTCTTAACCTATAAAATCATGGGCTCATCCCTAATAAAAAGGTTACCATATGCAAGGGAAGAAAAATCTACTGCGAACTCCTTGGGCCTACTTATTGAATTATGTGAAAAGTTTCCTAAGATCCAGGATTGGTTGACGCACTAAAGTGGTTAATTATTTTGATGCAGAGGGCACATCCCTTATCGTGATAGTAAGTTGACTCGCATCCTCCAGTTTGCACTTGGAGGCAATGCAAAGACATCAATCATTTGCACGGCTGCACCTGAAGAGGTGTGTTATGTTTACATTGTTACATCCAAGTAAATTATATGGTTTTAAACCCTCATGCACTTACCACCATTGCTATCACATCTTCTAAAAAATTAACTACAGGTTCATATTGAGGAAACTAGAGGAACTCTTCAATTTGCAAGTAGAGCAAAATGTGTCAGCAATTGTGCTCAAGTAAATGAGGTGAGTATTGAAACTTTTATATTGCAACAGATGAGTTTTAGTTTCAGATGTTAGTACCTCTGACACATTAATTTTGGAAGCAGAAATATGAAATTGTGCATCTGAAACTATGTGTTTATCTTATTCTGTTGTATTTACTGTTGTGGGAAACTGGGAATAAATAATCATACCCAGAGGACCCACCTAATACTGCATGGACGCCAATGAAAGTCTGAGGTGGTCAACGAAAAGTCCAAGGCGGTCCAAGGCAGTAAACAAGGTCTAAGGGAGTCAACAAAAATCCAAACAAATTGTCATGGTCAACAAGTCAAAGGGGAAAAGGAAATTAAAAGATAAAGTCAACACAGAAGGCAATCAGCAAAGGAGCCCAAGCCCAAGTGCCCAACTCTAGAAGAGGCCCAACGGCCCAAGTAGCCGATGCCCATTACGGTGGAGTGTGTTAAGGAGTATTAGTATTGGTCTAGGAGTCCTTATTAGTCTATGTTTAGTTTCCTTGCACCTCAAGTCATGTGTAATATATATATGCCCCTTGGGCGTTTAATAAAGTTAAGTTGCTTTCCTAACATGGTACTCCCTTCGTCTAGGTGAGTAAGTCATCTTAGGTTGTGCACCGTGACCAAGAAGGAGAGGAAAACGAGAGACACTAATGTTTAGTTGCTAATTAATAGCATTGCATGCAATGAACTAACCACTGCATGTCGTGTTTGGTAGTCTCAAGTCATTAAAGCATGCACACCCCTTGTCTCTTCTTGGTTGATATGTGAAGAAACAAGAAACGAGGTAGAAGTTAATGCACCATGCCTTAGTATTTTGAGATTATTTGGTTTTCGTAAGATGACTTACACACATAGACGAAGGAAGTATTAGAGCTTAGTTTATTTTTTTTCCGGTGCCGCAACTCGTCCTCCCGATCCAATCTTACGGCGCCGTTGTTTTCCTTGCCGGTCGTTGTTGCCTTCCTCTTTGCCACCGGCGCTGGCTAACGTCCACCACCACGCTGGGTGGCCTCTGACCCAATCGATATCCTCTGCCGCTTCGCCTCGATCCACTGTCGCCTAGAACCTCCAGGCCGCTGCAGGTGCATGCGTCCGCTGGATCAGGAGCGGCTGCCCGCATCCGCTGCTGCAGGATCGTCTGCCCGCTCGCTCCAGGGTCCTCGGCTGGCCTCGCGTCCCGGATCTCTGCTCCTCTGCCCACGCGCCTGCGGCTTGCCCACCTGATCGTTCCAGCCGCTCCCACCTGCATGCACTTGCCTCCCGTTGTTAGCTGCTACATGCTGCTTGCTTGCTAAGGTGTTGCGTGTACGAGTATCTCTTAGCATCTGTTGCGCGCTCTTCATGCCGCTCCTTGTCAGCAACTCATCTGCACGGCACCATAACTTTTCTTCGGCTGCCATTACATCAGTCTGGTATGTGCTTTCTAGTTTTCTATGTCTTCCGCTGTGTCCACCAAATCCGTTGATACTTTGTGTTTTTCATGTCATGCGAGTCCACCAAACTTTTGTCCGTCAGCCTTCTTCTGGTCATTGTCCTCTCTATAGGATTTCTGTGGCCTCTCTTTGCATTGTTGATCTAAGCCCATTCTCTTGCCGTCGAACTTCTTTCGCCGTTGGTTTTCATGAGCCATGATTCTTTAAGCAATGCTTTAAACTCTTGATGTGCCATCATCTTTTGACAACCCATCTTCTCTTGATACTTCTCTTGTATCTTCTATCGATGCGGTGTCTACCTCTGATGTGCCATCTCTTCGTTATCCCCTTTGGCGACTCGACATGTTTTAAAGACTCTTCATGCTACGACGACACTCTCAAGGCACGGGTTTGGATTATCAATTTTTTAGTATTACACTTCTTCAAATGCAATGCTATTGCATACGCTT
>NC_041387.1:398808936-398816550 GCF_002162155.2 Triticum dicoccoides | reverse complement strand
TATTAGTATTGGTCTAGGAGTCCTTATTAGTCTATGTAGTTTCCTTGCACTTCAAGTCATGTGTAATATATATATGCCCCTTGGGCGTTCAATAAAGTTAAGTTGCTTTCCTAACGGAGTGATGAGTGTTGTGAATATTTGAGCAATTTTCCATTAAGTTTAATCCAGAAAGATGATAGATAAAACATGATAACCATCATAGAGATGATAATCGAAACAAGTAGCAAAGTGATGTAAGTAGTCATGCAATTGGGTACATAACAGACGGACATCATATCCACACTGATAGATAAAAGACGTAAAACGGACGCAAACCCTAACAAAAGAGAGAAGAAGACATACGGTGTGGTGGAAGAAGATGTAGGTGTGTTGTTCGTCATTTCGCTGAGGAGGTGGTCAATGTAGGAAAAGAAGTCATCGTTGTTAGCCACGATGGAGGAAGATCCAGCAGTCGCGCTAGAGCGCTCACCAAAAACCTAATTGCCTCTCTCCCATACAGGATTGCAAGAGGCAGGGCTTCGGAGGCCTGCTGTCTCACGTCTCGGTGCACGCGGAGAAGTGAGATGGAAAAGCAGTAGGTGGCACAAGGTTCTGGACGAGGTGAGGGACTTGTGTATTCTGTTTGGTGGAAGAAGAGCGACCTCTTATATAAGCCCCAAATTGATCCACTAGGGAGAGGAAGAGAAACAGTCCGTGCGGCTGTTGAGATTCGTCTCCCACTGGAGGCAAAAAGTTTCAACCTTTTCTTGCATGGCAAAAATTAAGGCAACAAGCACGTGTTCCATAGATCCTAGTGCGGCTCGGCTTGATCACGAAACACGATCGCGTGTGAGGTGAGGCATGGCGCGGCGGGCGGAGCGCGCATGTATGTGCTCTATTCTCAAGCTCTTAGTGGTGTGTGGAACAACTCACCTTATAAGTTGGTACCCAGACCCTTCACTTGCGTGGTGGAACTAAACTTTCCACACCCCTTGTCATGCATGAATGGGTCATATGGGCCTATGGGATTTTCCGAGGAATTATTGGATAAAATAAATGGGCTAAAGCCCAATAATTCCAACAATCCCCCTCCAGATCCCACCAGATCACAGAGGCACATAGAATTTGCCTATGGTTCCAAACCATTGTTTATATACCAGTATTTAGTTGGAAACAGTTAAGTTAAACTTCCACCTAGAACTCCACACTACACCCATTCACAACTTGGACAGTGGACATTGAGCTGCAAGTTTTGTGCAAAAAAGTTTTACGTAAAGCCTTGACCGATACTGGACCGCTGAAAAGCTTTCTCGCAGGTAGGGAGCGTATATTTCATACTCCGGGGACCTTTTCATGAGTTTACTACAGAGTGCAAGTTTAACAGTCTTAACTCATATAGGTCTGTCCCTTCAAGATGTTCTGTAGGACAACATCTTTGCCTACCCAAGCCACTCAAAACACATTAAGATAAATATCAACCTACCTTATAGATTAGGAGGGAATTGCATCATAACGGAGTGGATCTTTACAAATTAAACATTCTCCTTTCAATTACCCAATAGTCTTGCCAATTCTAATTAACGTGAT
The DNA here is from genome assembly GCF_002162155.2 of Triticum dicoccoides. Taxonomy (NCBI): domain Eukaryota; kingdom Viridiplantae; phylum Streptophyta; class Magnoliopsida; order Poales; family Poaceae; genus Triticum; species Triticum dicoccoides. The sequence continues at coordinate 398,814,984 of NC_041387.1, read as the reverse complement.
CTCCGATCACATAGAATGGGTTATCACCATGGGTCATAGAATGGGTTATCACCATGGGTAACTTATGTAGTGGGTCTCAATCCCATCTCCCTTGATGCATTGTCTATCACATTTCATGATAAACCCTTTGTGAAGGGATCAGCCAGATTCTTCGATGTGTTTATATAGTCCAATGCTACAACTCTAGAGTTTCCCTTAAATCTGATAGATTTCAGTCTCCTCACATGTCTTGATGACTTCTTATTATCCTTAGAACTCTTTACCTTGATGATCACTGTTGGATTATCACACTTCAATAGGATAGCCGGTATTGTTTTTTCAACTACCGACAAGTCCATCAAAAGCTCAGGAAGCCACTCTGCTTCAATCGTGGTTGTGTCTTGTTAAGATGGTCTGCTTGCAAGACTTCTAGGAAACAACACCACCACCAAGTGTAAACACATAACCACTTGTGGCTTTAAGGTCACCAGGATCATATATCCAATTTGCATCGTTATATCCCTCCAGTACCCTTGGGTACCCGATAGTGATGATGAGGCACAAAATAGCGAGATGATAAATTGCGCGAGTCGCTGTCCAATCTTTCATGGTACTAGCAGCAACAATAAGAAATTCCGATCTAGCAAAGATGCAAGAATGTAAAATCAAAAACTTGCATCGAGTAGATTAGATCGACTCCACGCGCAGCTGCAACAAAATCTCCATGGATTAGCAACGAAGACAATATTTGGTGTCTCCCGACAAGGGACGCTTTTGTAATTTTATTGAAGTCACGATCAAACCAATCTGACTTAGATCGGCCGCTAGCCTTTTATATAGGCATACTAGTAGAACGCCCGTGCGTTGCTACGGGCTTTTAATTTATTTATTTTGGATTACACCTAGTTAAATGGCCATGCGTTGCTACGGGCAACAAAACCTCTTACCGAAACTAAAGCTTGGCATGAGATACTTGTCACAGTATGTTTTGTGTGTACATGTACAATTCATACATATATCTATGCATCATTGGCGTATTCATCTTTTTGACCTCATCTCCAGTGAGCATCCCATCATCGTTCTTGTCGCGCCTGCTAATGTCACACTCCCAAAGGATTTTTTTTTCAGTAGGTTCAATTGATTTAATCCAAAACGGAGTGCGAACATAACTTAGCCCAACAATGTGGAGTCAAAGACTTTCCCACAAAAAAAGCTACAAGTAAGATCTGGCCAATCGTCTCCATCAAGAACTCCTTGAGATGATACTTGTTATTGCCTTCCTCCGGCATTATGTTCCTCTTCCTCGACATGTACCGAGTTCTCCATGCCTTGGATTAAAAGACATGTCCATTAGTCCACATGCCATGAGTCGTTTAGTCTATCAATGAAAGTATTGCTTCTTTTGGTCTAACAAGGCTGCCTCAAAGAGGGGGGCGAGGGCGACAAGCTTGGAGGGAAGTGAGGGGCAAGGCATGACCACCAATATCTGTAGATGGACAACTGAGCTACAAAAATGAGTATATGAAAGGAGATTAGCAATTGTTTTCTCGCTCCACTCGTAAACATAACAAGCAATTTTTCTTCAAAGTAGGTCTTACCCTATTTTTATAAAAGAAAGGCCAGGCACCTTCATGTCTAATAAAACGTTCTATAGCAAATCAATGGAACCAATCAGGCTTCTCTTAATATGCTGATATGCATGGTACTAAATTCCAAACTGGAACTACAACTGACTTCAATATATGCAAGTTCGACAGTGAAAATAGTACTAAGCTTCGCAACGGCCTGCCCAATACCTACTTTCTGCCCAGATGCACAATTGCAAGGTTCAGCTGATTAAGATGCTTGAGTTTATCTGCAATGGTAGAGCATTATCTTTCTAATTCAAATTCAAAGCTAACAATCACAACAGAATATAACTATCACTATGGCAACTGTTACGAAGATGAATCCCTCCTTTCTCAAAGTCGATACGCAAGTTATTTGCTGCCTTCCCATATTCCTCTGGTAGGCAGGGCACCTTCACTCTCAGCGTTTAGTACCGCGTTTTATAAAGTAGTATATGTGTTCAGGTACTGCAGAAAATCACAGAAAATGAATGTTACCGTTCTGGTTTGGTCATTTCACTCTGCTCTCTCCCTTTTCACAGATGCCATTTATGTTATAGACCTTACTTGAAGATGCTCATAATTCATCATTGATGCCTTATCTGCTTCCTCCATAAACTCCCTAGTTCACATACATATTTATATTCAGTAAAAGAAAACTGAAAACACTTTGCTGCAGAGCTTCCAAATTATTACACAAGAAGCAAGCAGACGTCATCCAATCACCTATCTGAGTGCGTGTCCCTGCACAGCTCCGCCGAATCAATGACCGAGCAAACCTAGCCAATCATCAGCCAACCCACATCAAACTACACAGATTAAATAAAACGTAACCAAAGAAGAGTAACTTACAGTGTTGGAGATCTCATCCATGGTGTGAACAATCTCAGCAGAGGGCGGCAGCTACCCAATGTGGCCAACGAGCTTGTCCGACCTGCAAATTTAACCAAACAGTCATAGAAAATTTAGCAATGGATTGTTGTGGTGGGGTAGTGTTGGGATCGAAGGGGGGTTTTCCCCTTACCGCTGGATGACCTCATCGAGTGACGGAAGCCCTTTGCAGTGCGCAGCACATCGAAGCCGTACAGCCGCCGACCCGGCCGGGTCGAGCAGACCGTCGAAAGGCACGCGCACCTACCTGGCCACGCACCCGGCGCTGGCCAGCGCCCACACGAATGTGGTCTCCGGCGGTAACGACGCCATCGACACAACCAGTTCCAGCGCGCCCGCCCACGCCGCCGGGCCCCAGCACGGCCACCAACATCGCTCCTCGCCCCCCACCAGCAATGCCCCCACAAGCGGATGCATCAATCGGAGAAAGAACCAACACCTCCCCTTGTGGTCTCCCCCGCTGGTGGCTGCTCTCCTTCCCGACTCCGGCTTCCAGCGGACGGCGCTCCGATGAAGAGTGCGCCGACGAGGGCGTCTTGGAGGACGGCAGGGAGGGGAGAGAGGATGTCGCTTGGGGAGTTGGGGAGAGGCAGGGAGGGGCTGCGTGATTGATGGGTCTTTTTTTCTAGGTGGAGCGGTGAAAAAGGAAAGAGGAAGAGGGCTTATTAGGATTTGAGAAAGATCGACATATTAGGAAAATTAGGATTTGGAATTGATTGTCATGAAACTAAATTTTATTGATTGGTAACGTGCTATCAGTTCCTGCCCGTTTATAACGTGTCTAGTTAGGAAACTTTGGAAAGGTTAGGAAACTTTTTATTGTGAGGGTAAAAAAAATTAACGTGAGTAGATATGGTGGTGGGATGTGAGACGAAAATAAACCGGACTATTCAACCAACTTGTCCATTAGGAGTAGAGATAGAGATTATTATTATTATTAGAGATTAGAGATTAGAGATTAGAGATTAGGGATTAGAGATTAGAGATAGAGATTAGAGATAGAGATTAGAGATTAGAGATTATTTGTTTCCTGAAAATCTATTATTTGTTTCCTAAAGCAAATTGCATTAATGAGAGAGATCCGTTGATTTGGCTAAGGTAGGAAAGAATCTATTATTTGTTTACTAAAGCAAATTGCGTTAATGGGAGAGATCCGTTGATTTGGCTAAGGTAGGAAAGAATCTATTATTTGTTTCCTAAAGAAAATTGCATTAATGAGAGAGATTTGTTGATTTGGCTAATGTAGGCGGTTTTTGCGGTTCGTGGCGGCTTAGTGTGAGGTGGGACGAGGTACCAAAAAAAAACCATGGGAGGTGGGACGAAAAAAAATCTGGGAGGTGGGAGTTGTCCCTGGTTAACCTACGAAATTTCGTAGATTTTTTTAGGACGAAAATAAACCGTGGGAGGTGGGACTAAAAAAAACCTAGAAGCGAGACTACCAACTGCTCCCTTAGGAATAGAGATATAGGCATCCACATCCGATCGGAACCGACTCACAAGCAAACATAGTTGGTACGGACTCTCTCTCTCCTATTCAAACTAAGCTAGATTTACCTAATTAAATATCTAGCCACCTTGATCACCTAGGAAACTATTTGACAACGTCACTAGTATACTAGACAAAAAGAAATAGACTTGACTCATGTAACATGATACACTATGTTCACAGTAGGTTGCCAAACCGAATCAAAATTGACTGGTATATTTCCTACCATAATGTGTCAACACATGGAGTTCTGAAGGTTGGCTTAACTTCATCTTTCTTCGGTTCAGTTGGTGGAATCTCAAAGCTAAAAGAGCCAACTTGTAACACATTCGGAAGATTATCTCTTGCACTAACGGCCACATCAAGTGAAGTCCATAACTCACAGTACTTTTGAGATGGCGTGTTATCCTTTGTTGAGCATGCCAATGAGCATCTCCCAGGTTAGATACAAACCGGCTTAGGTTGCTCACAACAAACGAGATGTCAGGCCTCATAGCGCTAGCTATATACATAAGCGAGCTGATGATTTGAGAATATCTCAATTGATCCTTTGTTTCTCCTTCATTCTTTCGAATCAACACACTTGAATCTTAAGGTGTTCCAGAAGGTTTACAATCTGAATATCCAAAGAGACCTAGAACCTTCTCCACATAGTGGGACTGTAACAAAGTGATCCCACCATCATCACCTCTCAAAAGCTTGATGTTCAATGTAACATCAGCTATTCCAGGTCTTACATCTCAAAGTTATGAGATAGAAAATATTTCACTTCCTCAGTGACCTTGAAATTTGTCCCAATATAAGTATGTCATCAACATACAAACACAACATAACTCCCTCGCCCCCACCATGGCGATAGTACAAACGTTTGTCGGCTTCATTTGCACCAAGGTCTTTCAAACTTCTCGTGCCATTGCTTAGGTGCTTGTTTCAAGCCATACAAAGATTTCGCCAACTTACACACCTCTCCTTCATGACCATCTACTACAAACCATCAGGCTGTTCCATTTATATTTCCTCTTCCAACTCTCCATTTAGGAAAACTGTCTTGTCCATTTGATGAACGAGAAGATTGTGTGAGGCAGCCAATGAGAGTAGTACTCGAATGGTCGTCAATTTGGCCACATGCTCATAAGTATCAAAGAAATCTTCACCTTCTTTTTTGGAGATTTCGCCAACTTACACACCTCTCCTTCATGACCATCTACTACAAACCATCAGGCTGTTCCATTTATATTTCCTCTTCCAACTCTCCATTTAGGAAAACTGTCTTGTCCATTTGATGAACAATTAGATTGTGTGAGGCAGCCAATGAGAGTAGTACTCGAATGGTGGTCAATTTGGCCACATGCTCATAAGTATCAAAGAAATCTTCACCTTCTTTTTTGGTTAACCCTTGGCTATAAGTCGTGCCTTGTACTTTTCAATTGTACCATCAGGCCTAAACTTTTTCTTAAGCATCCAATTACATCCTACAGGTTTACACCAATAAGGACGATCAGTGACCTCCCATGTCCCGTTAGGCATGACGGAATCCCTTTCGCTACATAGAACTTCTTTTCAGTATTCAACATCAAGAGATGCATAAGCTTTTGAAATAGAAGTGGGAGTGTCATTCATGAGGTACACAATGAAATCTCCACCAAATGACTTTGCGGTCCTTTGTCTGTTGCTCTTTCTAGGAGCTTCATTGTCATCCTCCTTAGGAATCTCAGTGTGTTTCCGCTTAGAATGTTCCAATGGAACAAAACGTTTAGGAGTTGCCTCTAACCTCTGACTAGATGAGCTACACATATCTTTTATAGGAAAATATCCTCAAAGAAGCCTGCATCATTCGACTCCATAATTGTACCAACATTCATGTTAGGGAATCTCAGATTTGACCACTAAAAATATGTAGCCAATGCTATGGAAAGCATAGCCCAGAAAAACACAATCAACGGCTTTGGTCCAAGTTGATGCTTGGGAATCGGCACGTTGATTTTTGCCAAGCAACCTCAAGTTCATAAATAAAAGAGTTCAAGCCTTTTCCTTTTGCATTCCTCAAATGGGGTAATCTCTTTATTCATTGTGGGAACTCTGTTT
>NC_041387.1:398806800-398808645 GCF_002162155.2 Triticum dicoccoides | reverse complement strand
AATCCCGCTGTGTCTAACATGGTGTTAACCAAATCAGTTAGTGGGATTTTTTCGTTCGGCAACCCGTTTGACTGGGGCGAGTAGGGAGGCGTCCTCTCATGGATTATACTATGTTCCTCTCATAATAAATTGAACTCGTTGAAAAAAATACTCTCCACCACGATCCGATCTAAGCCTCTTGATCTTTCGATCAAGTTTATTCTTTGCTTCGGCTTTATAGATTTTAAAGTAGTGTGAAGCCTCATCTTTTGTTTTCAACAGATGTATCATGCAATATCTAGTAGTCATCGATCAAAGTCATGAAATATCTTTTTCCACCCTTTGTCAACACACCATTGATCTCACGAAGATATGAACGTGTGAGTTTTAATGGTGCCAAATATCTCGACTCAGCTGTCGTATTAGACTTGCGAGGTTTCTTTGCTTGACACACACTTAGAACCTTTGACAATTGTGAATTTCAGGATTAAACTCAAACTTGCTAGCCGCGTCATGCAACCAAAAGAACTGGCCCTTAGCATGACATAACAAAAAGAACTCGCACGCCACGTCTTATAGTTCACATCCTCAAACGGAGGGGGCTTGAGAGTCATATCGAAAGCAACTAGAGAAAATTGCCTACACATATCAGGTTTTTGGACTGTTGAATATTTGAGCAATTTCCATTAAGTTTAATCTAGAAAGATGGTAGATAAAACATGATTAATAGAGATGATAATGAATCAAGTAGCAAAGTGATGTAATTGTCATGCAATTGGGTACATAACAGACAAAAATCATATCCACATCGATAGGTAAAAGTAGTAGACCGGACGCAAACCCTAACAGAAGAGAGAAGAAGACGTGCGGTGCTGTGGAAGAAGATGCAGGTGCGAAGCTTTTCATGTCACCGAGGAGGTGGTCGACGTCGGGGAAGAAGTTGTCGTTGTCAGCCACGATGAAGATCCAACAATCGTGCTAGAGTGCTCCCCAAAAACCTGATTGCCCCTCTCCCATACAGGATCGCAAGAGGCAGCAGTAGGAGGCGCAAGGTTTTGGAACGAGGCGAGGGAGTTGTGTATTCTGTTTGGTGGAAGAGGAGCGACCTCTTATATAAGCATTGAACTGACCCACTAGGGAGATGAACAAAAAGTTAAGATAGAGCAGACACGTTTCAAAGGTCCTAGCATGGCTCGGATTGGCTCGATCACAAAACACGACACGCGTGTGAGGCGTGGCGAGGCAGGCAGTGGAGGAGGAGCGCTCGCGTATGTGCTCTCTTCTCAAGCTCTTAGTGGTGTGTGGAACAACTCACTTTATAAGTTGGTCTCCCACACCCTCCACTAGCATGGTGGGACTAAACTTTCCACATCCCTTGTCATGCATGGATGGGCCATATGGGCCTCTGGGATTTTCCTAGGAATTACTGGATAAAATAAATGGGCTAAAGGCCAATTCCAACAGAGAAGGAATGGTGGCTATTGAGTATGGACCATGGACCCTTGGACCAAGTTTTACCATCCTACCCCTCCTACCTACCACCACCATGGTTAACCTTCCTCATTTGTAAGGACTCTCACCTATATAAGCCCCCCATGGCCATGTAGTCCGTTAACTCTCATTTGAATAAACTCAAAGGAAGGGCACTTGATCTCCTAGGTAAAGACCGAGGAGCTCTAGTGTCGAGTCTGAGGAGTTACGGATGGCTCTGATGTATCGAGGAGAGGTTTGGAGAGGGTTCCCAGGAAACGTGAACGACTCGGGCCTGCGACCAAACCTCCCTTTTGATGCGTTCCTAACATAGGACTGGGTCGCGCCCTTTCAAGGTGACCGGACCTATTCAAAAATATATCTTTGTGTCACTTT
>NC_041387.1:398694880-398806537 GCF_002162155.2 Triticum dicoccoides | reverse complement strand
CCCCCCGCTAAGCTTTGTCTTGACCACGTTACTAATGACACTCCTTAATGATCCGTTGTTTTTACTGCAACAGCATTCACGTTCTGTTATTTCTTTATGCATGGAAAATATTCGGCACAAATTGCTAGAATATGTCTATGACAATGGTCTGGTGTTTATATGTACTTGCATCTTCAGCATAAGTATCATTTGTTTGAGCTCAGTTTGTCTGTAAGTAGCGATAATCTGAGAACATAATTATGAATGTTGGTATATCAGATTCTAACAGATGCTGCTCTGCTGAAGAGGCAAAAACTGGAAATAGAGGAACTTCGCAAAAAGCTGCAGGTTTGTCTTGCTTGCTTGATGTTGCTCTCCGTATGTGACGTGCATTACTGTTACTTAAAGTTTTTTGTTTAAATTTCAGGGTTCCCATTCTGAAGTCTTGGAGCAGGTTATCCTAAAGCAACGCAATGACATGCATAAGGTATGTAAAGACTAACATTTCCAGTAGAACAGGTGTTTCCTATTCATTATGAACTTCCTCTTATGGCACATTGTACGACTGTTAAACTGTTTTTAACATATGAAGTTATGCTGATTATCTCTTGCAGTCTGAACTCGAGCGTGATCGTCTAGCAATGGAACTTGAAGACGAAAGGAGGTTAAGGGAGATATTAGAGCACCGGTTGGCCGAGCAAAAGATGTCACAGAACCACAACAATACTGACATATCAGTAGAGCAATTTGCTGATTCTAGCCAGGTATGCTTGGTGAGGCAGCAACACGTAAAACTTTTGTTAGTTCAATGTGTAGTCAATTCGAGTTTCATATTTTCAATTTTTGCACATCTTCGTCCTGGTCCTCTGGAACCACATCACATTCTTCCTTTCAACCTGCTTGTTAATACTCAAGCCCAGATGTTGGTGAAATTCACAACTATTGGTTGACCTTTTGCAGCTAGACGTATTAAAAACTCCAGATTCTCAGCGGACACAGGATGGATTCATTGCTAGCCGCTCACACTATTTGAAGGATGCAGAGTTCTGCCCAATACCTGAAAATTTAGGTTCTGTGGCTGATGAGGATCTCTGGATGCAATTGAATAAAGAATGCATCACTGATCTTGATATGCTTGAAATGACATCTGATTTTAAATGTCCTCCGTCCCCAGAAGATACGACAGCGGTAAGTCCAGTTTCAATTATTTTTCTTTGATGATCCTGCAAACATGTTTGTCTACAGGTATTTTAGGCGGTATGTGTTTATAGACTAGAAGCAAACATGCACTTTGCTGCGCCAAATCATTTTTCTTCTTGTAAATTTTTGAAGATCCATATGATTTTTTGGAACTGATGTGGAATAACCAACAATTATAAGGCTTAAAATACATCAAAGCTGCCATGGGGTTCTATCCTTAGGGAGCTTAAAAACTTGTAAGATTAGAATGTTAGGTATGTGCGACATTTTTATATTGAATAGCCCAAGGGCATTTTACACAAGCCTTGGGGGTATAAGAAAGGAAATACAGACTAATACGGACTCCTATACCAATAATAATACTCCTCAACAGCCCCCTCAAATGCTAAGTGTATGCAATAACATTGCATTTCAAGAAGTGTAACACTAGAGAAAAAAATAATGATAAAAAATCTGCGTCTTGAGAGTGTCATCGTAGCATGGACAATCTTCAAAACTTTTTTTAGGGAACTATTAGCACACATACTTGATTGGACTGGCTGTTTGATGTTTGAATAGTAATAAGAGCATCTCCAGCCGTTCGGCCCCCCAAGGGACTGAAATAGCGCCTCCTGGGGGTTAACTGGCGATATTTCCGCCATGGGGGCACTTGGGTTCCCAACCGCCGCCCCAAGTTGGCACCCAGACACCGTTTTTCAAATGCAAATTGGGCTCATTCATAGAAAATGACTCGATTTTGGATGAGATTTAGGCGGTTTCATTCATATTTGTACAAATTTAAAGACATACATAAAAACTTACAAAAAATTGTGCCACCGCCGCCGCCCCGAGCCTAGTTCATGCTGAGGAGCTTGTAGAAGGCGATGTAGTTGTCGCCGCTGTCATCGTCATCGCCGTCGTCCTGCATGCCGCCATCCTTGCTGCAGCCCTGCCCTGGATCGCTGCTGCGGACGGGGTTGGTCGGCGCCGGCGCCTCGTCGTCGCTGTCGAGGACGATGACGCCATCCTCCTCGCGGCCCAGCGTCGCTCGGCGATCTCCTCCAGCGCGGCACTAACGCTCCATCTCCTCCCACACGTAGTCGTCGCACGACCATTTCAGGCCGGTGTCGAGGTCGGCAGCCATCTCCACGTGTTCTTGTTTGATGACCACGGGCGTCACCGACTCCTTCAGCCTGACCAGGCGAAGATGGTCGCGGGGAGGTGAAGGTTGGCGGCGACCCTCGTTTATGACGAGGTTGCCGCCGCGGCTGCGTCGGTGCTCCGGCGTCTCCTGGGGCTCGGGCTTGACAACGGAGCGGCGTCGTGCCGAAGGAGCGAGAGCTGGAGGATGACCCCACCATGCACCTCGGCAGCCATGAGCTCCTGCTCCGACGCGAGAACGACGGTGCCGGGTACTCCAACGGCGGCTCGTTGCCGCCTTCGATGTGCTCGAGGACGGTGTGGAGCGTGCGCCCGGGGACGCCCCACCACTGACAGCGGCTGTCGCAGTTGTGGTGCCCCCTTGGTGCCAAAGTGCTGAAGCTGGTCGGCGTGGTGGCGCTAGAAATACGCCATCCACAGAGTGGGGGTTGTCGACGGCATACCTCGTCTGCTGCTGCGCTTCCTCGGGCAAGGACGCCCGGAGGGCGGCGGGGGCACGGGGACGCCTTCGGCGTTGAGCCTCCAAGCGCCCGGCACGCGCATGTCGGGCGGCGCCGGGTAGTTGGCCTTGTGGAGAACGCATGCCTCCCACTCGTGCAGATGCCGGCGGCCGAAGGCGTTGGCCGCCGCTCCGTCGTCGAGGAACCTCTCCGCCATGGGCTCGGGCTTGACAGTGAAGGAGAGAGGGCGAGAGCAAGGACGGCGAAGGAGAGAAGGTGGTCGGCGGCGAGAGAGAGATGGTTGTGGCATGGCGAGTGTGCGGCCGAAGGCGGCTTTTATAGCGCCGAGGGGGCGGCAGCAGTGCGGACGCGTGGCGGGAAATGGCGGGACGGGCAGCGGCTCGCCTTCAATGCGCCGCCCGTGATCAATGGAAGGCTGATCAGCGGCAGCCTTGGCATTAATTCACGCGGGAGCCGAGGCGATGAGATGAGGACGATGATGCCTAGTCACTGACTCGATGGGCCCATGGGGTGGGAATATGGCGCGTGAAGTTTTGGCGCCATTTTTCTTTCCCCCGACGCCCCGGTCGGCCCCCAACGTGCTATGTTCGGCCTGAGTCCGTCGGCGCCAATTTCGGGCCTAACCGGCGAAATTTGGGCTCTTGGGGGCGCGACCGGGCCTTTTTTTAAGCCGACGATAAAAAAGGGGCCTGGGGGCGAGTGGAGATGCTCTAAGTAAGAATCTCTTACTCAACATGTGTAGCACTCACGCAACCAAAGACGTGCAAAAACAGGCGTTTCACCTGGTCAAATGAACAAGAGGACCCAACACTCGTCAGCATTGACAAGGTTTTCTGCAACTTCGAATGGGATAATCTGTTCCCCAACTACATGCTCATGGCAGCCTCGACTGTATGCTCGACCACTGTCCTCTCCTACTGGCAAACACGGCTGCACCAACGCGCAAACCTCCATTCAAATTTGAATCCTTTTGGACACGCTTCCCCCACTTCCAGGAGACAGTGCAACGAGCCTGGCTACACCCGACGGAGCTTGCCTGCCCGATCACGCGGATCAAGCAGAAGATGAAGCGGACTGCATACGATCTCAGGATCTGGGCCAGATCGTTATTCAGCGATGCCAAGGTTCAGTTCCACCTAGCTACAGAAATTGTGCTCTGGTTTGACATCGCCCAGGAGAAGCGCCTGCTCACAGCTGCAGAATTCCATCTGCGGAAGCAACTCAAGCAGAGGATTATTGGCCTTGCTGCGATTGAGCGTGCGCGCAAGCGGCAGGCGTCAAGGATCACTTGGCTAAAGGCTGGGGACGCCAAGATCGCCTTCTTCCAAGCCAAGATCAACTCCCGCAGAAGAAAGAACTTCATCCACTCTCTGCATTCATAGTCTGGAATGGCCACCGCTCATGCAGACAAAGCAGCTGTCGCTCATGATCATTTTGTCAAGCTGCCGGGCACCAAACAGAGCCGCGGCTGCTCCATTAACTGGGAGGCGATCAAGCTGTCGTCTGTCTAGATCGCAGACCTCGAAAATCCCTTCTCTAAAGCCGAGGTCGGGGCTGCGGTCCTCGCTTCTCCGGCTGACATGGCTCCAGGGCCGGATGGTTTTCCGGGCGCCTTCTTCAGAACATGCTGGAGCACTATCAAAAACGACGTCATGGTGGTGTTTGAGCACTTCTACAGACTTGCCGGGGGCATGTTCTCGGACCTGAACTCAGCCATGATCGCCTTGCTGCCAAAAAAGGATGGCGCCACCTGCATGGGAGATTTTCGTCCTATCAGCCTCATTCACTCCATTGCCAAGTTGATTGCCAAGGTGCTCTCGATGCGGCTGGCGGCTGTCATCAGCATGATAATCTCCCCCGCGCAGTCTGCTTTCCAGAGGTCCAAATGCATACATGATAGCTTCTTGTTCGTCCAAAACAGCGTCCGCGCTCCGCATCGCCGCAAGACCCAGCTCTGTTACCGAAACTAGATATAGCGAAAGCGTTTGACAGTGTTTCCTGGGAATACATCTTTGAGCTTCTGCAAAAAATGGGCTTCCCGGCGCGATGGAGGGATTGGGTGGCCCTTCTCCTCTCAACCTCATGTCGTCATGCCTGCTCAATGGAATCCTAGGGGACAACATTCTGCATCGACGTGGTCTTCGACAGGGCGATCCTCTATCCCCCTTGCTGTTCATCATCTGCATCGACCCTCTACATCGCCTTCTTGAAGCCGCCACTAGGGACGGCCACCTCCAATCCATCCCTGGGCGGGCCGCGCGCATGCGCACTAGCCTTTATGCCGACGTCGCTGTAATCTTCATCAACCCGGTGCGACACCAGATAGACGAGCTCCTCCGCATTCTTCACTGCTTCGGCGAGGCCACGGGCCTCAAGGTGAACCTGGCAAAATCCTAGGCCATTCCGATCGCCTGTGATGGAATCGATCTTGTCACCGTGCTGCAAAATTTTGGAGGGACCATGGCGGCTCTACCCACTAGATATCTAGGTCTCCCGATCACCATTGGCAAGCTTAAACTAGTCCACCTGCAGTTCATCTTAGATAGAATCCGGGCACGGCTCGCGGGCTGGAAGGGTAGGCTGATGCCCATCGCGGGCAGGCGCGTACTTGTGCGATGCGTGCTCTCGGCCATGCCTACTTTCGCCATCCCTGTCCTGCGGGCACCGAAGAAGTTTTTCAAGGACATCGACAAGGTCCGGCGGTGATTCTTCTGGGCTCAGGACGAGGAGCTCACTAGAGGGAAGTGCAAGGTGGCTTGGCAAGTGGTCACCAGGCCGGAACGCGCAGGCGGACTGGGCATCCATGACTTGTCGGCCTTCAGTCGTGCGCTGCGGCCTCGTTGGCTCTGGCTTGCCTGGACGCAGCCGGGCCGCCCCTGAGTTGGCTCGGGCACCCCTTGCAATGCAGCTGATCAAGCGCTATTCGCGGCCTGCACGGTGGTGACCATCAGCAATGGCGCAACGGCGTCTTTCTGGTCCTCCAACTGGCTCGGCGGCAGGCCGCTCTGCACGGCATACCCTGCGCTCTTCGCTCAATCCATCCGCAAGAACAGATCAGTCCGAGACGCGATGCTCCAGGACAGATGGATCCTCGACCTTCGCCACGGTAACTTTGGTAGCATCATCCACATGGTGTTGCAGCTGGCCAGAGAATTAAGAAGTGCTGGAATCACACTCTGATGAAGGAAGGGAGGACACGATCAGATGGACCCCATGCAGCTCCGGCAAGTACTCAGCACGCTCCGCCTACGACGTCCAGTTTGCGGAGAACCCAGCACTGAACTTCAAGACGTCTCTATGGAAGGCATGGGCTCCGGGCAAGATGAAAATGCTGCTCTGGCTGTTGCATTTGGACAGATTATGGTGCAACGACAGACTGCAGCGTCGCGGCTGGGACAATCGCTACTTCTGTCAGCTCTGTGTGCGCCATCTCGAGACCTCATCGCACCTCTTCTGGGAATGCTCATTTGCCACCCAAGTTTGGAACACGGTGGCTACCTGGACTGGGTGCAGTGCACTGGGGCACAACAGCTGGAGCAGTGGAGCATCCACTGCTGAGCGGGTTCAGTTGATCGTTGGCGGAGCAACACCAGGCACAAAGAAGGGAACCAGTCGATGCTCTCCTTGGTCATCTGGCACATCTGGATCGAGCGCAATGCATGCACCTTCAGAGGAAAGACCCCAAGTGTCAACAACGTCACTGAAGCCTGTCGTCGGGACATGGAGCAATGGAGGATCGCTGTAGCCAAATGCATTGAGCACCCCTTTGGGGACGTACCATGAGAGATAGCGATTAGTCCCACGGGCTACTTTAGGAGCCCGCTAAGCTGGCAGTGTACCTCTTCTTTTCACCCCTTTGATCGCTTGATCAACCATTGTTTCCCACACTCTCCTGCTTAATGAAATGAAAGCCAGAAATGGCCGCTTTCAAAAAAAAAAAACTCCATTCGCCATTGCTAGTTTTTTTTTATTGCAAATGATAATTTGTCATTGAGCTGCTAAATTTGGCCACCAGACTAACACTTTTGTCGCTGCCAATACTTGTCTTGTCCGCACAGGTTGTGCCATTAGAGGAGCCTATTGACGTGAGATGCCTTAGGCTAGAAACTGCATGCAGCTCCGATGGGCAACAGCTCGAGGATTCAAAAGCAAGATGCACAACTCTCGAGAAGGAGCTTGAGCTGCTCAAGGTGGAAAACTCATCCTTGCGACAAGAGCTCGCCAAGTCGAAGCACGACACAAATCATGAGAAAGAGGGGCTGCTTAAGGAGCTGGAGACCGAGAGGTACAAGATGGAGGAGCTCAAGCAGGATATCAGGCTCTTTAGCCAGGCCTTCTCACAGAGGCAGGGTCATCTGACGTCCCTGTACACCAAGTCCAAGGTCATCGTGGAGAACTGCAAGGCCTCTCGGGTGGCATTGCCCTAAGGAGAGCCTCAGCTGCTTTGGAAGTTTTTCCATTTCTGCAACACTGCTTTACTGTAGATTTCGTGGTGCCTGTAATACAAGTGTGCGTGTCGTGTGTGTGCAGTGTGCGGGGTTTTCTAATTCAGTCGTTATCATTAAGTGTGTGTAAGCAAGATCTGGAAACCGGTGTGGGTATACCTAGGAAAAGGGCATTGGTTTTATTTGTCGCTAGATGATACTCCGCGCGTTGCTGCAGGACATGTAAATTCTACTTTTCGTAAGTTGCTTGGAAGGAGCACATTATAATACTTGATGAAAAGTTAACATCAAATAAAGATCTGATGGTACATTTATATTTCCCTTTGCAATGGTGAATAATACTCCCTCTGTACCGAAATAGTTGTCGCTGGAGTAGCTACTCCAGCGACAACTATTTTGGTACGGAGGGAGTACATGGCATGGACATGGACATGGCATGGAAGGCTATACCCCTCAATCTAGCAGGGGAGGCAGGTATGGAGGTGCCAGTCATGGCGCAGTAGCGTCGAGGGTGGTGACGGTGTTGGAGTCATCAATTTTCTGATGTCCGTCAACGCTATGGAGTTGGTGTGTTGGAACGTCAGAGGCCTTAACAACCCGGCCAAGAGGAAGGCCCTTAGAGGTTTTGTTGACTCGGTGAACGCGGCGATTGTATGTATTTTAGAAACCAAGCTAGAGGTAGTGAACATCTATGTAATCCTGCAATGCATGGGGCCTAACTATGATGGTTTCACCTATCTACCGGCGTCAGAGACGAGAGGAGGCATCTTTGTTGCTTGGGACACCACGCGGGTGTTGGTTACTAACTTTGTCAATGACTCTCATTGCATCACGGGGTTTGTCTCGCCGAAGGAGGGGACACCTTGGTGGCTTACCGTAGTATATGGGCCGCAAGAGGATGAACATAAAATCAATTTCCTGAACGAGCTCTCGGAAAGAAGATCGCTCTGTCCAGGGCCTTGGCTCGTGGTTGGAGACTTTAACCTTATTCTATATGCGGCGGATAAGAATAATTCCAATTTAGACCGGAGAATGATGGGGAAATTCAAGCGTTTCGTGGATAACAACGCGCTCAAGGAGCTATTTTTGCATGGGCGAAAGTTCACGTGGAGCAACGAAAGGGAGACGCCCACGCTTACCAAGATCGACCGCGCGTTCGTATCCGTGGATTGGGAGATAGATCACCCGGATTGCTTGTTGCAAGCCCTGTCCACGGAGCATTCAGATCATTGCCCCTTACATCTCACACTCCATGAGCCAATGCATTATAAAAAGAGGTTCCGCTTTGAGAAGTTTTGGGTTAAAATGGAAGGTTTTTTGGATACCGTAAAGGAGGCGTGGGTTTGCGACCCCGATATTACGGATCCTTTCTTGAGGTTGGATGTGTTACTTCGCAACACGGCTAGAGCCCTTGCCTCTTGGGGGCAAAGAGAGATCGGTAATATCAAGTTGCAGATCGCCATTGCAAACATTGTTATCTTGCGGTTCGACTGCGCCATGGAGAATCGTAGGCTCACGGAGGAGGAGAGATGGCTCAGAAGAACTCTGAAGCAACGGGTGCTTGGGCTGGCATCTTTAGAAAGGACCATTGCGAGACAAAGGTCTAGAATCGTTTGGCTTCAAGAAGGGGATGCTAACACACGCTTGTTCCACTTGGTGGCGAATGGGAGGCGGATGAAAAACTATATACCGTACTTGAACATGGAAGGGCGCACCATCACGGATCAGAAAGGCAAGGAGGAAGCCTTCTACAATGCCTACAAGGAATTGTTGGGCAAGGACGTTGCTAGAGAGTACTCGCTAGATTTGGAGGGGCTTGGAGTCCCGCATGTGGATTTATCGGAGCAGGACCGGATATTTACTGAAGAGGAAGTGTGGGCTGTCATTAAGGATCTCCCCTCCGATAAAGCACCGGGTCCGGATGGGTTCATTGGTTTGTTCTTTCAAAAATCCTGGGAAGTGATCAAGGAGGATCTGATGGCCGCTATTCATAAGCTGTTCATTGGAAATGGGAGGGGCTTTGGGAGGCTTAACCAAGCCCTCATCACTCTCTTGCCGAAGTCCCCGGATGCTTCTTCTGTCTTCGATTTCCGCCCGATTAGCCTTGTGCATAGCATGCCCAAGATCGCATCCAAGCTTCTTACCTCGAGGCTTAGGCCGCGTATGGGAGAACTTGTCCAGGTGAATCAGTCAACTTTCATAAAAGGGAGATGCTTGCACGACAATTTTCTGCTCGTGAGACAAGTGGCGAGGATGATGCACAAAAGGAAAGCCAAAGGTGTTCTGCTCAAGCTTGACATCACTAAAGCCTTTGACTCTTTGTCATGGCCGTTCTTGTTTGAAGTGTTGCGAGCTAAGGGCTTTTCGGAGCGGTGGATTTCTTGGATTGCCACCATGCTTACGACGGCTAGCTCAAGAGTGATCGTGAATGGGCAAGCGGGAGATAAGTTCATGCATGCTAAAGGTTTGAGGCAAGGGGATTCGATTTCCCCTTTGCTCTTTGTTATAGCCATGGATATCCTTACACATATTATTATCAAGGCGCATGAAGCTGGAGTTATGAGTCGCATTCTTGGATGCAGCCCGGTGCAGAGGCTGTCATTATATGCCGATGATGTGGTCCTGTTCATCAAACCCACACGGCCGGACCTGGCGTTAGTCAGAGAATCTCTTACCATCTTTGGAGTTGCCTCTGGACTGAGAGTAAATTTTGCTAAATCTGCGGCTATTTTGATTCGGGCAGAGCCGGAGGATGAGGATATTGTGAAATCGGCGCTGCCCTGGAAGCTTGCCACCTTCCCTTGTAAGTACCTTGGGTTGCAGTTGAGTATATGGCAGTTGAAAAGATCGGAATGGCAGCCTATGGTGGACGCGGCCCTCCACATGTTGCCAGGATGGCAAAGGGGCTTGGTGACTAGACCAGGCAGGCTGGTTCTCGTCAACCAGGTCATGAGAGCACGGGCCACCCACCACCTTATGGTTGCGGAAGCGCCAAAATGGGCTCTTGACAAAGTGGACAAAGGATGTAGGGCCTTCTTCTGGGCCGGGACCGAGGAAATCAAGGGAGGTAAATGTGTTGTAGCTTGGGCGAGAGTATGTAGGCCGAAGCTCATGGGAGGGCTAGGCGTCATTGATCTACACAAACACGGCATTGCTCTAAGGTTGAGGTGGGAATGGCTCAGGCGCACGGACCCCTCCAGGCCGTGGCAAGGGCTTTCTTTAGTTGCGGACAAGTCGGTTGCGCAAGTGTTCAGTAGCTTGGTGAAATGGAGAGTTGGTGATGGGGACAAAACATTGTTCTGGAAGGATAGATGGATCCAGGGTGCTACCATTGCAGAGGTCGCTCCGTTGGTGGCAAAGTCGGTTCGTACGCAAGTGGCCAACAGGAGATGTGTCCGAGAGGCACTTGACATGCACTCATGGATGCATGATGTGATCGGTGACTTATGTACGGAAGGCCTTACCCAATTTATAGGCCTTTGGGAGATACTTGAGGAGGTGCATCTGGATGAGCAGTCCGAGGACAGTCCGATTTGGGCTTGGAATGCGTCGGGAACGTACACTGCATCCTCTGCGTACAAGATGTTATGCGAGGGAGGAGTTAGATTCCACTCCTTTGGAGCTATTTGGAAGTGCTGGGCCCCTCTGGCGTGCAAAATCTTCATGTGGCTAGCAGTCCAATACCGGCTATGGACTTCCGACAGAAGAGTGAGGCATAACCTACAAGATCAAATTTCCCAATGCTTTCTTTGTGATCAAGAGAAGGACACGGTGGATCACATTTTGCTGCAATGCGTGTTCTCGAGGCAAGTTTGGTTCACTTGCATTCTTAGGATGGGATTGCACACGGAGCTTTGCCCAACATACGATTCCGGTTTGGCGCATTGGTGGTCGGACACTAGAAAGCGGTTTCTAAAGCACGCTAGAAAGGAGTTTGATTCTTTTGTCATGCTCATCTGCTGGACGTTATGGAAACAAAGGAATGCGAGGGTGTTTGGTTTGGGCCAGATCAAAAGTGAACAAGGCACGGTGGACACGATCTTTGATGAGTTGAGGATGTGGGCCACGGCAGGAGCTTTTGGAGAGCAATGTATGTTAGAGTAGTCGAGTAGTGTGTGCGTGGAGTGGTGGCTCGGTCGGGCTGGTTGTAGCCCAGCCGGCTCTTTGTAAACTCTTGTACATATCTCTCTCCCTTCTATAAAGCTAAGGTACGCCATTGGCGTATCCTCGAAAAGACATAGTTATGTGTTTCTGTCCACGGCAGTCAAGCTAGCTTTTGTAAGAGCAATAGAGCATTGAAACAATTGAAGTTTGTCACGGGTATTTTTAGTTTAGACTATATATGTTCAAAAAAGGCATTTAAATTCACTTGTACCCAAATGTAAAATCTTGTAGAGTTAACCCTGTTGAATTAGAGAATAAAATATGGCCATATGAATTAGAGATTGCTTTCCGCTATTGTGTGCTCTGAAGTCAAAAGAAATAATCATACAAAATCTGGAGAATTCACCACCCAAATATTGCAATACTATATTCAACAGCAAACTGTAATGATAACACATGTTTTGGGGGTTTGACAAACAAATTGGTGTACTGCTATTTGGAATTTAGCTGCCATTTTTTTCACAACCCACAAATGAATACATACTTTCCACAAAAATAAAATGAATGCATATTTAACTAAAACTGTAACATGTATTATTTTGCTTAGAAAATATGCAGTGCTAGAAGTACCACATATGATTATTTGAGAATGAGAAATGATAGGAAAGAAAAAGCACACCAGAAAGTTGGGAATGAAGCCACCGAGAGAGAGGCATGCGCAGCCACACGATATCATTTAAACAGACAAAGGAATCATCAATATATAGCTGAGCTATTTACCTCTTAAAGCTGCAAAAGGAAGCTGATTTGAAACCTACATAATCTGTCGACTCAGATACTTATCTGATTTATTCTATAGAAATCGATTATTAGAAACCATAACCAGTAGAACATGGTATGTATTCTAATCCAGTTAGCCCATCTATGATTATGATGACAACATGGGGCTAACACTCCTGCTATGTACTTGGGATGTGTTCGACACTCTTGGAGAAAATGTTGCTGCACCTTGAAATTGAAATGAGATAAGAGTAGACTCGAAAAGTAAAAAAGATAAGGGATATACCAACACAACACAACTGGAAAGGAGATCTTCATGTTAACTTTATTAGGTATGAGCTGCAATAGAACCTTCACAAATGCAACGAATTAATAAAGCAATCTGCAAAAAAGGCATAATCTTAATCTCATTTTTTTAACCATCACTCTGCAAAAATAAAAGTTAATACACCAAATCATGGAGATATAAATGTTTTAACTAGATTGACCCATCGCCCCCCTGCCCCCCGCGTCGCCCTCCTCTGGAGGCACGGGAGGAACCCTAGCTGCCACCGGAGGGCCCGCCGGCGAAGCCGGGCCGGGCCCCAGGAAGGTGGCGGCGGGGCGGATCTGGGCCCTCGCGCCCCCAACGCCCCCCGACACTCCGCCCGCCACCCCGTCCAGCCCCGGCGGCACCCTCCCCTGCTGGTCTGGCGGGGGTGGATCCAGCCACCCCCGGGGCGGCCTGGCCCCGCCCGTCGCTGGCCGGCCGCGGTCCCCGTGCCTCGCCATCCTTGGCCGGCGCGGTGCCCCTCCCCTCGCGCCTCCCTCTCTGGCCACGACCTGGTCTTTTTTCGGCGATTCTTGGGCCTCCCCCTCCAGCTGCTGCTAGAGCCTGCAGTCTACGGCGACGGCCGGTTGCGGGGCGTTCGCGGCCTGCCCTCTCGTGCGGCCCTTCCTCCCAAGCAACGGTGACGGCTCTCGCATGGAGGTGGTGACGTGTACGTGGTTGTGGCTGGCTCGGGACCCCTCGCGGCGGGTCTTTGCTGGTGCTGTTCTGGCCCCGGCGGCTACAGGCCCGCGTCTCTCCGGTGTCCCTCGCTGCTGGCGTTCTCCACTGGGCTGCTCCGGCCCGAGGACCGGGTAGCTGCGTCCCTTCCAACCTACTTGGCTCGCCGAGATCCCAACGGTCAAGGCCACGACAGCTCGGATCTGCGTGCTTCCAGTCTGTGCTTGTCGGCGTTGCTGGACGCCGTCGCGGCAAGACCCTCCCGCGTGGTTCGCCTCGTCGCCTGCCCTACCATTTACGCCTCAAAGACTCCCCTTTTGCCAGATCCTGTGCCCTTGGGTGTGGAGGTGGTGCCACCCTCCGACGGCAGGTGCAGCCCCACCAACCCCCCATGACTCGGTGATTCCAACCAGCGTTGGCCTCCCATCTTCGATCCCGGATTCGGCGGCTATGGGATCGCTCAACTTCAGGCCAGGGGGAGACCCCTGCTCGGCTCGCCGGTGCTGGCAGCGATGGTGCCCGCGGGTGTCGTTTTCCTCCTTGGAGGCGCTGCCAAGGCCTTCTTTAGTTGGGCCCCTCTTCGAGCTCGGGGGAAATCCTAGGTCCGGGTCTCTCGGACCGGATAATGACGGAGTCTCGGCATCGTTCTCCTTGAAGGCACTATCTTGCTCCCTCGCGGTGTCCCCCGGTTCTGGCTCGGACGATGTTGTAGTTCTCGTTGGTTTTGGTAGCGCCGCTATTGGCTCGGGTCTGGTGGGTTTAGCTGTGATGTATCTTCTGTTTGGGCCGAGTATCCCTTGTCTCTCTGCTCCGGGCACCATGTTCACGCCTGTCTGCGTTCGTGTCATGTGTTGTACCCCCTGTACTGAATTTTCTTCTTCTTCTATCAATGGAATGAAGCTTTGCGTATTCGTGAAAAAATAAATAAATGTTTTAACTCGAAATTCTTCAAATATTTCGGTTCATAACCATTTAACCACTTCATCAAGGTTACCAACATGATGTGGAAACTGTGAAGTCGAAGGCAAGGCCATGACAACAAGCCAATATGTAGTGCATGTAGGGCGATTTTAGCAGCCGCATGCTCCCAGGAGAACAAACCTGCGGAGTCGAGACTCGAGAGTAGGCACATATATCTGTATTGTGTAACGTAGTAGGCCCCACGCACGCGGTGGACGTCGGCAATAGCAGGGCACGACGCCATGGCATGCATGGCCAGCAGCAGCAGGGCATGGCCGGCAGCGGCAGCGCACGGCCAGCACGTCCACATGCACGTCCATGGCCAACAGTAGCAGGGCACGGCCGACAGCAATAGGGCACGACCAGCCACGACCACGTGCACGCGCACGACCAGCAGTAGCAGCAGGGCACACCCACCTCGCCGCCAGCGTCCGCGCACGTCGCCCACCTCGCCGCGGCGCTGGCGAACGTCGTCGCCGGTGATGGTTGGCCGGTCCTCTAGGTCCAGCCCGGGCTAGAGTGCGGCCTCTAAAATCCATTCACCGGCGGGCCAGTGTCCACCACTCCACCCTTAGGCGGAATGACAGAGCCAGGCCGATGCAGTTACAGTTCCAGCATAGGCATCAACGACTCGGTGGATGGCAGCAGGGACAATTAGATCATTTGTACCTTCAGTGCCATGGATAACTGATCCGATGAGGAAATAATAGAAAAATCCGAATAAAGATCAAATGCAGTCTGTCGAATAGAACAACAAAAATTTATGGACAGAAAACTTATAGTTGCATGATGAACCTCGGAGGAAGAGGAACGACACAAATATGAATCTGCTTCTCCTACTCCTCGTAAGCCACCACGAGCAGAGAGCAAGGATGGGCCCATTCGTCCTCCTCGCAGATATGAAAAATCTAAAAGAAATCAGGCAACAAAATGTCCTTCAGATTTGTGTAGGTACTGTTGGGGAACGTAGTAATTTCAAAAAAAATTCTACGCACACGCAAAATCATGGTGATGCATAGCAACGAGAGGGGAGACTGTTGTCCACGTACCCTCGTAAACCGAAAGCGGAAGCGTTAGAACAACGCGGTTGATGTAGTCGTACGTCTTCACGGCCCGACCGATCAAGCACCGAAACTACGACACCTCCGAGTTCTAGCACATGTTCAGCTCGATGACGATCCCCGGACTCCGATCCAGCAGGGTGTCGGGGAAGAGTTCCGTCAGCACGACAGCGTGGTGACGATCTTGATGTTCTACCGTCGCAGGGCTTCGCCTAAGCACCGCTACAATATTATCGAGGACTATGGTGGAGGGGGGCATCGCACACGGCTAAGAGATCAAGAGATCAATTGTTGTGTCTAGAGGTGCCCCCTGCCGCCGTATATAAAGGAGCCAAGGGGGAGGGGGCGGCCGGCCAAGGAGGGCGCTAGGACTCCCTTCTTTCCTAGTTGGAGTAGGAGAAAGGGGGAAGGAGGAGGGAGAGAGGAAGGAAAGGGGGGGCGCCGCCCCCCTCTCCTTGTCCTATTCGGAATAGGGGGAAGGGGGCGCGGCCCACCCCTTGCCTCCTCTCTTCCCCTCCACTAGGGCCCATGTAGGCCCATTAAGCCCCCGGGGGGTTCCGGTAACCTCCCGGTAATCCGGTAAAATCCCGATTTCACCCGAAACACTTCCGATATCCAAATATAGGCTTCCAATATATCAATCTTCATGTCTCGACCATTTCGAGACTCCTCTTCATGTCTGTAATCTTATCTGGGACTCCGAACAAACTCCGGTACATCAAAACTCATAAACTCATAATATAACTGTCATCGAAACCTTAAGCGTGCGGACCCTATGGGTTCGAGAACTATGTAGACATGACCTAGAACTGTTTTCGGTCAATAACCAATAGCGGAACCTGGATGCTCATATTAGCTCCTACATATTCTACGAAGATCTTTATCGGTCAAACCGCATAACAACATACGTTGTTCCCTTTGTCATCGGTATGTTACTTGCCCGAGATTCGATCGTCAGTATCCAATACCTAGTTCAATCTCGTTACCGACAAGTCTCTTTACTCGTTACGTAATGCATCATTCCGTAACTAACTCATTAGATACATTGCTTGCAAGGCTTATAGTGATGTGCATTACCGAGAGGGCCCAGAGATACCTCTCCGACAATCGGAGTGACAAAACCTAATCTCGAAATACGCCAACTCAACATGTACCTTTGGAGACACCTGTAGAGCCCCTTTATAATCACCCAGTTACGTTGTGACGTTTGGTAGCACACAAAGTGTTCCTCCGGTAAACGTGAGTTGCATAATCTCATAGTTATAGGAACTTGTATAAGTCATGAAGAAAACAATAGCAACATACTAAACGATCAAGTGCTAAGCTAACGGAATGGGTCAAGTCAATCACATCATTCTCCTAATGATGTGATCCCGTTAATCAAATGACAACACATGTCTATGGTTAGGAAACATAACCATCTTTGATTAATGAGCTAGTCAAGTAGAGGCATACTAGTGACATTAAGTTTGTCTATGTATTCACACATGTATCATGTTTCCGGTTAATACAATTATAGCATGAATAATAAACATTTATCATGATATGAAGAAATAAATAATAACTTTATTATTGCCTCTAGGGCATATTTCCTTCAGTCTCCCACTTGCACTAGAGTCAATAATCTTGATTACACAGTAATGATTCTAACACCCATGGAGTCTTGGTGCTGATCATGTTTTGCTCGTGGAAGAGGCTTAGTCAACGGGTCTGCGGCATTCAGATCCGTATGTATCTTGCAAATCTCTATGTCTCCCACCTGGACTTGGTCCCGGATGGAATTGAAGCGTCTCTTGATGTGCTTGGTCCTCTTGTGAAATCTGGATTCCTTTGCCAAGGCAATTGCACCAGTATTGTCACAGAAGATCTTTGTTGGTCCCGATGCACTAGGTATGACACCTAGATCAGAAATGAACTCTTTCATCCAGACTCCTTCATTTGCTGCTTCCGAAGCAGCTATATACTCCGCTTCGCATGTAGATCCCGCCACGACGCTTTGTATAGAACTGCACCAACTGACAGCTCCACCGTTCAATATAAACACGTATCCGGTTTGCGATTTAGAATCGTCCGGATCAGTGTCAAAGCTTGCATCGACGTAACCATTTACGACTAGCTCTTTGTCACCTCCATAAACGAGAAACATATCCTTAGTCCTTTTCAGGTATTTCAGGATATTCTTGATCGCTGTCCAGTGATCCACTCCTGGATTACTTTGGTACCTACCTGCCAAGTTTATTGCTAAGCATACGTTAGGTCTGGTACACAGCATTGCATACATGATAGAGCCTATGGCTGAAGCATAGGGAACATCTTTCATTTTCTCTCTATCTTCTATTGTGGTCGGGCATTGAGTCTGACTCAACTTCACACCTTGTAATACAGGTAAGAACCCTTTCTTTGCCTGATCCATTTTGAAATTTTTCAAAACTTTATCAAGGTATGTGCTTTGTGAAAGTCCAATTAAGCGTCTTGATCTATCTCTATAGATCTTGATGCCCAATATGTAAGCAGCTTCACCGAGGTCTTTCATCGAAAAACTTTTATTCAAGTATCCATTTATGCTATCCAGAAATTCTATATCATTTCCAATTAACAATATGTCATCCACATATAATATCAAAAATGCTACAGAGCTCCCACTCACTTTCTTGTAAATACAGACTTCTCCAAAAGTCTGTATAAAACCATATGCTTTGATCACACTATCAAAGCGTTTATTCCAACTCCGAGATCCTTGCACCAGTCCATAAATGGATCGCTGGAGCTTGCACACTTTGTTAGCACCTTTTGGATCGACAAAACCTTCCGGCTGCATCATATACAACTCTTCTTCCAGAAATCCATTCAGGAATGCAGTTTTGACATCCATTTGCCAAATTTCATAATCATAAAATGCGGCAATTGCTAACATGATTCGGACAGACTTAAGCATCGCTACGGGTGAGAAAGTCTCATGTAGTCAACCCCTTGAACTTGTCGAAAACCTTTCGCAACAAGTCGAGCTTTGTAGATAGTTATATTACCATCAGCGTCAGTCTTCTTCTTGAAGATCCATTTATTCTCGATGGCTTGCCGATCATCGGGCCTGTCAACCAAAGTCCATACTTTGTTCTCATACATGGATCCCATCTCAGATTTCATGGCCTCAAGCCATTTTGCGGAATCTGGGCTCATCATCGCTTCCTCATAGTTCGTAGGTTCGCCATGGTCAAGTAACATGACTTCCAGAATAGGATTACCATACCACTCTGGTGCGGATCTTACTCTGGTAGACCTACGAGGTTCGGTAGTAACTTGATCTGAAGTTTCATGATCAATATAATTAGCTTCCTCACTGATTGGTGTAGTTGTCACAGGAACAGGTTCTTGTGATGAACTACTTTCCAATAAGGGAGCATGTACAGTTACCTCATCAAGTTCTACCTTCCTCCCACTCACTTCTTTCGAGAGAAACTCCTTCTCTAGAAAGGATCCGAATTTAGCAACAAAAATCTTGCCCTCAGATTTGTGATAGAAGGTGTACCCAATAGTTTCTTTTGGGTATCCTATGAAGACACATTTCTCCGATTTGGGTTCGAGCTTATCTGGCTGAAGTTTCTTCACATAAGCATCGCAGCCCCAAACTTTAAGAAACGACAACTTTGGTTTCTTGCCAAACCATAGTTCATAAGGCGTCGTCTCAACGGATTTTGATGGTGCCCTATTTAATGTGAATGCAGCCGTCTCTAAAGCATAACCCCAAAATAATAGCAGTAAATCAATAAGAGACATCATAGATCGCACCATATCTAGTAAAGTACGATTACGATGTTCGGACACACCATTTCGTTGTGGTGTTCTGGGTGGCGTGAGTTGCGAAACTATTCCGCATTGTTTCAAATGTAAACCAAACTCGTAACTCAAATATTCTCCTCCACGATCAGATCATAGAAATTTTATTTTCTTGTTACGATGATTTTCCACTTCACTCTGAAATTCTTTGAACTTTTCAAATGTTTCAGACTTGTGTTTCATCAAGTAGATATACCCATATCTGCTAAAATCATCTGTGAAGGTGAGAAAATAACGATACCCGCCGCGAGCCTCAATATTCATTGGACCACACACATCAGTATGTATGATTTCCAACAAATTAGTTGCTCGCTCCATAGTTCCGGAGAACGGCGTTTTAGTCATCTTGCCCATGAAGCACGGTTCGCAAGTACCAAGTGATTCATAATCAAGTGATTCCAGAAGTCCATCAGTATGGAGTTTCTTCATGCGCTTTACGCCAATATGACCCAAACGGCAGTGCCACAAATAAGTTGCACTATCATTATCAACTCTGCATCTTTTGGCTTCAACATTATGAATATGTGTATCACTACTATCAAGATTTAATAAAAATAGACCACTCTTCAAGGGTGCATGACCATAAAAGATATTACTCATATAAATAGAACAACCATTATTCTCTGATTTAAATGAATAACCGTCTCGCATCAAACAAGATCCAGATATAATGTTCATGCTTAACGCTGGCACCAAATAATAATTATTTAGGTCTAAAACTAATCCCGATGGTAGATGTAGAGGTAGTGTGCCGACCGCGACCACATCGAATTTGGAACCATTTCCCACGCGCATCGTCACCTCGTCCTTAGCCAATCTTCACTTAATCCGTAGTCCCTGTTTTGAGTTGCAAATATTAGCAACAAAACCAGTATCAAATACCCAGGTGCTATTGCGAGCATTAGTAAGGTACACATCAATAACATGTATATCACATATACGTTTGTTCACTTTGCCATCCTTCTTATCCGCCAAATACTTGGGGCAGTTCTGCTTCCAGTGTCCAGTCTGCTTGCAGTAGAAGCACTCAGTCTCAAGCTTAGGTCCAGACTTGGGTTTCTTCTCTTGAGCAGCAACTTGTTTGTTGTTCTTCTTGAAGTTCCCCTTCTTCTTCCCTTTGCCCTTTTTCTTGAAACAGGTGGTCTTATTGACCATCAACACTTAATGCTCCTTCTTGATTTCTACCTTCGCAACTTTTAGCATTGCAAAGATCTCGGGAATAGTCTTGTCCATCCCTTGCATATTATAGTTCATCACGAAGCTCTTGTAGCTTGGTGGCAGTGATTGAAGAATTCTGTCAATGACACTATCATCAGGAAGATTAACTCCTAGTTGAATCAAGTGATTATTATACCCAGACATTTTGAGTATGTGTTCACTGACAGAACTATTCTCGTCCATCTTACAGCTATAGAACTTATTGGAGACTTCATATCTCTCAATCCGGGCATTTTCTTGAACTATTAACTTCAACTCCTGGAACATCTCATATGCTCCATGACGTTCAAAACGTCGTTGAAGACCCGGTTCCAAGCCGTAAAGCATGGCACACTGAACTATTGAGTAGTCATCAGCTTTGCTCCGCCAGATGTTCTTAACGTCGTCAGTTGCATCTGCAGCAGGCCTGGCACCCAGCGATGCTTCCAGGACGTAATTCTAATGTGCAGCAATGAGGATAATCCTCAAGTTATGGACCCAGTCCGTGTAATTGCTACCATCATCTTTCAACTTAGCTTTCTCAAGGAACGCATTAAAATTCAACGGAACAACAGCACGAGCCATCTATCTACAACAAACATAGACAACCAAAATACTATCAGGTACTAAGTTCATGATAAATTTAAGTTCAATTAATCATATTACTAAAGAACTCCCACTTAAACAGACATCTCTCTAGTCATCTAAGTGATCACGTGATCCAAATCAACTAAACCATGTCCGATCATCACATGAGATGGAGTAGTTTCAATGGTGAACATCACTATGTTGATCATATCTACTATATGATTCACGTTCGACCTTTCGGTCTCCGTGTTCCGAGGCCATATCTGTATATGCTAGGCTCGTCAAGTTTAACCTGAGTATTCCGCGTGTGCAATTGTTTTGCACCCGTTGTATTTGAACGTAGATCCTATCACACCCGACCATCATGTGGTGTCTCAGCACGAAGAACTTTCGCAACGGTGCATACTCAGGGAGAACACTTTTGATAATTAGTGAGAGATCATCTTAAAATGCTACCGTCAATCAAAGCAAGATAAGATGCATAAAGGATAAACATCACATGCAATCAATATAAGTGATATGATATGGCCATCATCATCTTGTGCTTGTGATCTCCATCTCCGAAGCACCGTCGTGATCAGCATCGTCACCGGCGCGACACCTTGATCTCCATCGTAGCATCATTGTCATTACGCCATCTATTGCTTCTACGACTATCGCTAACGCTTAGTGATAAAGTAAAGCAATTACAGGGCGTTTGCTTTTCATACAATAAAGCGACAACCATATGGCTCCTGCCAGTTGCCGATAACTTGGTTACAAAACATGATCATCTCATACAATAAAATATAGCATCACGTCTTGACTATATCACATCACAACATGCCCTGCAAAAACAAGTTAGACGTCCTCTACTTTGTTGTTGCAAATTTTACGTGGCTGCTACGGGCTGAGCAAGAACCGTTCTTACCTACGCATCAAAACCACAACGATAGTTCGTCAAGTTAGTGATGTTTTAACCTTCGCAAGGACCGGGCGTAGCCACACTCGGTTCAACTAAAGTGAGAGAGACAGACACCCGCCAGTCACCTTTAAGCAACGAGTGCTCGTAATGGTGAAACCAGTCTCGCGTAAGCGTACACGTAATGTCGGTCCGGGCCGCTTCATCTCACAATATCGCTGAACCAAAGTATGACATGCTGGTAAGCATTATGACTTGTATCGCCCACAACTCACTTGTGTTCTACTCGTGCATATGACATCTACGTATAAAACCTGGCTCGGATGCGACTGTTGGGGAACGTAGTAATTTCAAAAAATTTCCTACGCACACGCAAGATCATGGTGATGCATAGCAACGAGAGGGGAGAGTGTTGTCCACGTACCCTCGTAGACCGAAAGCGGAAGCGTTAGAACAACGCGGTTGATGTAGTCGTACGTCTTCACAGCCCGACCGATCAAGCACCGAAACTACGGCACCTCCGAGTTCTAGCACACGTTAGCTCGATGACGATCCCCGGACTCCGATCCAGCAGGGTATCAGGGAAGAGTTCCGTCAGCACGACGGCGTGGTGACGATCTTGATGTTCTACCATCCCAGGGCTTCGCCTAAGCACCGCTACAATATTATCGAGGACTATGGTGGAGGGGGGACCGCACACGGCTAAGAGATCAAGAGATCAATTGTTGTGTCTAGAGGTGCCCCCCTGCCCCTGTATATAAAGGAGCCAAGGGGAGGGGCGGCCTGCCAAGGAGGGCACGCCAAGGGGGAGTCCTACTGTCACGCCCGATATGCGATACTATCCTAAAGAGACTTGAAGGTCCCACCAAGGATAGAACCGCATATTGAAATGCTTTTGCAAGGTGGATATCATTACATCAACATTACATAATAGATGGGGATACATACAAGGCATACAAATGCCACAAGAGTACATAATTACAACATACATAAGATCAACATCCGGCTACGGATGAAACACAAACAGAAGCTCAAACAATATCCACCCTACTAGGCCAGGCTACTGACCTGGAACCTATCCCCTGATCGAAGAAGAAGCAGAAGAACTCCAAAACAAGCAAACATCGCTCTCGCGTCATAATCATCGCATAACCTGTACCTGCAACTGTTGTTGTAGTAATCTGTGAGCCACGAGGACTTAGCAATCCCATTACCATGGGTATCAAGACTAGCAAAGCTTAACACGTAAGGAAGGGATAAAGTGGTGAGGTTGCAGCAGCGACTAAGCATATATGGTGGCTAACATACGCAAATAAGAGCGAGAAGAGAAGCAACGGAACGGTCGTGAAGCTAGCAATGATCAAGAAGTGATCCTGAACTCCTACTTACGTCAAACATAACCCAAAACCGTGTTCACTTCCCGGACTCCACCGAAAAGAGACCATCACGGCTACGCACGTGGTTGATGCGTTTTAATTCGAATCTGGTGTCAAGTTATCTACAACCGGACATTAACAAATTCCCATCTGCCACATAACTGCGGGCACGGCTCTCGAAAGTTTATACCCTGCAGGGGTGTCCCAACTTAGCCCATCACAAGCTCTCACGGTCAATGAAGGATATTCCTTCTCCCAGGAAGACCCGATCAAACTCGGAATCCCGGTTTACAAGACATTTCGACAATGGTAAAACAAGACCAGCAAGACCACCCGACTGTGCCGACAAATCCCGATAGGAGCTGCACATATCTCGTTCTCAGGGCACACCGGATAAGAGAAGCGTACAGGTACCGACGTAATCCAAGTTTCCAAGGAATGGTCCCGCACAGTGCTCTAGTTTGGACCAACACTCGGAGGAGCACTGGCCCTGGGGGTAAAATAAAGATGACCCTTGAGTCTGCAGAACCCAAGGGAAAAAGGCTTAGGTGGCAAATGTTAAAACCAATGTTGGGCCTTGCTGGAGGAGTTTTATTCAAAGCGAACTGTCAAGGGGGTTCCATAAATCACCCAACCGCGTAAGGAACGCAAAATCAAGGAACATAATACCGGTATGACGGAAACTAGGGCGGCAAGAGTGGAACAAAACACCAGGCATAAGGCCGAGCCTTCCACCCTTTACCAAATATATAGATGCATTAATTAAATAAGAGATATTGTGATATCCCAACAAAATCCTGTCCACCATGGAGCAATCTTCAACTTTACATGCAACTAACAACGCTATAAGAGGGGCTGAGCAAAGCGGTAACATAGCCAAGCAACGGTTTGCTAGGAAGGGTGAAAAGGTTAGAGGCTGACATGGCAATTTGGGAAGGCTTGAAGAGCAAAAGATAGGTAGCGCAACAAAGCGATAGAACGAAGCAACTAGCATAGCAATGATAGTAGTGAGATCCAGGGTAGCGGTCATCTTGCCTGAAATCCCGCAAGGAAGAAGAACGAGTCCATGAAGAAGAAGACCGGATAAAGCCGAACCAAGCGTAGTCGAACGAATCCTCACGATCGCAACGAAACGGGAACTATCGAGAAGAAGCACACAACATAGTAAACACACCACACATAGACAAGACATGATGCACAACAAGCATGATGCATGTCCGGTTTAATGAGGCATGGCATGGCAAAGTGCAACAAACAATACTACAAGTTAAGTGGAGCTCAATATGCAACGAGTTGCATATTGACAAAACACCACATCAATTATTTAGTTCTCTCTCGTTTAGGAACACAACAATATTACATGTTGTTATAAACATGGCAAGAGGTGAAGCATAAATAAACTTACTATCTAGGCAAGTTTAAGTGAGGCCGGAAACAACAAACGATAATTCTGGAAAATCCCCACATGTCATTTAGCAATATAATGCAAACACAATTTTAAACATTTTAAATGTTGTTATCATGATGCGGATGACATATGCAAGTCTTAAGCAATTTTATGAAAATGTTGACATGAGCATGTTATGAAGCATTTGGTCACCATGGCGGAACAAAACGGGTGCCACGGCAACGAATCCGAAAATGATGCCACGACAACATATCGGTTCCAGTAACTTGATTGAGATACCGATGCAAACGAGAAGTCTGCGGATGTGTGGAACATGCAAGAGATGGGGAGTGATCCCGGATACCAGGTGTCCCACATGTCGGTGGCATGGCAAAAGAGGGGCATCGCAAGCGACAATTTGATCACGGTGCTAACACGGACATCTCATTCAACACATGCATTCGGTCCACGGGTGATCATCTCGGGGTTATACCTTCGAAGCATGCATTTCGGAGCGGGTCGAGTTCGACGAAGAAAGTAGTGGTACACGGGCCGTAGTGGAAGTAGTCGTTCTCGCGACGGTAGTGGAAGTAGTTGTACACGTTCGTTTCGGAGAGGTACTTGACGAATCCAACGTCTTTGGGGCGACGGTAGTGGTACACGTTATCTTGTGGAACTTCACGGTTCCTTGTGTAGTCGTACACTTGACGGCGATAGACGAACTTGGGGGTCCTCGTCGTCATGGTACTTGGCGAACAACGGTCCTCGTGGTACTCGTGTCTTGTGGAACTTGGCGATCCAGAGAGGCAGCAAAACATAGTCGACCTTGCCGTTACAGTGTTGTAGTCTTGCCGGTGGTGTACTTGGCGAATTCAGAGGTATTGGTAGTGGTACTTGGCGAATTCCATGCTCGATGGTCGTTGGACTTGGCATCAACAGCAACAGGGGCACGATGCAAGGACTTGGCGCGATGCAGGGGTGACGGCCGCGGGACTTGTCGCATGGAGGAGGCTGGTTCCGAGCGGGACTGGCATGTCCTAGCGGGCTGCTCGCCGTCGAGGTTCAGGTGAGGTTGCCGGCCGGTGGAGGTGCAGCAGAGGTTGTCGCGGGGCCGGGCTCCTCCTGCTGGCTTTTGGTGACGAGCGGCGTGGGAACGAGGTAGGAGGTCGCACAAGGTGTAGCAGAGAGAGGCAGCGAGGGACTTGGCAGCGCGGACGTCCTGAAGCTGCTGCTGGTGGCGCTCATGGTGGCCGGAGACAGGCACTAGCGAGGCGAGGGAGAGGCCGGGCGTGGAAGACGGCGTGGAGGCGCAGCACTGGTCGCGGTCGTGGGAGGCGGATCCGGAGCGGGAGGTCACCGACGCGGAACTGGACGGGGCGACGCTGCTGCTATTGGTGAGGTGGCGAGGTCGAGGAAAAAGCTCCTGCACGGGCGCCATGGGAGGAGCACAGGAGAGGAGTTCAGTGCAGGGGCGCGAGGGGAGCTGCTGGTGCTTGCGGCCAAGGAGGCTGTGAGCAGAAGAGGCGAGAGGACACGGGCGAGGGGTGCGAGGGCGATGAGGAGGGGAGCGGGAGCTATTCTCGTGCGTGTGGCGGCGCAGGGAGGGGAACGAGGGAGAGAGCGAGGGATCGAGAGGAGAGGAGGCGAGCGCTAGGGTTGGGTTAGGTAGGCTGCGGCTGGGCCTTGGGCCAACTACTGGGAGAAGGCCGAGCTGTGGCTGCTCTCCTTCTTCTTCTTTTTCCCAAAAAAACAGAAAAATGTCAATGAAGAAAAAGAAGAAGAACGGAAGGTAGAGATAGAATTTGGGCAGGCAGATAATTTTCCCGGACTCACAAAATTGAGCTTGATCCAAGAAAAATAGAAAGGCCCTGGTTGAAAGATTTAAATTCAAACTCATTTGATTTAAATTCAAATGATTTGAATAAGAAGTGAGGGTTGGGAAGGTCCAAAAATGTTCGGATTTTTGGTGGAGCTCCGGAATATGATGAAAGAATATATGGCAAGGTTGGAAACCAAGAATTAAGATAACAAAGGCATTGGGATAATTTGCAAGTGTGTTATGGTGATTTCCAAATTAGTGGAATATTTAATATAGCTCCCTAACAATATTGAGAGACTTTTATATGTTGTAAAGAGAAATCACCATGTGAATTCCCTCGATTTAAATAGATCAAAAGATCTATGCAATTTATTTAGTTGAGTTGAGATGCAAAGATTAATGACATGATGCAATGCAAAAATAAAAGAGCAAGCATAAATGAAACACACGGTTGATCACGAAAATATGGAAGTCTTCTGAAGCATCGGTCTCGGGGCGTTGCAACACTCCACCACTACAAGAGGATCTCGTCCCGAGATCTAGGATGGCACCGGAGAGAAACGGAAGAGGAAGAGAGGAGGTAGAACTAAGTTGCTTCTTCGACAAAATAGTGAAACCAAAGAACCTTGAGAGGTTGAAAAGTTGAAAGAAAGAACACAACGAAGTTGAACACAATTGAGAGCACTGCGGTAGAAAATAGAAACAAGGAACACCATGTGAACCTTGGAGGTTGTAAAGCTATGAATGACGAGTACAATGGACAAGAAGGAATTGGAAGCACTCTGGTTGAAACGAGAGGCAAAACTTGATAAGATGAAAGAACTTGAATGAGAAGACAACACTCCGGTTAAATGGATAAGCAAGAAAATAACATGATCTTGACAAAACGAGATGATGGGTCAACGAGAGCAACATCACAATGCCTCCGGAAGAAAGAATAGAAGATAGATCATTGGAATAACAGAATGGAGAAGAAAATGCCAACTTCTGCCACAAATGAGTTTGGAAAGCACCCTTCCAAGAAGGTTAAAACGGGGTTGTTGGAAAACCAACAACGAAACGAATAAGCTTGTAGTGGGATCATGGAAAACATCTCAAAATTGAGGCGAAATTCTGCCACTACGGAAACAAATAAGATAATTGATAACACCGACGAGATGAAAAATTTCTTCCACCAAGATGATAGAGAGATAACTTGGATCATTGATAAGCACCACAAAAGCAACATTCCTTAGGGAAGGCTTTAGGTGAAATATGACACAAGATAACTCCAACAACGAGGTTGATGGTTGAAAAGATCTCTTGAACAAGGAGAAAATGATGGATTTAAATATCGCATTCTTAACAACTTGTGAATCATGAAACACGAAGTGAAATTGTCAAGAATGACATAAGACCACCTCAAAAGGTAGAAAGAATTGCACTTTGGGATGCACGATGAAGAATGCTTGAACTCCTCAAAACAAAACATGTGTTGAGCACCATGTTTAATTTTGAGTATAGCTTGGCTGATCTTAACTTCAAGAGAAATCTTGAAGAATAATTGAAGAATGAAAAGAATCCTTGACGAAACACCATGTAGAGCCTCCATGAAGAACTCCGGTAATAAAAGGATGATAAAAATAAAGGGAAGTTGAAAACACAAGGTGAAGCCTTGCCATGATTTAGATGGAGCTTCGCGATGATATAACCGAGAGAACTTGGAACTCCGAAAAGAAAAGATGATCTTAGAACCGAGAATTTATTCCTCAAGAACAAACTCCAAAGGAAACAATTAATCACTTGGATGAAACAATAATAAGAATTACGTTATGCCTATCCTTCACCAATTTAAATTGATGACAAGCAACGGATTTGGCATACTACTTATTCTCGTAGAAAGGATTAAGAGGGATATAGTGTAAACTTCAGAAGGTATTGATGGAACCACCGGTGGGATTTGGGAACAACGAATATTTGATATGATAACGAAGGAAGTGAAATCTTGAACGAACCACCGTAAGAATTCAAAATGAAAGTAGCAAAGGCACAATTCACCGGGAAGAGTTGGAAAACGAATGAAGATACTCGAGGGGATTTAGATACCTGAGAACGAAGAGATCATGAACTGATTAGAGGATATTTGAACGATTCACTGATAAGATTTGGAGAACGATAGCTACACGCTGAGAATGAAGAATTATGGCATGAAGCTAGAACCATGAATCTTCAAGAGAATGGACCAAGATTTTAGGAGAAATCTCTTCCTCGGTCTTCAAGTGTTGAGAAAGACGATGAGAAACACCACCATGAGTTGTTGAGACACTCCGGAAGGATTAAAAGAAAAAGGTTGAGCCAAAGATGAAAAGAATTTAAAAATGATCTTGAAAAACATATGACTGACGAAATTCATTCCTACGTCAAACTTCAAAAAGAATTTTGGGAATAGCTCCGGGAAAATTAGAAGAGTCAGGTAAGATCCTGGAAAAAGACCTGTGGGTTAGGGCCCACTCGAAAGAAACGTCGTTGAAGTATTGCTTGAAATAGAGATTGCACCGGTAGAATTAAATAGCTTGAATGAGATAACGATCTCCAAATGGCTTGAACGGATTAAGAATGGAAACACAAATCTTCTGAGATATCTTCAACACTCTGGAACAAATGAATAGCAAGAGGTAAGTGATTGAGAGGTGCACCGGCATGAGAAAGCATTTGACACGAGGAAAGGAATATGATCAACACTAAAAGCTTGAATTGGATCCACCGGAGAAGAAAAAAAAATGAAGGATGATGAACTTGAAGCTCGTGAGCATCTTCAGGAGGGATCACCAGATAAGAACATTGACGGAAAAGAATGGAGAGTCTTGCCATCAATAAAATGGATACCCGATTAAGAAATCTGAGTCTTTGAAGAAAAAGGGTGGGAGGGCGGGAAAACAAAGACAACTTGGACGAATGAAACAAACACCGTTGAGAAAACTTAGAATTGATCTTGCGGATGCTGAAAATGATCGGATCCACTTGAAAAGAAGCACACCGGTTGGAAAGAATTGACATGACAATCTCGATGATCAAAAGGATTAGTACTCCCATAGAAATATGAGAACACCGCTTAAAAGGTATGGAATCAACACTTGACATTGAAGCAACTTGAATACCACAACAAAACAAAACAAGGATTGGCTTGTAAAATAAGCCGGAACAAATACCAATGATAGAGATTTACCCAATCCCATATCATGCATCTGTCGGAAAGATATTCTAAGAGCTACTTGAACTCCCACCTATAAACTCCCGAAACTTTCTGGTTATGCAATCTGGTTTTGGGGATACAAGGGAAGCAATATATCTCACCCAAACTAACAATTCCTACATCCAGCTGTATCCATCCTTCAACACATAACCAAGAAAACTCCGGAAATCGTGTACCTCAACCTTCTAAAAGCATCCGTTATACGAGCTATGGCAATACTCCCGAACTCCCCAGTACTGGGTTGCGTCGAGGTTATCTCACCAACAACTGCATAAAAGAGATTTTCGACGTCGGCAAAACTCAGGTATTCCAGAACTGCAACGATAAAATTATGACGACAACACCTCGGAGCTCAACTCCCCGGGACACTGCCACAACCCCTAAATGTCAGGAGGCACCAAGAACAATGTTCTCGTCATAAGAATATCGGAACGTTCCCAAGATACCCGCGTGAACCTAAATTTTTTTAGTGA
Source organism: Triticum dicoccoides (assembly GCF_002162155.2). Taxonomy (NCBI): domain Eukaryota; kingdom Viridiplantae; phylum Streptophyta; class Magnoliopsida; order Poales; family Poaceae; genus Triticum; species Triticum dicoccoides. The sequence goes on along the minus strand of NC_041387.1, from coordinate 398,776,612 downwards.
AATCTGAGGTGAGGAAAGACAAAACATCTACGTCAGGAGTCCTCACCAGAGCGATGAAGGGGGCTGAGGAGTAAAAAGAATCCTACTCTCCGATATATATAATCCTAAGACTCAAAATAGTTTTTTCTAGACTCAACAACGGCCAACAATCAAGGGGGCTCCTATGGTCGGTCGAGGCTCTGATACCAACTTCTCACGCCCAATATGCGATACTATCCTAAAGAGACTTGAAGGTCCCACCAAGGATAGAACCGCATATTGAAACGCTTTTGCAAGGTGGATATCATTACATCAACATTACATAATAGATGGGGATACATACAAGGCATACAAATGCCACAAGAGTACATCAATACAACATACATAAGATCAACATCCGGCTACAGATGAAACACAAACAGAAGCTCAAACAATATCTACCCTGCTAGCCTAGGCTGCCTACCTGGAACCTATCCCCTGATCGAAGAAGAAGTAGAAGAACTCCAAAACAAGCAAACATCACTCTCGCGTCATGATCATCGCATAACCTGTACCTGCAACTATTGTTGTAGTAATCTGTGAGCCACGAGGACTCAGCACTCCCATTACCATGGGTATCAAGACTAGCAAAGCTTAATGCGTAAGGAAGGGGTAAAGTGGTGAGGTTGCAGCAGCGACTAAGCATATATGGTGGCTAACATACGCAAATAAGAGCGAGAAGAGAAGCAACAGAACGGTCATGAAGCTAGCAATGATCAAGAAGTGATCATGAACTCCTACTTACGTCAAACATAACCCAAAACCGTGTTCACTTCCCGGACTCCGCCGAAAAGAGACCATCACGGCTACACACGCGGTTGATGCGTTTTAATTCGAATCTGGTGTCAAGTTATCTACAACCGGATATTAACAAATTCCCATCTGCCACATAACCATGGGCACGGCTCTCGAAAGTTTATACCCTGCAGGGGTGTCCCAACTTAGCCCATCACAAGCTCTCACGGTCAACGAAGGATATTCCTTCTCCCAGGAAGACCCGATCAAACTCGGAATCCCGGTTTACAAGACATTTCGACAATGGTAAAACAAGACCAGCAAGACCACCCGACTGTGCCGACAAATCCCGATAGGAGCTGCACATATCTCGTTCTCAGGGCACACCGGATAAGCGAAGCGTACAGGTACCGACGTAATCCAAGTTGCCAAGGAATGGTCCCGCACGGTACTCTAGTTTGGACCAACACTCGGAGGAGCACTGGCCCGGGGGGTAAAATAAAGATGACCCTTGAGTCTGCAGAACCCAAGGGAAAAAGGCTTAGGTGGCAAATGTTAAAACCAATGTTGGGCCTTGCTGGAGGAGTTTTATTCAAAGCGAACTGTCAAGGGGGTCCCATAAATCACCCAACCGCGTAAGGAACGCAAAATCAAGGAACATAATACCGGTATGACGGAAACTAGGGCGGCAAGAGTGGAATAAAACACCAGGCATAAGGCCGAGCCTTCCACCCTTTACCAAATATATAGATGCATTAATTAAATAAGAGATATTGTGATATCCCAACAAAATCCTGTCCACCATGGAGCAATCTTCAACTTCACCTGCAACTAACAACGCTATAAGAGGGGCTGAGCAAAACGGTAACATAGCCAAGCAACGGTTTGCTAGGAAGGGTGAAAAGGTTAGAGGCTGACATGGCAATTTGGGAAGGCTTGAAGAGCAAAAGATAGGTAGCGCAGCAAAGCGATAGAACGAAGCAACTAGCATAGCAATGATAGTAGTGAGATCCAGGGTAGCGGTCATCTTGCCTGAAATCCCGCAAGGAAGAAGAACGAGTCCATGAAGAAGAAGACCGGATAAAGCCGAACCAAGCGTAGTCGAACGAATCCTCACGATCGCAACAAAACGGGAACTATCGAGAAGAAGCACACAACATAGTAAACACACCACACATAGACAAGACATGATGAACAACAAGCATGATGCTTGTCCGGTTTAATGAGGCATGGCATGGCAAAGTGCAACAAACAATACTACAAGTTAAGTGGAGCTCAATATGCAACGAGTTGCATATTGACAAAACACCACATCAATTATTTAGTTCTCTCTTGTTTAGGAACACAACAATATTACATGTTGTTATAAACATGGCAAGAGGTGAAGCATAAATAAACTAACTATCTAGGCAAGTTTAAGTGAGGCCAGAAACAACAAACGATAATTCCGGAAAATCCGCATATGTCATTTAGCAATATAATGCAAACACAATTTTAAACATTTTAAATGTTGTTATCATGATGCGGATGACATATGCAAGTCTTAAGCAATTTTATGAAAATGTTGACATGAGCATGTTATGAAGCATTTGGTCACCATGGCGGAACAAAATGGGTGCCACGGCAACGAATCCGAAAATGATGCCACGACAACATATCGGTTCTAGTAACTTGATTGAGATACCGATGCAAACGAGAAGTGTGCGGATGTGTGGAACATGCAAGAGCTGGGGAGTGATCCCGGATACCGGGTGTCCCACATGTCGGTGGCATGGCAAAAGAGGGGCATCGCAAGCAACAATTTGATCACGGTGCAAACACGGACATCTCATTCAACACATGCATTCGGTCCACGGGTGATCATCTCGGGGTTATACCTTCGAAGCGTGCATTTCGGAGCGGGTCGAGTTCGACGAAGAAAGTAGTGGTACACGGGCCGTAGTGGAAGTAGTCGTTCTCGCGACGGTAGTGGAAGTAGTTGTACACGTTGTTTCGGAGAGGTACTTGACGAATCCAACGTCTTCGGGGCGACGGTAGTGGTACACGTTATCTTGTGGAACTTCACGGTTCGTTGTGTAGTCGTACACTTGACGGCGATAGACGAACTTGGGGGTCCTCGTCGTCATGGTACTTGGCGAACAACGGTCCTCGTGGTACTCGTGTCTTGTGGAACTTGGCGATCCAGAGAGGCAGCAAAACATAGTCGACCTTGCCGTTACAGTGTTATAGTCTTGCCGGTGGTGTACTTGGCGAATTCAGAGGTATTGGTAGTGGTACTTGGCGAATTCCATGCTCGATGGTCGTTGGACTTGGTGGGCCGCTCGCCGGCGAGGTTCAGGTGAGGTCGCCGGCCGGTGGAGGTGCAACAGAGGATGTCGTGGGGCCGGGCTCCTCCTGCTGGCTTTTGGCGACGAGCGGCGTGGGAACGAGGCAGGAGGTCGCACAAGGTGTAGCAGAGAGAGGCAACGAGGGACTTGGCAGCGGGGACGTCCTGAAGCTGCTGCTGGTGGCGCTCGTGGTGGCCGGAGACGGGCACTAGCGAGGCGAGGGAGAGGCCGGGCACGGAAGACGGCGTGGAGGCGCAGCACTGGTCGCGGTCGTGGGAGGCGGATCCGGAGCGGGAGGTCACCGACGAGGAACTGGACGGGGCGACGCTGCTGCTATTGGTGAGGTGGCGAGGTCGAGGAAAAAGCTCCTGCACGGGCGCCATGGGAGGAGCACAGGAGAGGAGTTCAGTGCAGGGGCGCGAGGGGAGCTGCTGGTGCTTGCGGCCAAGGCGGCTTTGAGCAGAAGAGGCGAGAGGACACGGGCGAGGGGTGCGAGGGCGATGAGGAGGGGAGCGGGAGCTATTCTCGTGCGTGTGGCGGCGCAGGGAGGGGAACGAGGGAGAGAGCGAGGGATCGAGAGGAGAGGAGGCGAGCGCTAGGGTTGGGTTAGGTAGGCTGCGGCTGGGCCTTGGGCCAACTGCTGGGAGAAGGCCGAGCTGTGGCTGCTCTCCTTCTTCTTCTTTTTCCAAAAAAACAGAAAAATGTCAAAGAAGAAAAATAAGAAGAACGGAAGGTAGAGATAGAATTTGGGCAGGCAGATAATTTTCCCGGACTCACAAAATTGAGCTTGATCCAAGAAAAATAGAAAGGCCATGGTTGAAAGATTTAAATTCAAACTCATTTGATTTAAATTCAAATGATTTGAATAAGAAGTGAGGGTTGGGAAGGTCCAAAAATGTTCAGATTTTTGGTGGAGCTCCGGAATATGATGAAAGAATATATGGCAAGGTTGGAGACCAAGAATTAAGATAACAAAGACATTGGGATAATTTGCAAGTGTGTTATGGTGATTTCCAAATTAGTGGAATATTTAATATAGCTCCCTAACAATATTGAGAGACTTTTATATGTTGTAAAGAGAAATCACCATGTGAATTCCCTCGATTTAAAAAGATCAAAAGATCTATGCAATTTATTTAGTTGAGTTGAGATGCAAAGATTAATGACATGATGCATCATGACATGATGCAACGCAAAAATAAAAGAGCAAGCATAAATGAAACACACGGTTGATCACGAAAATATGGAAGTCTTCTGAAGCATTGGTCTCGGGGCGTTACACCTAATCCCACCAGGAGTAGGACTCCCTTCTTTCCTAGTTGGAGTAGGAGAAGGGGGGAAGGAGGAGGGAGAGAGGAAGGAAAGAGGGGGCGCCGCCCCCTCTCCTTGTCCTATTCGGACTAGGGGGGAGGGGGCGCGGCCCACCCCTTGCCTCCTCTCTTCCTCTCCACTAGGGCCCATGTAGGCCCATTAAGCTCCCGGGGGGTTCCAGTAACCTCCCGGTAATCCGGTAAAATCCCGATTTCACCCGGAAGACTTCCGATATCCAAATATAGGCTTCCAATATATCATTCTTCATGTCTCGACCATTTCGAGACTCCTCGTCATGTCCGTAATCTTATCCGGGACTCCGAACAAACTTTGGTACATCAAAACTCATAAACTCATAATATAACTGTCATCGAAACCTTAAGCGTGCGGACCCTACGGGTTCGAGAACTATGTAGACATGACCTATAACTGTTTCCGGTCAATAACCAATAGCGAAACCTGGATGCTCATATTGGATCCTACATATTCTACGAAGATCTTTATCGGTCAAACCGCATAACAACATACGTTGTTCCCTTTGTCATCGGTATGTTACTTGCCCGAGATTCGATTGTCGGTATCCAATACCTAGTTCAATCTCGTTACCGGCAAGTCTCTTCACTCATTACGTAATGCATCATTACGTAACTAACTCATTAGCTACATTGCTTGCCAGGCTTATAGTGATGTGCATTACCGAGAGGGCCCAGAGATACCTCTCCGACAATCAGAGTGACAAAACCTAATCTCGAAATACGCCAACTCAACATGTACCTTTGGAGACACCTGTAGAGATCGTTTATAATCACCCAGTTACGTTGTGACGTTTGGTAGCACACAAATTGTTCCTCCGGTAAACGTGAGTTGCATAATCTCATAGTTATAGGAACTTGTATAAGTCATGAAGAAAGCAATAGCAACATACTAAACGATCAAGTGCTAAGCTAACGGAATGGGTCAAGTCAATCACATCATTCTCCTAATGATGTGATCCCATTAATCAAATGACAACACATGTCTATGGTTAGGAAACATAACCATCTTTGATTAATGAGCTAGTCAAGTAGAGGCATACTAGTGACATTAAGTTTGTCTATGTATTCACACATGTATCATGTTTCCGGTTAATACAATCATAGCATGAATAATAAACATTTATCATGATATGACGAAATAAATAATAACTTTATTATTGCCTCTAGGGCATATTTCCTTCAGGTACACACTGGAATATTTAGGAATGATGAGAGAGACAGGAAGAAGAATCATCGTGAGGAAGAAGAGAAGATTGAAGATTAAGGGGCAACCCAAGAAAATGGCCGATCCTATGCAATGAGGAGATAAAAGGGGTGAGGTCAAGCAACTTGTGGGGAGCAAGGAGTAATTAAAAGATAGGAATGGGCTGATTATCACGAGAAAATTAATTGTTTTGAAGGTAGATCGACAGAAGGGGCTGCTGGCCTTCGACTACTGCTGAAAAGCTTTCCCTTTTTCTTTTTTTCTGAGGGAGGGAGGCTGGGCTTTGCTGGTATGTTATGGCTGGAAACAAACGTGTTGATTGGAAGGGGGCTACTGACATGGGGTGGGATGGCTGCATGTCAACAGAACTCTAGTAGTGGGAATCACCTATTTAGGTATTATAGATTAGGAATCTGAAAAGTGTCAAATGTAGTTGACACATGGTTAACCTAGTTAATTAATGTAATAAACAAGATGAATTTATTTATGAATGTATTGTAGTATGTCTAAAGTTGTTATATACTGTATTTTCTTAGCTTTTTTTGAACATCAGTACAGACACAAGCGCTCATAGACACGCGCATACACTTACCCCTATAAACGCACACACGCACACCCTACCCCTATTAGCACCTCCGAAAGACTGAGCCGGCATATCATCTTGAGATTTACGAAGTCACCGTAGAATGCGAGCACCAGGATTTGAACCCTAGTGGGTTGGGGATACCACAATCGCTCTAACCATCTAACCACAGGTTGGTTCACGTATTTTCTTAGCTTCCTATCTCTAATGTACTTGAGTGCCAAATAAGTATCATTTAGGGTGAAAGCGTATGTAATGTAGCTTGCACGTATCTCCTGGCGCGTGGATTCCTCGCCGACGTCGACTTCCTCCGTCCATCTGCTCGCCCCCGATTCGACTCCCAGCCCATCGTACCTGGGATCACCCCTGTTCCGGTCGTTCATCGACGCCCTAGTCCCATCCCGTTGCCCGGGTGCGACCGTCGTGCCCCCTCCGGCTCCCCTCGCTCGTGCTAATAGGCGTCGCACACTGGTGGTGGCTCCGCCATCCTAGGGAGCACATGCAACCCTAGGGCCCGCCGTTCCCGGGGTGGCTTGGATGGGCTTCGACGCTCCCTAATGGGCCACATAACTGCTCTGGGGCCGCACCGACCACCCTCTAGCTGGGTCGTGTCTCGGGCCCCTAGCCTTACCATATGGGCCCTCGGCGGCCTCTGCATCGGCATTGGAGGGGCCCAATTGGTCCACCACTCACTTGAGGATCAGGAGCATCTGGTTGCCTAAGGGTTTCCCACTCCCTCGATTCGGCTCAGCCACCTCCGCTCCCACCCCTCCTGCACTCCATCCCTTCGTATGACCGCACCCTCATCTGCCGCTCGCGCCACCGCCCCCTCCCCCTCGACGCCCACCCCGGCCATGCCTTGGGAATGGGGCAACGACGGCGGCCGGCCTAAGCAGAGCCTCGACGCCCACCGAGACAACCGAGTCCCCTCTTCGACGGTGCAACAACGCGAGGACAAGCTGTGTAGGTAGCTCCAGGGGTCCCGCACGGGGTATTCCGGCCACTCAGGTCGAGAGTCGCTGGTCTCCGATGCGCGCCGACCGCCGCTCACCGGTTCACTCCAACAGATGGTCCTCTACTCGGGAGGATTGGCGTGACCAGCCTCGTTCCTCGACCGATCGCCGCTCGCTGCAATGTCATTCTTCGTCGCCTCAACGCCAATGCGAGCGCAACCACTCCCTGATCAGGCGCTCTCTGGCTCCTACCAACCGAAAGCAGGACCCCCCGACATCCCCAGAATGGCGATACTAGCCACCAAGGAACCAACCCTAATTCCTGCCTACCAACGGGGGGAACAGCAACCGGGGCCAACCGGGTGCACAGAAGAAGGGGAACACGCGCGCGGTCGGGGCCGTGCGTGCTCAACCCCCCGCGGCTGCGCTCTTCTCCACTGCTCCGTCCAGTGACCTCTCCCATGAAGCTGCTCCGTGCTTCCATTGTGGGCTTACCGGTCACTTCAAAGTCTATTGCCCCAACCCGTCGCGATGCTACTTATGCAAGGACCCTGAACACCCCGCGCTTCTTTGCCCCGACCGGCCGGTGTCCTAGGAGTTGATGATGTATGGTCATGGCATCGAGGGCATGGGCTTCTTCCACATCGAGGTTCTAGACATCCCACCTCTGAACCCTTCACTCTGGGCGATTGTGACCGTCTTGGGGGAGGGCATCGCCTCCCCCGAGATGATCGATGCAGAGCTCAACCACCTATGTCACTGTCAGTGGGACTAACAGGTGACACCTACCTCGGGCTCAGTGTTTAGTGTGATCTTCCCCGACTCGACTAGCCTCGACCTATGCACCCATAGCGACGAGATCACCCTGGCCCTCAACAAACTGGTGGTGGAAATCTCGAAGCCGGTCCTCGATGCTAAAGCGGTTGCCGTCCTTGACAGGACATAGATCCTCATCGCCGGTGAAAGAACATGCGGTGCCCCCATGTTTGGTTTTGGTAATTGATGACAATCTCTATGGACTAATGATTGTCTTGAGTTATATTTGAAGGATTTGTCCATAGGCTTTTCTTGAAGTCCATGTATTGGTTTCAAGGAGTTTATGAGTTGACCAAGGTGCTATTAAGGAATTATCCAAAGATTGGTCATGTGAATATTGAGCTTATTGCAAGCATGTCTTGAAGAAGAAGATTGTGTGATCATTCATGTTTACCTTCAAGACATCATCCAAATGAAGAGAGTTGGAAAGAGTCAAGGTTGATCAAGACTAAGTACAGAGAGTGATTCAAGTTGATCATCACACAAAGCATAGAAGATACACCGAGTGGGATCAAGTGATCTCATGGTTTGGTAAGCATTATCCATTGCGCTTTGTGTACTAACCCATGGTCTGTGTGAGAGTTTCATATGGGGTTAGGTTTGCTTCCATGGGCTTGCGTCAAGAGGAAGATCACATACCTCCCATGGAGGATGACATCAAATCAAGGTTGTGTTGTGCAAGTTCAAGTGGAGCATCACGAATAAATCATGCTTGTAGCTTGCCGTCCGTTATGGTATCAATGGACTTGTGAAGATGTGCTAAAGAGTGGCTCACCAATAGTGGAGTATGGGGGAGCAATCAACTAGTCTTCATCGAGCGAACACAATCAAGAAAGGTGGTCCAACTTGAGGGAGTCAAGATCGTCATCATATAGCTCAAGTGGACTTTGTGCAAGGCAAAGATTTTCCCTTGATAGGATTTATATTTTACCGGTCTCATGGTGATAGTTTGGAGACCGGCTTATAGGATCGATAGCCGTACTATCAAGAGGGGCTCTAAAGTGAGTAGCTTGATCGTATCATTCGTCGAGAGCTCAAACCATTGCATCCTTGCATCATCTTTCTTGATTCTTATTTGTTTTTTCTTTTTAGGTTTTAGAGCTTGTGTTTATCTTCGTGACAAGCTCTAGTACATCGAAAACGGATTTCATATGCTTCTTCTATCGCGTTTTTTGTGTTGGAGGTTTTACCGGTCTTTTTCGAGGAAGGGTTCTCACCTTTTTCTCTTGGGCCTTTTCTTATTTGCTTTTTATTGTTATTTCTATCAATATTGTGTTAGCCCTTGTCGCTAGCTTTCCAACAAACTTGGTTTCATTGAATTCGGAGTCCGTTTGCGAAAGTTGTGGCAGTTTTGGTGTTCTGAAAAGGCTGCAGCGGTACTACCGCGATTGGAGCGGATGTAATTTTTTACTTCTGCTCTAGAGCGGTACTACCGCGGCTACTACAGCGGTAGTATCGCTCCGGACCAAAATCTCATGTTAGGTCCAGCGGTGGTAGGCACAGATGTATTTTTTAGTACCGCTCGCAAGCAGTAGTACCGCTACCCCTAGCGGTAGTACCGTGAGGACGAGCGGTAGTACCGCTCCGGCGGTTCTACTAGCCTTTTGCCTCATCGCTGTTGTTTTTCTAAGGGGTACTACCGCCCTAGCGGTAGTACCACTCCTTGGAGCGGTAGTACCGCTCTGTGCGGGCTGTGAGCATAACGGTTGGATTTTTCTCCACCTATAAAAGGGGGTATTCTTCCCCATTGAACCTTATCTCTTAAGCACGTGTTCTTCCCCCATTGTTGACCTTCTTCGAGCTTGCTAACTCTCAATCCCTCCAATGATTCTAGCTAGTTCTTGAGGGAAAAGAGAGAGGAGATCTAGATCCACGTTTCCACCACTCACTTTCTCCTCTAAGTGAGGGGAACCCCTTGGATCTAGATCTTGGAGTTCTTCGTGTTCTTCTTTCGTTCTTCCTCTCATTTTCCTCCCTAGCATTAGTTGCTTTGGTGGGATTTGGGAGAGAAGGACTTGGTGTCGGGGAAGCTGATCCACGAACACCTATGGGGACCGGCGGACCGAGCCCCTTTCGGTTCGGCGAGGGGTGGAGATCGCACGAAGAGCGGATCGAGGCGAAGCACACGAGCAGTTTACCCAGCTTCGGAGCTCTCCGGAGAGATAATACTCCTACTGCTGCTTGTCTGATTGTATTGTGTTCTTGCTCGGGAGCGCTGAATGCTACAGTACACACGAGCTGCTAACGAGACTGAGCGAGAGTGTTTTCTGGCCTCCAACCTCCCCCTCTACGTTGCGCATGGGCCTCCTTTTATATGCTAAAGGGGTCACCGACAGGTGGCAACGCAAACAAGGTAAAAATGGAAAAGTGATGCGGTTGGTACAACTACCTGTACAGTGTATCATACCTAACCCTGACGGCAGGGGACAAAGGCATTAAATGCCCGTCTGTGTCGCCCAAATAGTGCAGAAAAGGACCGTCAGGGACGCCACCGTTCGCCACGATGGCAATCTCGTCAGTGTCGCTTGCCACCTTGCACCGCTGGCTGCACAGACTCTTGCCACGCGCGCTTGGAAAGACCCCAGGGCGACACGTTGGTGGATGTGCTGGAGCGCGGGTACAGAGTGGTAGCCTGCCGCGGCAAGCGCCTTGCCGCGGTTGTTGTCTTGCCGCGTCTGGAAGCTTGTCGCTCACCGGCCCTCGCCAGGACGCGTGGCGCATTGCGGTAAGTTCCTTGAGATGCCTTGGTTGGCCTTCCCGGCAAGCTCCTCTTGCCGGGGGTCTGTCTCCTTTGCTTGAATACTTGGCGGTCACCCGACAAGCCTTGCCGCGGGGTGCTGCAACTGCCCGTGCACAAGTTCGGGATACTAGGGTACCCCTACTCTAGTACACCGACAGGAGCCCCCGGGCCTGGGCCACGCACGGTGCCGAGCGCTGTTGGGCCAGGCCCAAAACAGGGCACGGGCACACGCGGCCTGGGTCACGCTGTATCTTACTCCGTATCCACCGCGCCCTCCCCCAACGGCACGCGTCGAATGCGGCGTCGTGGGAGAGATCGTGGGTGGTTTCTTTATTCGGAAGGACGAAACGTCCGCCCCCTCCCTCTTTATAAGCAGGGGAAACAGGGGCAGTTCGCCCATCTCGCCGGTTGTTACTCCAATTTCACAAATCTCCGCCGCTCCCCCTTCTTCCCGAAGCTGAAAGAGAGCAGCGCTCCGCCCCCCATTGCCACCAGCACCACCAACGCCATCGATCTCCCCCACCACCTCCGCCATGGCTCCGAAAGCCGACAAGGGGAAGGGCGTGAAATCGGTCGAGGCGCAGCGGCTCGCGGCGCTTCGAAAGGAGCGGGCCATCTTCCCCCCTCAGCTTGCCGCGAAGGAGCCGAGGGAGTACTACTACCTCTTCTGGTCGACGGAGATGCGAGCGCATCCGCGCACGAAGGTACTCCCGGCTGCCGCTTCGGAACTGGCTCCAAACGGATACCCCTTCTTCGCGTTGTTCTTCTACTGCGGGCTCTGCCCGCCCTTCTCTGAATTTTTCTGTGACATCATGAACACCTACGGGTTCCGCCTCCTTGACTTCACCCCCAACGCCGTTCTGACCATGGCAGTTTTCGCACATCTCTGCGAAAACTTTGTCGGAGTCCATCCAAACGTAGCTCTTTTTTGCCACTTCTTTATGCCCCGAGTCGAGAGAGGAGAGCCTTTATCCGGCGGAATCGCCTGGATCTCGAGAGTCGGCAAGAAGGAAGCTTATCTGGAGGGAGAGCTCCGCAGCAAGTGGGAGGAATGGAGAGCAGAGTGGTGCTGGATTGTCGAGGAGAACCCGCAGCCATTTACCGCCCTGCGACAAGCCCCGATAGCGCGCGGCAACGATTGGAACAACGTGGCCCCGGAAGACGATAGGCTGAAGATTGCCGTCACCCGGATCCTTCGCCTCAGGCTTGCCGGGCTCACCGTAGGCGCCGTTGGCGCAGATTTTCTTCACCTCCGCATCGCCCCCCTGCAAGAGAGGAGGAGACCCGCCTGGGAGTTCCAGAACTCGGCGGATATCATGAGGCTGCGCCCGGGCCTCAACTTCAACTTCACTGTCCTGGAGCTGGACGCGATGCTCCTGGAACTGTTCAAGCGCGATCCTCAACATCCATTCATGTTGCCGAGGGGTGTCGTTCCGTTGTGCAACAACTCCTCGCTCGACCGCATCCGTGCAATGATGCCGCTGTGCGACTCGCATGGAATTGTCCCAACTTGGCAAGAGCCGGCAGACGCCGTCGTGCAGGAGTTCTTTGATGGCTTAGTTGAAGTGCCGGTCCGCTCTGACGAGCAGAAGAGCCTTACTCGCGACACCACCGATGCAGAGATGCAGCGCATCGCCACTAGGCTGGAAGAGGCGGCGGCAGCCGCTGCCGCGGGTGAGTTTGGATTCACCGTGGAGGAGGCAGAGGCAGCAGAGGCGACAAGCCTTGCCGAGCGCGAGGAGTTTGCCGGCGAGGAAGAGCTTGTCGGGCCCAAAGATGAGTCGAGCGAGCCCGGCGAGGGAGAGCTTGTCGGACCCGAACCTTCAGACAGCTTGCCGCAAGCGGAGCCCCCAGCTCCACCAAGAAGGCGTCTCCGCAAGGCCGTGGACATAGTGGGGCGGCAGATGGGTCAACAGCCGTCGTGCCGCGCGACACGCTCTACCGCGGCAAGCACTGTTGTCGCGGGAGCGCCTCACGCCGCTGCGGCAACTGGAGCGGGGTCTTCCCGGTCCACCGCTACTGCTCCTGCCAAGCGGGCAAGGGAACCTACTCCTCCACCTCGTCGCACCGGAGGCGAGCCAGACTTCGATCTCTCCGCGGTCAGCTCCGACGAGGAAGAAGAAGAGTAAGATTCTTTGTTGTTCTTGTAGTTCTTCAATTTTTGTTGTTTTGTCTTGTATCTGATTCCCTTTACTCCGAACCCATTCCTTTTCAGGACTCTGGCCCAGAGAGCGGCGAAGAGAGCCAAGGTCCCGGTGATTGTCATCGAGGACGAACCCACCGCGACAGCAGAGGGCGTGTCTGAGACCATCTTGCCGGACCCAGCAACTTTTCCCCAAAGCAGCCCCCAGCGTAGCCCCCAGCGTGAGTATATAGTTTTACTTCCTGCTGTCAGGCGCGCATGGTTGCTCTTTCTTTGCTGATATCTGACTGTTGGTTTGTGTAGGAGCAGAGCAGCCTCACCAGGAGGGCCCGGAAGCCGCTTCCGAAATGCCATCTGCTTCGAGTACACCGCTAAGGGAGGATTCCTCGGCAAGGGAGCGTTCTCCGGCAAGGGAGAATTCTCCGGCAAGGGAGAATTCCCCGGCAAGGGATAGTTCTCCGGCAAGGGACAGCACTGGCGACCCCCCGGTGGCTGAGACCATGACCGCAGATCCCAGTGCAGGTAATCCTCTTGCTTGAAAACTTCCTTGGGTTCTTCTTCTTCCGATTTTCTTTTTGAGTATTTGCTTGACTTTTCTCCTTTTTCCGTTCGTCAGATCCATCTGCCGCGGAGCCAATGGAAACCGAGGTCGCCGGCGAGGAGAACGTGCGCAGCAACACCGACGACGCCGTTGCCACTGAAGGAGAGGCCGGCGCTGATGATCCCGCCGGTGAAGAGGCCGCCAAAGCTGTCGCCGCAGAAGCTGGTGAGGGATCCAGCGATCGCACTGACGGCCCCGAGGCCGCAGGAGCGCCAGGCGCTGCGCCGGCCACCGATCCCTCTGCCGCTACTGCAGCGCCAGGCTCCTAAGAGCCCCAGCCCGGCACCTATTTGAAGGCTGGCGACGGCATCTTCATCAAGCTCCCCTGGGCGTCAAGCTCCAAGGCGCCGGTCGAAGGAGAGATTTTGGATGGAGAGGTGCTCGCCTCCGCTGGGCTGACGCTGGTCGACGCGCCAAGCAGCATCAGCGACGAGCCTGAGGAGGAGCGGCTGCTGCGGAAGCTGTTGTCGCTCTACCGCGCCCGACAAGCCAAGCTGGAATCCCGAGAAGCGCTTGTCGCGAGGGCGGGAGTGGACATTGAGAAGCGCGCTGAGGAGCTCCGGGGTCTCAGGCAAGAAACTCTCTGATCCCTGGCAGAGGAGCGGGAGCAAGTCGCCGAGGAGCGGAAAGCTTTCCTCCTCGCGAAGGCTGAAGTTGAAGAGCAACAGTGGCTCGCTGCCGAGAAGCTGTCTGCGCAGGAAGGTGAGTTGGCGCAGCGCAAGGTCAACCTTGACAGCCATGAGGAGGAGCTTGCCGCGCGCGAGCAAGCAATTGGCGGGGCTCTCAAGGAAGCAAAGGATGCTGCCGCAGCTGCCGAGGCTGCCAAGAAGGAGCTGGAGGCGAAGATGGCGCAGCTGGAGGCCGATCTCAAGGCGAGCGGCGAGGAGCTTGCTGCGCTCAAGCGTGAGCGCGAGAAGGACGCCGCTGCTCATGGTGAGCTGCAGGGTCGTCTCGCTGAGAGGAGCAAAGAGTTTAGTGCCGCCAAGGACTCCAACGCCGATCTTGAGTTGAAGCTGGTTACTTTGACCAAGACGCTGGACGGCGCCAGGGAGCAAGAGGTGGCCTTGAAGGAGAAGATCAAGGCCGACGAGGCGCTGCTAGCGAATGATGTGGCCGCCCAGAACACTTTTAGGGAGACTATGGAGCATTGGACCGAGGGTCTCGTGGATCTTGCCGCAGCCATCGACGGGGAGCTGGTGCAGCTGGGGATAGAGGATCTCGGGTACTCCTCCGATGAGCACCTCCAACCCAGCGCCAAGCTCAGCTTGTTCTTCAAAGGCGTGGCGACGGCCCTCCAGCGACTCCGGGAGAAGATCCCAAAGCAGCTGGCCGACGAGTCGCGCAAGATCTGTGCAGGAGCTCTTCAGAAGGTGCTGGTGAAGGTGGCCTTCCGCAACCCAGGCCTCAACCTCACCAACGTCCTCAAGTCCTTGCCGCCGGATGCTGATCTGGAAGCGCTCAAGGCCCTTGTTGCACCCATTGTGGACAAGGTGAGCAGGATCAAGAGGGTTGAGGGCGATCGCGTAGATTAGGCCGCCCGTTTTCTCTTTTTCTTGTCGCTGTTGGTTATGTCATGAGAACAATCCGTTAGAGCTGCGACAAGCTATCTTGTAATATAACTCTATTTTGGGTAGAGATTGCTATGTTATTTCCTTTACTTGATTCCTTCCTTTGTATGTTTTTGCCCTACGCTTTTAGGGAACTTGTCGGTGCAGGCACCTTAGCCGCGAGCGCTGAGTGCGAGACGTCAGCAGCCTGCTGGTGGTGCCGCTACCGGCAAGAAACCTTGTCGCAACTAGTCGCAGCTCACTTAAATTGTTGAGCGGACTCAAAACGAAGTAAGGGTGCAACTAGCTACGAGTTGGTTCCTCCGCGCACAGGTTTTCCATACAAAGCACGGTCGTTCAAGGAAGATAACTTAAAATTTTTAAAACTGATTGCTCAAGCTTTAGCAACTTAGCTTTTCTGTCGTTTGCTTCCCGGCAAGGCGAAACTTGCTTGAATGACGCCTGGTCCACACCATAGGCGAAACTTGCTTGAACGATGCCTGGTCCACACCATTATCTTCTCCTTTCCCCCCAGCAAACTTATGGGCGAGGGAACCTTCCTTTCCTTTTTGAGAAAAAGAAAGAAGAGAAAATAAAGATATGGAGCCTCACGGCTCGTTATTGCTTACCGGGGGTAGGCGCTGCACAAAGTGTCAGATAACGCATGCAAAGAAAGTAGAAAGCATGAAATTGACAAGATGTGCGGAGCACATGAGCTTTACTTATGCACGGGGTCTGCGCCCGGCTTTGTACAAAGGATTACATGCAACATCGGCAAGACTTGTACAAAAGGTGGTTGCCGGAACAGGTTCTGGCAACCGCGCCCTACGGGTAAAACTTACGAAGATGCTCAATGTTCCAGGAGTTGCTCACCGGAATGCCATCTTCGGTCTCAAGGCGGACAACGCCAGGCCTAGTGACTCGTTTCACCCTGTAAGGCCCTTCCCACTTCGGCGTCAACTTGTTGGAATTCTTGGCGGACTGAACCGCCGAAGAACAAGGTCGCCTTCCTCGAAAATTTTGGCATTAACTTTGCGGCTATGGTAGCGGCGCAAAGCTTGCTGGTATCGAGCAGCTCGTACAGCAGCCTAAAGACGGTCCTCCTCAAGGAGCAGCGCATCATCTTGTCGCAGCTGCTCTTGCTCAAGCTCATCATAAGCGAGCACTCGAGGTGACCCATATACGAGTTCCGTGGGGAGAACTGCCTCTGCTCCATAGACTAGAGCGAAAGGTGTCTGGCCAGTGGCTCGATTTGGCGTCGTCCTGATCGACCAAAGAACCACCGGCAGCTCCTCAATCCAGTTCTTTCCGCACTTGCGCAGCCTGTCGAAAGTTCTGGTCTTGAGCCCGCGCAGCACTTCAGCATTTTCCCTCTCCGCTTGACCGTTACTTCTCGGATGTGCAACAGAAGCGAAGCAGACCTTGGCACCAAGATCTTGGACGTACTGCATGAAGGTGCGGCTCGTGAATTGCGTGCCATTGTCGGTGATGATCCTGTTAGGGATCCCGAAGCGGCAAACAATCGACCTGAAGAACTTGACTGCTGACTGTTCTGTCACCTTCCTCACTTCTTCCACTTCCGGCCACTTTGTGAACTTGTCGATTGCAACGTACAAGTACTCAAAGCCCCCGACAGCTCGGGGGAAGGGGTCGAGGATGTCGAGCCCTCAGACCGAAAATGGCCAGGATAAAGGGATTGTCTGGAGAGCTTGAGCTGGCCGATATATCTGTTTGGAATGGAACTGGCATGCTTCACACTTGGTTACTTGTGCAGTTGCATCCTGGAGGGCTGTCGGCCAAAAGAAACCTTGCTGGAACGCTTTGCTGGCAAGTGCTCTTGCACCAATGTGGTGACCACATATGCCTCCATGTATCTCTGCCAACAGCTTTTGTCCGTCTTCCCGGTGAATACACTTCAATTTCACGCCGTTGAGTCTTCTTCTGTACAGTGTGTTGTCGACAAACTGGTACATACTTGACTGCCGGGCTACTCTTTCCGCTTCTTCTTGCTCTTCGGGAAGTTCTCCTGTCTGAAGGAAACAAACAATCTACTGTGCCCATGCTGGAGCTTGCGGCTCGACAACAAGGACTAAAGGCACATCTGCTGCTACGGGAACATCCGCTTCTACGGCGAGAACCTGTGGCTCAGCCGGAGCTTGATGTTCCCCGGCAAGTTTGCCGGAGCAAAACTTGTCGGGAGCGTCTGCTTCAACGGAACAAACCCTAGGGCTTGCCGGAGCAGACTGCTCCTCAGCACCCTTGGTGTTGATTTTGATGACCTTCTTGGCGGCGGCTTCGGGGAGCTCTGCCGGAAAATAGTCACCAGAAATCAACTTCTTCTTCTTGCTCTGTCCAGTTGATGGCATTACTGACGGTTGAGTCAGTTTGAGCACAAAGATTCCTGGTTCCACAGGTAACTTAAGTGCGGCGCAGTTCGACAGGCCGTCAGCAATGTCATTCTGAGCTCTTGGAACATGTTCCATCTGTAGGCCATCAAAGTGCTCTTCTAGCTTTCTCACTTCATCAACGTAAGCTTCCATCAATGGACTCTGATAATTCTTGTTCACTTGGCGGACGACAAGCTGTGAGTCACCCCTGACAATGAGCTTCTTGATCCCAAGGTCTGCTGCGATCCTGAGACCGGCAAGCAATCCTTCATACTCTGTGGTATTGTTTGTCGCTTGCTCCTTGGGAAAGTGCATCTGGACTACGTACTTGAGGTGCTCTCCGGTGGGTGCAACAAGTAGCACGCCCGCACCGGCGCCTTGCAGCGAGAAGGCACCATCAAAGTACATCAGCCACTCTTTGCTTGCTTCCTTGACGGGGATGCTCGTTTCTGGAATTTCTTCATCTTGTGTTGGCGTCCATTCTGCTATGAATTCTGCCAGTGCTCTCAAACTTGAGGCCAAAGCTTGACAGTTCCAGTGCCCGCTCGACAATCCTGCATGTCGCTTCTGGATTTTGCAGTATCCTCTTCAGCGGAAAACGAGTGACGACTGTGATCTCATGTGCTTGGAAGTAATGGCGCAGCTTTCTCGAGGCCATGAGAAGGCCGAAAAGCAATTTCTGCACACCAGAGTACCTTGATCTAGCCCCCTGCAGAAGGGAACTGACAAAGTAAACTGGGCACTGCATCATTCTTTTATGCATCTTCTCATGCTCCTGCGCAGATCCATCTTTGTCGGGACCAGAGCTTGCCGGTGAAGTCCCCTGCTTGTCGCTGGATGCATCTGCCATGGTTGCTGGCTCATCATCCGCCTCCCTCTCCGCTACTAACGCAACACTAACCACTTGATTGGTTGCCGCTATATATAGCAGCAACTTCTCTTGTGGCTTAGGTGCGACAAGTGTTGGAGTGGAGGACGGGTTTCTCTTTAAGTCCTGCAGTGCAGCCTCCGCTTCCGGAGTCCATTTCATTGGACCTGCCTTTTTCAGTATTTTGAAAAATGGCAGGGCGCGCTCAACAGACCTAGAGATAAACCTGCTGAGAGCAGCTACGCAACAGGCAAGTCTTCGTACATCCTTGACGCGCTTTGGTGCTTCAATCTGCTCAATTGCCTTGATCTTGTCGGGATTGGCTTCAATTCCCCGCTGAGACACGAAGAACCCGAGAAGCTTGCCGGAGGGGACTCCAAACACACACTTCTCGGGGTTATGCTTGAGGTTGATCTTGCGCAGATTTGCAAAGGTTTCGTCTAAATCTTGAATCAGAGTTGCTTTGTCCTTGCTCTTGACCACTATGTCATCCATGTATGCTTCCACATTTCTGTGTATTTGTGGCTCAAAAGCGTCATGGACTACCCTTGCAAATGTTGAACCAGCATTCTTTAAACCGAAAGGCATCCGTACGAAACAGTATGTGCCACATGGGGTGATGAATGCGGTCTTCTCCTCATCCTCTTCTGCCATGAAGATCTGATGGTATCCTGAGTATGCATCAAGAAATGAAAGCAAGTCACATCCGGCCGTGGAGTCAACAATCTGGTCGATGCGCGGCAAGGGAAATGGGTCTTTGGGATAGCTTTATTGACATCGGTAAAGTCGATACAAAGCCTCCATTTCCCGTTCGCCTTGCGCACGACTACAGGATTGGCCAACCACGTAGGATGGAGCACCCCTCTGACAAGGCCTGCTGCTTCCAATTTCTTGATTTCTTCTGCAATGAATTCTTGGCGCTCCACTGCCTGTTTCCTGACTTTCTGCTTGACGGGCCGCGCATGAGGGCAGACAACAAGATGGTGCTCGATTACTTTCCTGGGAACACCAGGGATGTCAGATGGTTGCCACGCAAACACGTCGACGTTCGCCCGCAGGAAAGCAACAAGCGCGCTTTCCTATTTAGGGTCGAGAGTGGCACTGATGGTGAAGGTACCACCAGTGCCATCCTCCTTGGCGGACACCTTCTTGGTCTCTGGTGGAGCTGCCATTGTCTTCTTACACTTGCCGGTGGAGCTCGATGGTGCGTCCTCAACGGTAGCGCAGCACTCCGAAGAGGTGCGCTTGCCGGAGTGGGCATCAGAACTCTTGCCGGACTTGGTCTTCTTCTTCCCCCCGGGAGCTTGAACGGCAAGTGACCTGCGATCTGTTGCGGCTGCTGCTTCCCGGTAGATCTTGTCGGCGCAGATAAGAGCGTCCTTCTTGTCGCCAGGGACAGAGATGACACTTATCGGGCTTGGCATCTTCAGCATGTTGTATGCATAGTGAGAGGCTGCCATGAACTTGGCGAGTGCGGGATGGCCGAGTATCCCATTGTAAGGCAACGGAAAGTCAGCAACGTCAAAAGTGACCCTCTCAGTCCTGAAGTTCAACTCGCTGCCAAATGTCACCGGCAACGTGATCTTTCCCTTCGGCTTGCTCCTTCCCGGATTGATTCCTTGGAATGTGCCGGTCTCCTCGAGCTCGCCATCAGGGATCTGGAGTTTCTGGAGTACCACGGAGGAGATCAGGTTCAAGCTGGCCCCGCCGTCAACTAGCATCTTAGTGACCTTGAGGTTGCGGATAGTTGGTGAAACCAACATCGGCAAGCACCCGACCGCAGTTATGCGATCAGGGTGGTCCTCAATATCAAAGATGATAGGCGTGCTGGACCATTTCAGAGGCTTGCGTGACTCGATGGGTGGTTCTGCTGCATTGACTTCCCGCACCCACTGCTTGAGCTGGCGGTGTGAAGTATGCAGAGAAGCACCGCCGTCAACGCACAGAACCTCTGTGGCTTTCTGGAACTCCTGCTCATCGGTCTCGTCATCATCCATCTCTTCATCGTCGTCGTCATCTTCATCCTTGTCGCGGCCGCGGGGAGGTCTGTCTCCTTGCCGCTGCTTGGCCTTGCCGCGGCATCCCCCTCGACCGGGGCGTTTCTTGCCGGCTCCTCCAGCACCTTCCCGGGCCTTCTCCTTGTCATGTCGCTTGTATTTCGCCTTTTGCTGCTCGACAAGCTGCTCGACTTTCTTGCAGCTCTGGAGGTCATGGCCCTTGGTGCGGTGGATCTTGCAGTACTGCTTGTTGGTGCCGTCCTGCTTGTCGGCGACCGCCACAGGCTGGTAGTTGGTGCCCGCGGCAATCTCCTTGCCGGAGCTACCAGCCTTGATTTTCTTGGCGCCACCTTCGTTGCCGGACTGCTCAACAACCAGCACCTCTTTGCCTTTCTTTTTCCTGTTGTTCCGACGCCGGTTTTTCCTTGCCGGGGCAGCCTCCTCACTATCAGATCCTCCTGCTTCTGTATTCTCTCCGGGGAGTTTCCTCCCTTCCTCAGCACGTGCACACTTGTCGGCCAGGGCATATAGCTCACTGACGTCTCTGATCTTGCACATCGCCATCTCCTCCCGCATCCTGCGGTTTCGCACGTTTTGATGGAACGCGCTGATTATCGCGGCAGGGTGGACATCTGGGATGTTGTGCTGTACGCGGCTGAATCTCTGAATGTACTTGCGCAGGGGCTCTCCTTCCTTCTGGGCAAGCAGATGAAGATTGCTCTCTTGGCCATGAGGCTTGTGGCCGCTTGTAAAGGCGCCAACAAACTGATGGCATAGGTCTGCCCAGGAGGATATGGAGTTGTCCGGCAAGTGCATGAGCCAGGATCTGACATTGGGCTTGAGCACCAGCGGGAAGTAGTTGGCCAGGATCTTGTCGTCCCGTCCCCCGGCAGCTTGCACCGCGATGGTGTAGATGCTGAGGAATTCCGACGGATGCGACTTGCCGTCGTACTTCTCTGGTACGTCTGGCTTGAAATTCTTCGTGCTGGGCCACTGGACTTGCCGCAGCTCACGAGTGAACGCAGGGCAACCTACTGTGTACGGCAAGTCGCCTGGTTCCCCTAGCGCATGCATGTCGACAGAGGGCCCAGCGCACTAGTTTGATTGACGCCGCGCTTCTCTTCGGCGCTCGAGGCGAGTACGAGCGTCTTCTTGTTGTCGTTCGTGAAGAACTTGGCGCTGATCGCGACGAGCTCGTGGATCCGATGATGCGGTGGAGTCGCTGTCGAGGTGGATCCGGCGAGTCGGCGATCTTGGCCTTCGGGGTGGAGAGTGCATGGTGGTTGCACCCCCACCGGTTTCGTCGCCATCAGCTCGTGCCTGGCGGTCCTGCCGCGGCAGCGACGCACTCGGCTGCCGCGGAGTGTCGCCGTTGGCGAAGCCGATGAGACTCTGAGTGGTGGCCCTCCATCCGTCGATCTTGTCTTCTGTTGGAGGGTAATCTAGGAGCAGTTGAGCTCGCGCCAAAGCTTCTGCTGGAGTGGTGGGAGGCAGTGGCGAACGGTGCGAGGAGCGGGATATGCTCGGACTTCTAACTATGTTAGAAGGAGCAGTATCCCGTCCAGGCGACCGTGTCTCGCTCGTGCCAGCACGCAGGCACGCATGCTGGTCCTGAGCACCCCGAGATCCACCAGCTCGATCTTGGTCCAACGAACGCATGGCAATGCGAATACCATGACGCTGTCGGTCCTGCGCCTCCTGAGATGGGCGCGGTACATGTACGGACGCCGAGGTCTGCGCGGCCTTGTCCTTGGACCTGCCAGCACCGTGAGCTCCCTCGTCGATGTCCGTTCTCCCGCCGGCGTCTACCCCACCGCCCGATTGCTCCGGTGATGGTGGGATCGACGTGGACGGAACATTTTCCGCCGAAGTCTTCTTCTTCGGTGGCATGTGGATGAATAAGATGAAGATCTAGCTCGTGTGAATGCCGGATCAGGTTCACACAAACCCGACGCCCCCTACCTGGCGTGCCAAAGATGTCGGGGAAGCTGATCCATGAACACCTATGGGGACCGGCGGACCGAGCCCCTTTCGGTTCAGCGAGGGGTGGAGATCGCACGAAGAGCGGATCAAGGCGAAGCACACGAGCAGTTTACCCAGCTTCGGAGCTCTCCGGAGAGATAATACTCCTACTACTGCTTGTCTGATTGTATTGTGTTCTTGCTCGGGAGCGCTGAATGCTACAGTACACACGAGCTGCTAACGAGACTGAGCGAGAGTGTTTTCTGGCCTCCAACCTCCCCCCTCTACGTTGCGCATGGGCCTCCTTTTATATGCTAAAGGGGTCACCGACAGGTGGCAACGCAGACAAGGGTAAAAATGGAAAAGTGATGCGGTTGGTACAACTACCTGTACAGTGTATCATACCTAACCCTGACGGCAGGGGACAAAGGCATTAAATGCCCGTCTGTGTCGCCTAAATAGTGCAGAAAAGGACCGTCAGGGACGCCACCGTTCGCCACGATGGCAATCTCGTCAGCGTCGCTTGCCACCTCGCACCGCTGGCTGCACAGACTCTTGCCACGCGCGCTTGGAAAGACCCCAGGGTGACACATTGGTGGATGTGCTGGAGCGCGGGTACAGAGTGGTAGCCTGCCGCGGCAAGCGCCTTGCCGCAGTTATTGTCTTGCCGCGTCTGGAAGCTTGTCGCTCACCGGGCCTCGCCGGGACGCGTGGCGCGTTGCGGTAAGTTCCTTGAGATGCCTTGGTTGGCCTTCCCGGCAAGCTCCTCTTGCCGGGGGTCTGTCTCCTTTGCTTGAATACTTGGCGGTCACCCGGCAAGCCTTGCCGCGGGGTGCTGCAACTGCCCGTGCACAAGTTCGGGATACTAGGGTACCTCTACTCTAGTACACCGACACTTGGGCACTCCGTGTGCCCTTGCCATTGCATTTGGTGCATCGGTTTGAGTTCTCCACGTGATACGTGGAAGTTACAAGTTGAGAAGCTTATTACTCTTGGGTGCTTGGTTCCCTTGAGCTTGTTACTCTTGGGTGTTTGGACACCCTAGAGCTTGTTCCTCTTGGGTGCCTTGGCTCCCTAGACAGTTGGTGTTGTTCAGAGCTCAATCATTGTGGTGTAAAGCTCCGGGCAAGCGTCGGGGTCTCCAATTAGGTTGTGGAGATCGCCCCGAGCAATTTGACGGGTACCGGTGACCGCCCCAAGGGTTGCCAAAGTGTACGGGTTAGGTGACCGCCCCCAAGGGATGCCATTTGTACGGGTTCGGTGACCGCCCTCAAGGGTCCCTTAGTGTAATCACAGCATCTTGCATTGTGCAAGGGCGTGAGGAGATTACGGTGGCCCTAGTGGCTTCTTGGGGAGCATTGTGCCTCCACACCGCTCCAAAGGCAGATTAGCATCCGCAAGGGTGTGAGCTTTGGGATACATAGTCGTCTCCGAGTGCCTCGGTTATCTCTTACCCAATTCCTTTACTTATGCACTTTACTTTGTGATAGCCATATTGTTCTTTGTCATATATCTTGCTATCACATACTTGCTTATCTTGCTTAGCATAAGTTGTTGGTGCACATAGGTGAGCCTAGTTGTTGTAGGTTTGGTGCTTGACAAATTAACCATTAGGTTTATTCCGCATTTGTTCAAGCCTTTACCGTAATTATTTTAAAATGCCTATTCACCCCCCCCTCCTCTAGGTGACATCCACGATCTTCAATTGGTATCAGAGCCTCATCTCTCTTTATTAGGCTTTACCGCCTAGAGAGTAAAGATGTTGACTAGGGGATTAGGATTCTCTGACACTCTTAGTTTTGATGGCACAAATTTTGATGTTTGGGTAATTCGCATGCTTAATCTTTTTAGGTCATGGACCCAAATTTAGAGCAAATTGTAGATATGGGCTTTTCTCCTCCAAAGGACACCCAAAGATTATCTTTAGAGGATGAGAAAAACTCTTATCTCAATGCTCAAGCTTCTAATGTGCTTTTCGATACTTTGAGCAATGTAGTTATATTTCAACTCATGTCGTTCCGGGATGTTCATGAGTTGTGGACGAAGCTTCAAGATAAATATGGTGTGTCCAAGATTTGTGGGGATGATTGTTCTCCCTCCACCTCCAGTCGTATAGTCTTCTCAACTTCTTCTACTTCACCTACATGTGGTTTGCCACAAGGTAATGATATGGTGAGTAGTGTTGGTCATTGCAATGATGATAGTATGCTTATTGTGGATGATCCTTCATCACTAAATTATTGCAATGCTCCTTCTTTCGGATTTAACACTTCGAGCACTCCAAATGTTTCACATGCTTGTGTTGATAGTCCTTGCATATCATGTAGAAATTGCTTGACTAAATCTCGTGATGATATGCTTGCTATGTCTTGTTGCCCTGATAAAAATGCATCTATTTCCTTGAATTGTTGTGCTAACAATGTAGAGGAAACCGAACACTCCATGGAACAAGATGTGGTGTTTAATGGTGCCTCAAGGGATCCTACATCATCATCTATTGCTTTTTGCCTTATGGCTAAGGTGTCAAAGGTATCTCCTACTTTGTACCCCAATATGTCTCTTGATGATGATGTTGATGCTAATGATGATGAGGATAATGATGAAGAGAATGAAAATGTTGCCCCTTAAAAATAAAGGGGGAAATGATTTTTAAAGCTCTTCATAAAAATAAAATTGCTCATTCCAACTTCATGGAAATAATGTCCATTGCCATTGATGGCAAGAAATACATTGAAGAGTTGGAATCTCATCTAGAGGAGCATGAGGTCACCATTGAGAAAATGGAAGCTCATGAGCGTGATTACGCAAATGAGATCGCGGAGCTATCTCAAGCTCTTGAAGATGAACAAACCACCTCCGAATCTGTTGAGGAGACTTTTGCTCTAGAATTATCTAGAGTGAGGGAATCTCATGATAGAGCTCTTGAGGTGGCCAATGATTTATAAACTAAAAATGCTAAGCTTGAAGTTTCTCATGCTAGACTCCTTGAGGATTTTGAGCACCTCAAAAATGGCTCAAGGGTCATCAAGGGTGAGCTCATCAAACTCACCGAGTCTCATGCCCAACTTGAATCTTCTTATTTAAAAGAGCTTGCCAAGTTGTCCTCTCCTATTGTTGTTAATGATGATGCTTGTGCTACTAACTCTATTACTTGTGAAGCGTCCATTTTGAAGGAGAATGTTGAGCTATGGGCTCAACTTGAGGTGCTATCTAGCAATTATGGGAAATTGGAAGAAAGTCATGAAAAACTCTCAAGCTCTCATGATGATCTTCTAGTATCCCATAATGTGCTAAAGATAGCTCATGAGGCCATGATAGCTAAGGTAACATCTAGTGAGCCTCATGTGGATACTAGCACTACTTCTAGTCAAAATAGTATATTGCCATGTGCTAGTCCTTGTAATTCATCTACTCACAATGTTGGAACATCTTGTGAGGATTTGCTTTCCTTGCCTTATTGCTCTAATGATGAAGCTTATACTTCCTCTAGTACTTGTGTTGATACTAACTATGTAGAGGAAATCAAAGAGCTCAAGGCCCAAGTCACTTCTTTGAAGAAAGACTTGGAAAAGAGTCATGAAGGGAAATCCACAGTCCACAATATCTTGGGTGTGCAAAAATCCCCCAATGACAAAGGTGGACTTGGATTCAACTCCAATAAGAAGAAGTCCAAGAGAATCAAGAAGAAGGGCCAAGAACAAGTCAAGAATTCGGCCAAGATTATTTGCTTCAAGTGCAAAATTGAAGGGCATCATGTTAGATCTTGCCAATTGAAGAAGAAGGCCATTAGTGTCAAGCAACAAGGGAAGCGGCCACAAGTTCAATCTCATGCTCAACCACAAGTTGAAGAAATGCCTCTTCCCAAGAATACTCAAGCTAATGCGTCTCAAGTTGAGAAATCAAGTGAGAAGAAAGTGAAGAGTGGACATTTCTACTTACGTCATGAGAAAGGTCATGTCGCTTCTTCATGCAATAGTGGTAACTTATCCAACCCAATTATTATTGATAATATCTATTCTCTTGGGAAGGATAAGGTTGGCAATGTGTTTGCCAAGTTTGTTGGTACTCAAAGTGGTGTCAAGAAAAGAACCATTTGGGTTGCCAAGACTATTGTGACTAACCTCCTAGGACCCAACTTGGTTGGGGACCAACAAGCTCAAACTTGATCAATAGATGTTGTTGGAGGGCATTGGAGACTTGGCTACATTATGAAGAATTACGGGGACTTCATCATTCTTATTGTCTCAAGCCAAGTCAATTGGGTTATCAAGTTTCTATGTTATATCCAATGTTCCTCCTTGCAGTAACTCGTACTTAAATTGTTAACATTGATAGTTAATTGCCCCTAAGCATGTTGTGGTTTTGTACCTTGCATGTGTTTGTATATGATGTGTTTCCAATTTGCTTAACTTGAGTAATCAAGTATGTGTATGTTGTTTGCACATCATGTACGTGTGTGTCGTGCGTTGAGCCTTTGTGCATCTTGTTTGTTTCTTAGTTGGCTCTTGTGAGAGATTAATGGAATATCCCATTATGTGGGAGTGATGTACTTTGTGCACCTCGCAATCTTATAAATGTGTGTACATGAGGAATACCATCTAGTATTGATATTACAAGAGTATCTAGTCACTATGTGGTATGTCTTCTCATAAGAAATTCAAATTCTAAATAGTCCATTAATCATCTCTTGTTGTATCCTCTTATTGCCTCTTGTTAAGTTTTTATTGGTATCACATTATGGGGGAGTAATATGTTGTGTGCATACTACAAGCCTAGAAAATGTGTACATTTGAGATATTGTCACTTAGAGTTGATATTTTTAATTATATTGTTCCTAGGTGACATGTTAGCTCTACAAGTGGCAATTTGCTTGTGTTTGTTGTGAAGATGATGTTGAATATCCTTGTTATATACCACCGGGAATTATTTCCAAATACTTCTTGTCTTTTGAAAATTGGTCGTCACTTACGTATGGTAGAATTTATTGATCATCTTTACATTGGCTTTTGTTTTTATTTGCCTTTTCTCTTGCCAAGGATTGTGTCACTCCCGTTGTCTTCCATACCACTTATGGATCTTGTTAATTTCTTGTTCTTGTCTAGTGTTTTCTAGATATAGTGAAAGTGGTGGTCTCACCTTGTGCATTGTGTACTCAAATGCAAATTCTCTATAATGCACAACTTGTGGGGGAGCTATCCTATTTTCTATAAAATTCTCATCTTGTGATCCTTATCAAGTGTGTGTCGGTGGAAGGCAAGCCGTTTTTGTTTGGTACCTTGTGCCATCATGAAACTTTGTTGAGAGCTTGGTTTGTTTGGAACCATCCTCTCTTTGGGAGTTTGACATCTTTAATTTAGTGTGTATCAATGGATATCTCATTCCTTGATGTATCTTTAATGATATATTCTAAGTGATGATTTATCTATTTGCTATCCTTTTTCACTTGGCATTTCATTTTCATTTGGTTTCGGTTCTTGAAAGTTTTGAGCATTCATGTTTACTTCATGTAGTTTATTTGGCATGCTTTCTTTCTTTGACCCAATATATAGGGGAAACTCCACCAAGTCTCAAATTGGATGAGATGTGCATGATGTTTATTTTCATATCTATATGCACATATTTATGTGGAGTTTGTCCTATGCATTGGTGTTTCTAACTATGTGGTCCCAATGAGTTTGGGTACCGTTTAGTTTGTCTTGTTCTTCTAGGAACATTTGGAGGTGCATTGGATGCTCGGCTCACTCACAAGGAAGGTGTTTCCACCATGTGCTTATTGGAGTCAAGCTAGGATGATCGATGAACTACCATCTACATTCAATTGGTATCTACTACACCCTTCCAATGGTATCTCGGTAACAAGTATCATCATCTACTTCATGCACACATTTCTTGCATCAACCTTGTGTAGGTTTTATCATGGCATGTATTCATTCTTTCTTTGTGGTACTTGTTTCCTTTCTCAAAGCATCCCAACAATGATCTCTTGTTGCTAGTTGTGATGTCTTTGATGGTTGTGTGGTAGGAATTCATTTATATACAATAAGACCATATCTAGCCATGTGATATGCTTCCAAGCAAATATCTTATTGGTATATGTATGACTTCCTTTTGGATATCTTATTCCTTCGTGTTGTAACTATGTCGGGTGTACATCCTCCTTTGTAGACATATATCTGTTGGAAATATGCCCTAGAGGCAATAATAAATTGATTATTATTATATTTCCTTGTTCATGATAATCGTTTATTATCCATGCTAGAATTATATTGATAGGAAACTCAGATACATGTGTGGATACATACACAACACCATGTCCCTAGTAAGCCTCTAGTTGACTAGCTCGTTAATCAATAGATGGTTACGGTTTCCTGACCATGGACATTGGATGTCGTTGATAACGGGATCACATCATTAGGAGAATGATGTGATGGACAAGACCCAATCCTAAGCCTAGCACAAGATCATGTAGTTTGTATGCTAAAGCTTTTCTAATGTCAAGTATCATTTCCTTAGACCATGAGATTGTGCAACTCCCGGATACCGTAGGAGTGCTTTGGGTGTGCCAAACGTCACAACGTAACTGGGTGGCTATAAAGGTACACTACGGGTATCTCTGAAAGTGTCTGTTGGGTTGGCATGAATCGAGATTGGGATTTGTCACTCTGTGTAAACGGAGAGGTATCTCTGGGCCCACTCGGTAGGACATCATCATAATGTGCACAATGTGACCAAGGGGTTGATCATGGGATGATGTGTTACGGAACGAGTAAAGAGACTTGCCGGTAACGAGATTGAACAAGGTATCGGTATACCGACGATCGAATCTCGGGCAAGTACCATACCGCCAGACAAAGGGAATTGTATACGGGATTGATTGAGTCCTTGACATCGTGGTTCATCCGATGGGATCATCATGGAACATGTGGGAGCCAACATGGGTATCCAGATCCCGCTGTTGGTTATTGATCGGAGAACATCTCGGTCATGACTACATGTCTCCCGAACCCGTAGGGTCTACACACTTAAGGTCGATGACGCTAGGGTTATAAAGGAAGTTTGTATGTGGTTACCGAATGTTGTTCGGAGTCCCGGATGAGATCCCGGACGTCACGAGGAGTTCCGGAATGGTCCGAAGGTAAAGATTTATATATAGGAAGTCCTGTTTCGGCCATCGGGACAAGTTTCGGGGTCATCGGTATTGTACCGGGACCACCGGAAGGGTCCCGGGGGCCCACCGGGTGGGGCCACCTGCCCCGGGGGGCCACATGGGCTGTAGGGGGTGCGCCTTGGCCTACATGGGCCAAGGGCACCAGCCCCTAGAGGCCCATGCGCCAAGATATAGGAAAAAGGGGAGAGTCCTAAAAGGGGAAGGCACCTCCGAGGTGCCTTGGGGAGGATGGACTCCTCCCCCCCTCTTAGCCGCACCCCTTCCTTGGAGGAAGGGGCAAGGCTGCGCCTCCCCCCCTCTCCCTGCCCCTATATATAGTGGAGGGGAGGGAGGGCATCCATACCTGAGCCCTTGGCGCCTCCCTCCCTCCCGTGACACCTCCTCCTCTCCCGTAGGTGCTTGGCGAAGCCCTGCAGGATTGCCACGCTCCTCCATCACCACCACGCCGTTGTGCTGCTGCTGGATGGAGTCTTCCTCAACCTCTCCCTCTCTCCTTGCTGGATCAAGGCGTGGGAGACATCGTCGAGCTGTACGTGTGTTGAACGCGGAGGTGCCGTCCGTTCGGCACTAGGATCATCGGTGATCTGAATCACGATGAGTACGACTCCATCAACCCCGTTCACTTGAACGCTTCCGCTTAGCGATCTACAAGGGTATGTAGATGCACTCTCCTTCCCCTCGTTGCTAGTCTCTCCATAGATAGATCTTGGTGACACGTAGGAAAATTTTGAATTTCTGCTACGTTCCCCAACAATATCATCATGATTTCGTCTACCTAGAACCTTATACATCTGAGAGAAATTACATCTCTAGATGATATCCTTTCTTTCACGTCCACCTTGTCTTTCTTATGTTATTTCTTTGGTGGCTCCGGGAAAGCTTTTGCCTTGAGTGCGTGTCTTCTATCGTTGCATCTTGATGCATTCTTGTGTGGTGAAGATTATTTTCCTCATGTTTATCTTTACGAGGCGTTTGCCATATTAATTGGTATCCCTCGTCTTGATGAGGCTTTCATCTTCTATCTTCACCACGGGTTGTCACAAGCATAGGTTCTTTGTATGCTTATTAGTAAGCTTGTGAACCCATTTACTAGTTGTGTGTGCGAATGATAGGCCTTGCACCGTGTGCCTCATTCTTTCAAGACTTTATTGATGCTTAATGCTCATCCGTACATTAGTCTTCTCAAGTACATTGCCTTGACTCACACACATCATTTTGGTTGAGCCCATTCTTAAGTTGCCTCTTTTACTTGTTGCTCAACCATGTGTTTGTTGCAAGTACTAGGCTTTGTTTCCTATATGATCACTTGCACTTGTTGTAAGTTTCTATTGATTTTGGGGGAGCTATGATCCTATTTTGTGCACTTTGTATCCAAATACAAATATTCTTATGTGTGCACAAATCATGGGGAGCTTCTCTAGTTTCTTTAGAACACTCCTTTGCTCATATCATAATATCCTTTATTCCTGTGGCTCGTAGGATCTTTGGTCTAGTTGATTCAATTCATATCCTTTGATTGCTTGCTTCAATTGGTATGTTTTGATTGCTTGATTGCTTGTGTCTCTCTTTGTTATGTCCTTGTGGCATGTCATTCTTTAGCAATCTTTGTGCCTCAATATAGTTTGTGTTCCTCCAAGTATTTACTTCTGGATATGTATATTGCATTCCATCCTCTTGTGAAGAAATACACAATTTATGGAGGGCCACAATTTATATTGGCCTTCTTAGCTTTTCGTCCATTTTGGCAATCAATGCCAATGGGGGAGAAGTTTCAGAGAGTTTTGCGGAGAAGTTTAGAGAGTTATCTCCTCTTGCTTTGGTTTTGTTCCTTAGCATTTGCATCTCATACGCATGCACTATTGGTTGTTGCATTGCATAGTGAAGCATAATTCCTTATATAAACTCTCTTGAAAGTGATTGTCATCAATTACCAAAATGGGGGAGATTTGAAGTACATGCGGTGCCCCCATGTTTGGTTTTGGTAATTGATGACAATCTCTATGGACTAATGGTTTTCTTGAGTTATATTTGAAGGATTTGTCCATAGGCTTTTCTTGAAGTCCATGTGTTGGTTTCAAGGAGTTTATGAGTTGACCAAGGTGCTATTAAGGAATTATCCAAATATTGGTCATGTGAATATTGAGCTTATTGCAAGCATGTCTTGAAGAAGAAGATTGTGTGATCATTCATGTTTACCTTCAAGACATCATCCAAATAAAGAGAGTTGGAAAGAGTCAAGGTTGATCAAGACTAAGTACAGAGAGTGATTCAAGTTGATCATCACACAAAGCATAGAATATATACCGAGTGGGATCAAGTGATCTCACGGTTTGGTAAGCATTGTCCATTGCACTTGATGTACTAACCCATGGTCTGTGTGAGAGTCCTATGTGGGGTTAGGTTTGCTTCCATGGGCTTGCGTCAAGAGGAAGATCACATACAACCCATGGAGGATGACATCAAATCAAGGTTGTGTTGTGCAAGTTCAAGTGGAGCATCACGAATAAATCATGCTTGTAGCTTGCCGTCCATTATGGTATCAATGGACTTGTGAAGATGTGCCAAAGAGTGGCTCACCCATAGTGGAGTATGGGGGGAGAAATCAACTAGTCTTCATCGAGCGAACGCAATCAAGAAAGGTGGTCCAACTTGAGGGAGTCAAGATCGTCATCATCTAGCTCAAGTGGACTTCGTGCAAGGCAAAGGTTTGCCCTTGATAGGATTTATATTTTACCGGTCTCATGGTGATAGTTTGGAGACCGGCTTATAGGATCGATAGCCGTACTATCAAGGGGGGCTCTCAAGTGAGTAGCTTGACCGTATCGTTCGTCGAGAGCTCAAACCATTGCATCATCTTTCTTGATTCTTATTTTTTTTTTCTTTTTAGGTTTTAGAGCTTGTGGTTATCTTCGTGACAAGCTCTAGTACATCGAAAACGGATTTCATATGCTTCTTCTATCGCGTTTTTGGTTTTGGAGGTTTTACCAGTCTTTTTCGAGGAAGGGTTCTCACCTTTTTCTCTTGGGCCTTTTCTGATTTGATTCTTATTGTTATTTATATCAATATTGTGTTAGCCCTTGTCGCTACCTTTCCAACAAACTTGGTTTCATCGAATTCGGAGTCCGTTTGCGAAAGTTGTGGTAGTTTTGGTGTTCTGAAAAGGCTGCAGCGGTACTACCGCGATTGGAGCGGATGTAATTTTTTACTTCCGCTCCAGAGCGGTACTACCGCGGCTACTACAGCGGTAGTACCGCTCCAGACCAAAATCTCATGTTAGGTCCAGCGGTGGTAGGCACAGATTTATTTTTTAGTACCGCTCGCAAGCAGTAGTACCGCTACCCTTTGCGGTAGTACCGCTACCCCTAGCGGTAGTATCATGAGGACGAGCGGTAGTACCGCTCCGGCGTTTCTACTAGCCTTTTTCCTCGTCGCTGTTGTTTTTCTAAGGGGTACTATCGCCCTAGCGGTAGTACCGCTCCTTGGAGTGGTAGTACCGCTCTGTGCGGACTGTGAGCATAACGGTTGGATTTTTCTCCACCTATAAAAGGGGGTCTTCTTCCCCATTGAACCTTATATCTTAAGCTCGTGTTCTTCCCCCATTGTTGACCTTCTTCGAGCTTGCTAACTCTCAATCCCTCCAATGATTCTTGCTAGTTCTTGAGTTAAAGAGAGAGGAGATCTAGATCCACGTTTCCACAAATCACTTTCTCCTCTAAGTGAGGGGAACCCCTTGGATCTAGATCTTGGAGTTCTTCGTGTTCTTCTTTCGTTCTTCCTCTCATTTTCCTCCCTAGCATTAGTTGCTTTGGTGGGATTTGGGAGAGAAGGACTTGGGCACTCCGTGTGCCCTTGCCACTGCAGTTGGTGCATCGGTTTGAGTTCTCCACATGATACATGGAAGTTACAAGTTGAGAAGCTTATTACTCTTGGGTGCTTGGTACCCTTGAGCTTGTTACACTTGGGTGTTTGGACACCCTAGAGCTTGTTCCTCTTGGGTGCCTTGGCGCCCTAGACGGTTGGTGTTGTTCGGAGCTCAATCATTGTGGTGTAAAGCTCCGGGCAAGCATCGGGGTCTCCAATTAGGTTGTGGAGATCGCTCCGAGCAATTTGACGGGTACCGGTGACCACCCCCAAGGATTGCCAAAGTTTATGGGTTAGGTGACCACCCGCAAGGGATGCCATTTGTACGGGTTCAGTGACCGCCCTCAAGGGTCCCTTAGTGTAATCACGGCATCTTGCATTGTGCAAGGGCGTGAGGAGATTACGGTGGCCCTAGTGGCTTCTTGGGGTGCATTGTGCCTCCACACTGCTCCAAACGGAGATTAGCATCCGCAAGGGTGTGAACTTCGGGATAAATCGTTGTCTCCGAGTGCCTCGGTTATCTCTTACCCGAGCCCTTTACTTATGCACTTTACTTTGTGATAGCCAGATTGTTCTTTGTCATATATCTTGCTATCACATACTTGCTTATCATGCTTAGCATAAGTTGTTGGTGCACATAGGTGAGCCTAGTTGTTGTAGGTTTTGTGATTGACAAATTAACCGTTTGGTTTATTCCGCATTTGTTCAAGCCTCTACCGTAATTATTTTAAAACGCCTATTCACCCCCCTCCTCTAGGCGACATCCACGATCTTTCAATTGGTATCAGAGTCTTGTCTCTCTTTATTAGGCTTTACCGCCTAGAGAGTAAAGATGTTGACTAGGGGATTAGGATTCTCTGACACTCTTAGTTTCGATGGCACAAATTTTGATGTTTGGGTAATTCGCATGCTTAATCTTTTTAGGTCATGGACCAAAATTTAGAGCGAATTGTAGATATGGGCTTTTCTCCTCCAAAGGATCCCCGAAGATTATCTTTAGAGGATGAGGAAAACTCTTATCTCAATGCTCAAGCTTCTAATGTGCTTTTCGATTCTTTGAGCAATGTAGTTATATTTCAACTCATGCCATTCCAGGATTCTCATGAGTTGTAGACGAAGCTTCAAGATAAATATGGTGTGTCCAAGATTTGTGGGGATGATTGTTCTCCCTCCACCTCCAGCCGTATAGTCTTCTCAACTTCTTCTACTTCACCTACATGTGGTTTGCCACAAGGTAATGATATGGTGAGTAGTTTTGGTCATTGCAATGATGATAGTATGCTTATTGTGGATGATCCTTCATCACTATATTATTGCAATGCTCCTTCTTTGGGATTTAACACTTCGAGCACTCCAAATGTTTCACATGCTTGTGTTGATAGTCCTTGCATATCATGTATAAATTGCTTGACTAAATCTCATGATGATATGCTTGCTATGTCTTGTTGCCCTGATAAAAATGCATCTATTTCCTCGAATTGTTGTGCTAACAATGTAGAGAAAACCGAACACTCCATGGAACAGGATGTGGTGTTGGTGCCTCAAGGGAACCTACATCATCATCTATTACTTTTTGCCTTATGGCTAAGGTGTCAAAGGTATCTCCTACTTTGTACCCCAATATGTCTCTTGATGATGATGTTGATGCTAATGATGATGAGGATAATGATGAAGAGAATGAAAATGTTGCCTCCTAAAAAACTAAGGGGGAAATGATTTTTAAAGCTCTTCATAAAAATAAAATTGCTCATTCCAACTTCATGGAAATAATGTCCATTGCCATTGATGGCAAGAAATACATTGAGGAGTTGGAATCTCATCTAGAGGAGCATGAGGTCACCATTGAGAAAATGGAAGCTCATGAGCGTGATTACGCAAATGAGATCGCAGAGCTATCTCAAGCTCTTGAACATGAACAAACCACCTCCAAATCTCTTGAGGAGACTTTTGCTCTAGAATTATCTAGAGTGAGTGAATCTCATGATAGAGCTCTTGAGGTGGCCAATGATTTCAAAACTAAAAATGCTAAGCTTGAAGCTTCTCATGCTAGACTCCTTGAGGATTTTGAGCACCTCGAAAATGGCTCAAGGGTCATCAAGGGTGAGCTCATCAAACTCACTGAGTATCATGCCCAACTTGAAGCTTCTTATTTAAAAGAGCTTGCCAAGTTGTCCTCTCCTATTGTTGTAAATGATGATGCTTCTGCTACTAACTCTGTTACTTGTGAAGCATCCATTTTGAAGGAGAATGTTGAGCTACGGGCTCAACTTGAGGTGCTATCTAGCAATTATGTGAAATTGGAAGAAAGTCATGAAAAGCTCTCAAGCTCTCATGATGACCTTCTAGTATCCCATAATGTGCTAAAGATAGCTCACGAGGCCATGATTGCTAAGGTAACATCTAGTTGAGCCTCATGTGGATACTAGCACTACTTCTAGTCAAAATAGTATATTCCCATCTGCTAGTCCTTGTAATTCATCTACACACAATGTTGGTACATCTTATGATGATTTGCTTTCCTTGCCTTGTTGCTCTAATGATGAAGCTTATACTTCCTCTAGTACTTGTGTTGATACTAACCATGTAGAGGAAATCAAAGAGCTCAAGGCCCAAGTCACTTCTTTGAAGAAAGACTTGGAAAAGAGTCATGAAGGGAAATCCACACTCAACAATATCTTGGGTGTGCAAAAATCCCCCAATGACAAAGGTGGACTTGGATTCAACTCCAATAAGAAGAAGTCCAAGAGAATCAAGAAGAAGGGCCAAGAACAAGTCAAGAATTCGGCCAAGATTATTTGCTTCAAGTGCAAAATTGAAGGGCATCATCTTAGATCTTGCCCATTGAAGAAGAAGGCCATTAGTGTCAAGCAACAAGGGAAGCGGCCACAAGTTCAATCTCATGCTCAACCACAAGTTGAAGAAATGCCTCTTCCCAAGAATACTCAAGCTAATGCGTCTCAAGTTGAGAAATCAAGTGAGAAGAAAGTGAAGAGTAGACGTTGCTACTTATGTCATGAGAAAGGTCATG
Source organism: Triticum dicoccoides (assembly GCF_002162155.2). Lineage (NCBI taxonomy): Eukaryota > Viridiplantae > Streptophyta > Magnoliopsida > Poales > Poaceae > Triticum > Triticum dicoccoides. Next base: position 398,740,328 of record NC_041387.1, on the reverse strand, counting down.
TCGCTTCTTCATGCAATTGTGGTAACTTATCCAACCCAATTATTATTGATAATATCTATTCTCTTGGGAAGGATAAGGTTGGCAATGTGTTTGCCAAGTTTGTTGGTACTCAAAGTGGTGTCAAGAAAAGAACCATTTGGGTTGCCAAGACTATTGTGACTAACCTCCTAGGACCCAACTTGGTTGGGGACCAACAAGCTCAAACTTGATCAATAGGTGTTGTTGTAGGGCATTGGAGACTTGGATACATTATGAAGAATTACGGGGACTTCATCATTCTTCTTGTCTCAAGCCAAGTCAATTCGGTTATCAAGTTTCTATGTTATATCCAATGTTCCTCCTTGCGGTAACTCATACTTAAATTGTTTACATTGATAGTTAATTCCCCCTAAGCATGTTGTGGTTTTGTACCTTGCATGTGTTTGTATATGATGTGTTTCCAATTTGCTTAACTTGAGCAATCAAGTATGTGTATGTTGGTTTGCACATCATGTATGTGTGTGTCGTGCGTTGAGCCTTTGTGCATCTTGTTTGTTTCTTAGTTGGCTCTTGTGAGAGATTAATGGAATATGCCATTATGGGGGAGTGATGTGCTTTGGGCACCTCACAATCTTATAAATGTGTGTACATGAGGAATACCATCTAGTATTGATACCACAAGAGTATCTAGTCACTATGTGGTATGTCTTCTCATGAGAAATTCAAATTCTAAATAGTCCATTAATCATCTCTTGTTGTATCCTCTTATTTCCTCTTGTTAAGTTTTTATTGGTATCACATTATGGGGGAGTAATATGCTGTGTGCATACTACAAGCCTAGAAAATGTGTACATTTAAGATATTGTCACTTAGAGTTGATATTTTTAATTATATTGTTCCTAGGTGTCATGTTAGCTCTACAAGTGGCAATTTGCTTGTGTTTGTTGTGAAGATGATGTTGGATATCCTTGTTATCTACCACCGGGAATTATTTCCAAATACTTCTTGTCTTTTGAAAATTGGTAGTCACTTATGTGTGGTAGAATTTATTGATCATATTTACATTGGCTTTTGTTTTTATTTGCCTTTTCTCTTGCCAAGGATTGTGTCACTCCCGTTATCTTCCATACCACTTATGGATCTTGTTAATTTCTTGTTCTTGTCTAGTGTTTTCTAGATATAGTGAAAGTGGTGATCTCACCTTGTGCATTGTGTACTCAAATGCAAATTCTCTATAATGCACAACTTGTGGGGGAGCCATCCTATTTTCTATAAAATGCTCATCTTGTGATCCTTATCAAGTGTGTGTTGGTGGAAGGCAAGCCGTTTTTGTTTGGTACCTTGTGCCATCATGAAACTTTGTTGAGAGCTTGGTTTGTTTGGAACCATCCTCTCTTTGGGAGTTTGAAATCTTTAATTTAGTGTGTATCAATGGATATCTCATTCCTTGATGTATCTTTAATCATATCTTCCAGGTGATGATTTATCTATTTTCTATCCTTTTTCACTTGGCATTTCATTTTCATTTGGTTTCGGTTCTTGAAAGTTTTGAGCATGCATGTTTACTTCATGTATTTTATTTGGCATGCTTTATTTCTTTGACCCAATATATAGGGGAAACTCCACCAAGTCTCAAATTGGATGAGATGTGCATGATATTTATTTTCACATCTATATGCACATATTTATGTGGAGTTTGTCCTATGTATTGCTGTTTCTAACTAAGTGGTCCCAATGAGTTTGGGTACCGTTTAGTTTGTCTTGTTCTTCTAGGAACATTTGGAGGTGCATTGGATGCTCGGATCACTCACAAGGAAGGTGTTTCCACCATGTGCTTATTGGAGTCAAGCTAGGATGATCAATGAACTACCATCTACCTTCAATTGGTATCTACTACATCCTTCCAATATTATCTCGGTAACAAGTATCATCATCTACTTCATGCACACATTTCTTGCATCAACCTTGTGTAGGTTGTATCATGGCATGTATTCATTCTTTCTTGTGATACTTGTTTCCTTTCTCAAAACATCCCAACAATGATCTCTTTTTGCTAGTTGTGATGTCTTTGATGGTTGTGTGGTAGGAATTCATTTATATACAATAAGACCATATCTAGCCATGTGATATGCTTCCAAGCAAATATCTTATTGGTATATGTATGACTTCCTTTTGGATATCTTATTCCTTCGTGTTGTAACTATGTCGGGTGTACATCCTTCTTTGTAGACATATATCATCATGATTTCGTCTACCTAGAACCTTATACATCTGAGAAAAATTACATCTCTAGATGATATCCTTTCTTTCACGTCCACCTTGTCTTTCTTATGTTATTTCTTTGGTGGCTCCGTGAAAGCTTTTGCCTTGAGTGCGTGTCTTCTATCGTTGCATCTTGATGCACTCTTGTGTGGTGAAGATTATTTTCATCATGCTTATCTTTATGAGGCGTTTGCCATCTTAATTGGTATCCCTCGTCTTGATGAGGCTTTCATCTTCTATCTTCACCACGGGTTGTCACAAGCATAGGTTCTTTATATGCTTATTAGTAAGCTTGTGAACCCATTTGCTAGTTGTGTGTGGGAATGATAGGCCTTGCACCGTGTGCCTCATTCTTTCAAGACTTTATTGATGCTTAATGCTCATCCGTACATTAGTCTTCTCAAGTGCATTGCCTTGACTCACACACATCATTTTGGTTGAGCCCATTCTTAAGTTGCCTCTTTTACTTGTTGCTCAACCATGTGTTTGTTGCAAGTACTAGGCTTTGTTTCCTATATGATCACTTGCACTTGTTGTAAGTTTCTATTGATTTTGGGGGAGCTATGATCCTATTTTGTGCACTTTGTATCCAAATACAAATATTCTTATGAGTGCACAAATCATGGGGAGCTTCTCTAGTTTCTTTAGAACACTCCTTTGCTCATATCATAATATCCTTTATTCATGTGGCTCGTAGGATCTTTGGTCTAGTTGATTCAATTCATATCCTTTGATTGCTTGCTTCAATTGGTATCTTTTGATTGCCTAATTGCTTGTGTCTCTCTTTGTTATGTCCTTGTGGCATGTCGTTCTTTAGCAATCTTTGTGCCTCAATATAGTTTGTGTTCCTCCAAGTATTTACCGTTGGATATGTATATTGCATTCCATCCTCTTGTGAAGAAATACACAATCTATGGAGGACCACAATTTATATTCGCCTTCTTAGCTTTTCGTCCATTTTGGCAATCGATGCCAATGGGGGAGAAGTTTCAGAGAGTTTTGTGGAGAAGTTTAGAGAGTTATCTCCTCTTGCTTTGGTTTTGTTCCTTAGCATTTGCATCTCATACGCATGCACTATTGGTTTTTGCATTGCATAGAGAAGCATAATTCCTTATATAAACTCTCCTGAAAGTGATTGTCATCATTACCAAAATGGGGGAGATTGAAAGTACATGCGGTGCCCCCATGTTTGGTTTTGGTAATTGATGACAATCTCTATGGACTAATGGTTTTCTTGAGTTATATTTGAAGGATTTGTCCATAGGCTTTTCTTGAAGTCCATGTGTTGGTTTCAAGGAGTTTATGAGTTGACCAAGGTGCTATTAAGGAATTATCCAAATATTGGTCATGTGAATATTGAGCTTATTGCAAGCATGTCTTGAAGAAGAAGATTGTGTGATCATTCATGTTTACCTTCAAGACATCATCCAAATGAAGAGAGTTGGAAAGAGTCAAGGTTGATCAAGACTAAGTATAGAGAGTGATTCAAGTTGATCATCACACAAAGCATAGAAGATACACCAACTGGGATCAAGTGATCTCAAGGTTTAGTAAGGATTGTCCATTGCGCTTTGTGTACTAACCCATGGTCTGTGTGAGAGTCCTATGTGGGGTTAGGTTTGCTTCCATGGGCTTGCATCAAGAGGAAGATCACATACAACCCATGGAGGATGACATCAAATCAAGGTTGTGTTGTGCAAGTTCAAGTGGAGCATCACGAATAAATCATGCTTGTAGCTTGCTGTCCATTATGGTATCAATGGACTTCTGAAGATGTGCCAAAGAGTGGCTCACCCATAGTGGAGTATGGGGGGAGCAATCAACTAGTCTTCATCGAGCGAACGCAATCAAGAAAGGTGGTCCAACTTGAGGGAGTCAATATCGTCATCATCTAGCTCAAGTGGACCTCATGCAAGGCAAAGGTTTGCCCTTGATAGGATTTATATTTTACCGGTCTCATGGTGATAGTTTGGAGACCGACTTATAGGATCGATAGCCGTACTTTCAAGGGGGGCTCTCAAGTGAGTTGCTTGATTGTATCGTTTGTTGAGAGCTCAAACCATTGCATCCTTGCATCATCTTTCTTGATTCTTATTTGTTTTTTCTTTTTATGTTTTAGAGCTTGTGGTTATCTTCGTGACAAGCTCTAGTACATCGAAAACGGATTTCATATGCTTCTTCTATCGCGTTTTTGGTGTTGGAGGTTTTACCGGTTTTTTTCGAGGAAGGGTTCTCACCTTTTTCTCTTGGGACTTTTCTAATTTGCTTCTTATTGTTATTTCTATCAAGATTGTGTTAGCCCTTGTCGCTACCTTTCCAGCAAATTTGGTTTCATCGAATTCGGAGTCCGTTTGCAAAAGTTGTGGCAGTTTTGGTGTTCTGAAAAGGTGTAACGGTACTACCGTGATTGGAGCGGATGTAATTTTTTACTTCCGCTCCAGAGCGGTACTACCACGGCTACTACAGTGGTAGTACCGCTCCGGACCAAAATCTCATGTTAGGTCCAGTGGTGGTAGGCACAGCTGTATTTTTTTAGTACAGCTCGCAAGCAGTAGTACCGCTACCCTTTGCGGTAGTACCGCTATCCCTAGCGGCAGTACCGTGTGGGCGAGCGGTAGTACCGCTCCGACGGTTCTACTAGCCTTTTGCCTCCTCGCTGTTGTTTTTCTAAGGGGTACTACCGCCCTAGCGGTAGTACCGCTCCTTGGAGCGGTAGTACCGCTCTGTGCGGGCTGTGAGCATAACAGTTGGATTTTTCTCCACGTATAAAAGGGGGTCTTCTTCCCCATTGAACCTTATCTCTTAAGCTCGTGTTCTTCCCCCATTGTTGACCTTCTTAGAGCTTGCTAACTCTCAATCCCTCCAATGATTCTTGCTAGTTCTTGAGGGAAAAGAGAGAGGAGATCTAGATCCACATTTCCACCAATCACTTTCTCCTCTAAATGAGGGGAACCCCTTGGATCTAGATCTTGGAGTTCTTCGTGTTCTTCTTTCGTTCTTCCTCTCATTTTCCTCCCTAGCATTAGATTCTTTGGTGGGATTCGGAAGAGAAGGACTTGGGCACTCTATGTGCCCTTGCCATTGCATTTGGTGCATCGGTTTGAGTTCTCCGCGTGATACGTGGAAGTTACAAGTTGAGAAGCTTATTACTCTTGGGTGCTTTGTACCCTTGAGCTTGTTACTCTTGGGTGTTTGGACACCCTAGAGCTTGTTCCTCTTGGGTGCCTTGGCGCCCTAGACGGTTGGTGTTGTTCGGAGCTTAATCATTGTGGTGTAAAGCTCCGGGCAAGCGTCGGGGGTCTCCAATTAGGTTGTGGAGATAGCCCCAAGCAATTTGACGGGTACCGGTGACTGCCCCCAAGGGTTGCCAAAGTGTATGGGTTATGTGACCGCCCCCAAGGGTTGCCATTTGTACGGGTTCGGTGACCGCCCTCAAGGGTCCCTTAGTGTAATCACAGCATCTTGCATTGTGCGAGGGCATGAGGAGATTACGGTGGCCCTAGTGGCTTCTTAGGGAGCATTGTGCCTCCACACCGCTCCAAACGGAGATTAGCATCCGCAAGGGTGTGAACTTCGGGATACATCATCGTCTCCGAGTGCCTTGGTTATCTCTTACCCGAGCCCTTTACTTATGCACTTTACTTTGTGATAGCCATATTGTTCTTTGTCATATATCTAGCTATCACATAGTTTCTTATCTTGCTTAGCATAAGTTGTTGGTGCACATAGGTGAGCCTAGTTGTTGTAGGTTTTGTGCTTGACAAATTAACCGTTAGGTTTATTACGCATTTGTTCAAGCCTCTACCATAATTATTTTAAAACGCCTATTCACCCCCCTCTAGGTGACATCCACGATCTTTCAACCGGGCTCCCGGACATTGCGAGGTACTAGCGGGTTATTCACAACATGTCCCGCATCCTTGGCACGGTGTTCGTGGTGGATGAGCTCTCGCTCCGCAAGGACGAGGAGGTACGGGTCAAGGTCAAATCTTTAGACTCCTCTAATCTCCATGCAACGGTCTGGGTCTTCTTCAACGACCAAGACTTCGACCTGAGGATTGCTCCCGAACCACCTAACCATGTGGGCCGCCCTCGCCTCATGGATGATGGAAACTTTGGCGGTGGCCTAGATGGGGGCGGTGACTACCATGGCTGTCATCGACCTCGACATGACGACCACGACGACAACAGCCGCTCCCTCGACCGCTCGAGGACCGCCCTGGCTCGGGGGGGGGGGGGCAATGGTCATTCCCACGCAGCTGCAAGGGACCGCTTCGCTCCGGAGGGGGAGGGTCTCCGTATCCCTCGGCCTCCGCGGGCGACACCTCCACCATTGGGCTTGTGGTTCTTCCGGCATCTCCGCACGCTCCCCATTTGATGACGTGCTCCCCAACACCACCTCGCTCGCTTTGGCCATCCTCGAGGAGGCTCTCGCTATGCCTTCCTCTCCCGATGTGGTGGTCGCCCATGCTGTCCCCCTACTCCTACCGGCACCCATCGCTGGGCTATCCACGACCTTGGAGTCACCTGGTGGCTTGAGTGCCACACGTCTCGCGTCCCCGCAGATGCGGCCGTACTCCCCACCTACTCCACTGGTCCCATGGCTGAGAGGGGGCCCCGCGGTGGCCGCCGTCCTTCTTCCGACTGCACCGACTTCTTCGCGTTGGGACCTCACGTGGAGCCCACCCTGCCGCTCCTCGCAGCGCAGCTCAGCGCAGGCCCGACCCTCGTGGCCGCAACCTCCTTGGTGGTTTGGCCTGGCCCGACTCCTCCCTTCAGCACCCCCCTCAGCCGTCGCTGAGTCCTCGACCCATGTTGCCGCCATCACGCAGGTGTGTGGACATCGACACCGATACCGCCCGTTCATCGTCCAAGATGATCCTTCTGCTGGTCGATTTGGTGGCTGCCGAGGCATCGGTGACCACCCCGGTGGCCTACTCCAGGCGGGCGCGGTCTGCCTCGGCCCTTGTTACTTCCTCTCATCGCAATGCACGGATTGACGCAGCCAGACTGGCGGGCAGTCTGACTCTGTCCATCCTCGAGTAGGCGAAGATCTGGGCTGCTGTCTAGAACCTTGAGACAGGTACTCCAGAACCCCCTACTGGTTCTTCCAACTGTTCCTTTTCCGCACTCGAGGCGGGTCCACTAGGCCACCTGGCTAAGCTCGCGGCGGAATCGACCATCATTTTGAGGGGGAAGCGCCCCCCTATAGATCAGATTGAGGCGCCCGCGCACGCGAAATCCTAGATGGGAAGGTGCTCGAGTCTCGCGCCTGCCTGCTGACTGCGGCTAACCCTGCAACCCCCGCCCCCACCACCAGCCTTGTGGCTCCGGAAGAGATCTGTGGTCGCACCCATTCCCGCACCAATGCCTTGCATGCGCGGAGTGCCTCCGTTTTCCTGGGGTCAAGCAGTAGCCCGATGGCCCTGTGATGCGGACGCTATTATGGAACATCCACGGTTTCAGCGAACATGGCCACCGTCGCCAACTCATTGAGTACATGCTTGATGAATTCCACCTCTTGAGCTTGCGTTGGTTTTCCCCTTGAAGAGGAAAGGGTGATGCAACAAAGTAGAGTAAGTATTTCCATCAGTTCGAGAACCAACGTATCAATCCAGTAGGAGACAATGCACAAGTCACAGAATACCTGCACAAACAATCAACAACTTGCACCCAACACGATAAAGGGGTTGTCAATCCCTTCACGGTTATTTGCAAAGTGAGATCTGATAGAGATAGATAAACAGTAAAGTAAATATTTTTCGTATTTTTGGTTTATAGATTGGAAAGTAAAGATTGCAAATTAAAGGAACGGCGACATAAATTGGCAAGTTGACGGGAAACTAATAAGATGTAAAATAGATTTAATATAATGGAAAAGAGACCCCGGGGCCATAGGTTTCACCAGTGGCTTCTTTCAAAATAGCAAATAATACAGTGGGTGAACAAATTACTGCCGAGCAATTGATAGAAGAGCACAAAGTTATGATGATATCTAAGGCAATGATCATGAACATAGGCATCACGTCCGTGTCAAGTAGACCGAAACTATTCTGCATCTACTACTATTACTCCACACATCGACCGCTATCCAGCATGCATCTAGAGTATTAAGTTCATAAAGAACGGAGTAACGCATTAAGTAAGATGACATGATGTAGAGGAATTAACTCAAGCAATATGATGAAAACCCCATCTTTTTATCCTCGATGGCAACAATACAATACGTGCCTTGCTGCCCCTACTGTCACTAGGAAAAGACACATCAAGATTGAAACCAAAGCTAAGCACTTCTCCCATTGCAAGAAAGATCAATCTAGTAGGCCAAACTAAACCGATAATTCGAAGAGACTTGCAAAGATATCAAATCATGCATATAAGAATTTAGAGAAGAACCAAATAATATTCATAGATAATCTTGATCATAAATCCACAATTCATTGGATCTCGGCAAACACACTGCAAAAGAATATTACATCGAATAGATCTCCAAGAACATCAAGGAGAACATGGTATTGAGAATCAAAGAGAGAGAAGAAGTCATCTAGCTACTAGCTATGGACCCGTAGGTTTGTGGTAAACTACTCACGCTTCATCGGAGAGGCAATGGTTTGGATGGCCATCAAGGGCATGAATCCGACTTCCTCCCCGGGCCCTGACGGCCTCCCAGTCAAGTTCTTCCAAACCTTCTGGGATGTCATCAAGCCAAAAGTGATGGATCTATTCGCGAAGTTCCATGTAGGCTCCATTGACTTAGCCCAGCTCAACTATGGGATTATTACTCTCATTCCGAAGGTGCCAAGCACCTCAGATATCTGTCAATTCCGCCCAATCACGGTGATCAATGCGATCTTCTGTATTCTGGCAAAGGGGTACGCCAATAGGGTGACTGCCCTCGCCAACCACATTGATACGTCTCCAACATATCTATAATTTTTGATTGTTCCATGCTATCATATTATCTGTTTTGGATGTTTAATAGGCATTTATATGCTATTTTATATTTTTTTGGGGACTAACCTATTAACCGAGAGCCGAGTGCCGGTTTCTGTTTTTTGCCTGTTTTAGAATTTCGCAGAAAAGGAATACCAAATGGAATCCAACCGGAATGAAACTCTCGCGATGATCTTTCTTGGACCATAAGCAAACCAGGAGACTTGGAGATGAAGTCGGAGATGCAACGAGGCGGCCACGAGGGTGGAGGGCGCGCCCCCTGCCTCGTGGGCCCCTCGTGGGTCTCCTGACCTAATTCCTTCCCCTATATATATACTCTTATACCCTGAAAACATCCAAGCGAGCCATGGAACCACTTTTCCACCGTCGCAACCTTCTGTACCTGTGAGATGCCATCTAGGGACCTTTTCTGGCACCCTGCTGGAGGGGGACTCGATCATGGAGGGCTTCTACATCAACACCGTAGCCTCTCCGATGAAGCGTGAGTAGTTTATCACAGACCTACGGGTCCATAGCTAGTAGCTAGATGGCTTCTTCTCTCTCTTTGATTCTCAATACCATGTTCTCCTCGATGTTTTTGGAGATCTATTCAATGTAATACTCTTTTGCGGTGTGTTTGCCGAGATCCGATGAATAGTGGATTTATGATTAGATTATCTATCAATATTATTTGAGTCTTCTCTGAATTCTTATATGCATGATTTGATATCTTTGCAAGTCTCTTCGAATTATCAGTTTAGTTTGGCCTACAAGATTGGTTTTTCTTGCAATGGGAGAAGTGCTTAGCTTTGGGTTCAATCTTGCGGTGTCCTTTCCCAGTGACAATAGGGGCAGCAAGGCACATATTGTATTGTTGCCATCCAGGTTAAAAAGATGGGGTTTTCATCATATTGCTTTAGTTAATTCCTCTACATCATGTCATAATACTTAATGTGTTACTCTGTTCTTTATGAACTTAATACTCTAGATGCATGCTGGATAGCGGTCGATGTGTGGAGTAATAGTAGTAGATGCATAATCTTTTGTGTCTACTTGAGACAGACGTGATGCCTATGTTCATGATCATTGCCTTAGATATCGTCATAACTTTGCACTCTTCTATCAATTGCTCGGTAGTAATTTGTTCACCCACCGTAATATTTGCTATCTTGAGAGAAGCCACTAGTGAAACCTATGGCCCCTGGGTCTCTTTTCCATCATATAAGTTCTCTTTTACATCATACTAGTTTCCAATCTACTATTTTGCAATCTTTTACTTTCCGATCTATAAACCAAAAATACCAAAAATATTTACTTTACCGTTTATCTATCTTTACCATATCTCAGTTTTGCAAGTAACCGTGAAGGGATTGACAACCCCTTTATCGCGTTGGGTGCAAGTTGTTGATTGTTTGTGGAGGTATTCGGTGACTTGTGTGTTGTCTCCTACTGGATTGATACCTTGGTTCTCAAACTAAGGGAAATACTTACTCTACTTTGCTGCATCACCCTTTCCTCTTCAAGGGAAAAACCAACGCAAGCTCAAGAGGTAGCAGGAAGAATTTCTGGCGCTGTTGCCGGGGGGCTCTACGTTAAGTCAAGACATACCAAGTACCCGTCATAAGCTCTTCTCTCTTGCATTACATTATTCTCCATTCACCTCTCGTTTCTTCCCCACTTCTAAAACGATTATCGAAAAGATTTGCCTTTCCTTCGCCCCTCTTCCGTTCATCTTTTTTGCTTGCTTCTTTTGTGCTTGTGTGTGTGGTGTGCCAGTTTGCCTTGATGGCGCAGCCAAAAAGCGTTAATCCTCACCTTAGGAGGTTGGAAAAAATTGAAAATAATGTTAGAAGCTTTATGTCTTTACAATTTGAGTATAATAATTTCTTTAGAAACGAGCTTAAAGAATAAAAAAGTTTTATGGAGTATATGAATACAGAGCTCGATGATATGTCTAAAGAATTTTATGGTTTGAAATCCCAGTTTGCTCATCTTGAAAATTTAGTAGGCCAAATTTCTGATAAACAAGACACCTTAGTTAATAAGATGGCCGCTAAACCTGAGGCTCTAAATAATAATGATGAAGATCTAAAAGTTATTGATATAACTACTATTGATTCTTTGTTTTCCAGTATTAATCTTGATAAAGATGGGACTAGAGATGAGTCAACTTTAGTTAAAAGGCATCCCAATGATTCAGAGTTTTTAGATCTAGATGCAAAAATTGATAAAAGTGAGAGTTGAGAGGTCAAGACTTTAAGTAGCAATGAACCCACTCTTTTGGATTTCAAGGAATTTAATTATGATAATTGTTCTTTCATACTCCCTCCGTCTGGGAAAAGTTGTCTCCGCGGACATTTTGCGAAACCCCCTTCCCTTTCCTCCGAAAAACGCAAGGCTCCCCGTGCTAGAACAGAGCTCCCCTGCTCGTTGTTTCCCTCGCCGGAGCTCCTTGCTCAGCTCCCCTACGCCCTTCCTCTGCTCCCCCACACATCTTCCCCGCGCAAGAGCTCCCTCTACCCACGCTGCTGCCGCGTTGCTTCCCCCTCCTCGTTCCTCTCATCGTTCCCCATGGCAAATCACGGCGAGGAGAAGGAAGCTTGGTTTTTTTGATCTGCTATCCGACGGCGTCCTTCCCCGAGGACGGCGAGCCAGAGCTGCCCCTGCACGTCATCCACCACCTCCTCGCTGGTTGGACGCCGTCGACCACGAAGCCAGTCTTCTCCAAGCGCGCGCGTCACCGAGTCACTGAGGCCATGGCGGAGCTCCAGGCCATCGAGGCCGCGTACGCCGCCGAGTCCGGCAAGCGCCTGCTGCCTCCCTGACACGCGTCCCCACAGCCGCGTGCGCCTCGTTGCCATCGTGGGTCCTCTCGCCCCCACTTGCCAAGGTGCGGCTCCCTCCTCTTCTCGCCCCCATTCCAAAATGCTTCTTTTCAGTACAAGATCACTGAAAATGTTCACTGAATGCAGATTCTTGGGGGTCCTATTTCAGTGTAAATGTTCTATTTTCAGTGTAAATGTTCTCTGTAATGTTCTATTTTCAGTATCCTTATTCAGTTTCTAATGCATACATAATACTTACACCTGAATACGAGGCCCTACTTGTGCTGAAATGGCTATTGAAAACCTGTTGCCAACTGAAGCATAAAATAATTTTTGAGTTGTGACTGTTGTATAGCATTTCAACAATTTCAACATTTTTCCAAAATCTAGACCAGTTGCTCTTGATGCAATCAGTCCAGTAGCAGGACCCATATTTATTCTCCCTGTATATACTTCCCCATGAGATGGCCAAGCAAATCATCATCGCAGTGCACGGCTTGCTTACAAGCAACTTGTGCATGTCTTTTTTAGACTAAAACTAAATCAGAGCAAAAATTTGTACTGCTCTCAGTTTAAGTTACATATCACAAATTTGAGACAGTTTTGACTTGTAATGACCAGTCTTTGAATTTTGGACAAATTTTGAAGCATTGACATAACTATCATAACTTGATAGTATATGTTCACTAATTTTAATCTTGCTTTCTAATTCTAGTTTCAAGTACAGATCAGACTGGTTTATAAATTTTAGGACCATGTGAATAAAATGCTTTCAAATAAGAAGATGATTATTGGACTATGTTTATAAATTTCTAAAATCTTGTTCTTGTTGTGGAACTTTAGGCATGTTTGCAGCCGGACAAATGGTGTATAAATCCAAATAAATCAAATAAATCCAAATAAATACAAATAAATTCAAATAAATCCAAATACTTCTATCCTTTCTTTTCCTATCCTTTCTCATTGAACACATGACACAATACATACACATGACACAAAGCCATACACATGGCACATGACACATCACATACTCCTATCCTTTCTTGTCCTTTTCCCTTTCCCTTTCTTTTTCCCTTTCTTTTTCCCTTTCTCTATCTACTCATTTCCTTGTTCTATAATGGCCTTGGCGTCAGTAATTAGCTCCAGACTGCAGTATACACCGGTTATTTCCTCTCCAGCATTCTGTAGACGTTCCTTATGCAGATGCGACATCTTGTAGTTGTTTCCTCCTTGATCTTGATCACTTCTAGCATGACTGCTTGCAACATCATAAAGATTTTGAACAACTTATGGGCATCGTAGTTCTCAAACTCCTCCTCTACACCTCGTACCAGTTCCTGTATATTGATAGGCGCTCTGCAGTCGGTTAGGGATTGGAGGGAGCAGTGGAAACAAAGATCTAGAACATTTAGCTCAGGGATGTTTGGTGGTTGTTGCAATAGTCGAATATCCAGATCTGTCTGTGCCACGACTTCTAGAAAACCAGCATCATTAGGGAGGACATGCGGTGTTGCATTATCTTGTTGAATTAAGATTGTTGTGTCCTTATCATCGTCAGGCCACTTGTCTTGAATGGCAGGGATTACTTCATTGATCAGGTAATCTCTGCACACGGGTCTAGTAACTTTGACCGGCTTCAACTCTATTGTCCCCTATCTCTGTTCTGGCTTGTTCGTTGTGCCTCGGTCTGTACCATGAACGGCCAAATGCCAAGTTTTCCATCAAATGTCATCTCCCCATCTTCATTGTAGCGAGGTTTGGCCACTGCTGTTAGAAACATTACCTTCCCAGTGCTATGAGTATTGTGCACAGTTTGATTTGGTTCTTATTCTCCAGGCAGTACGTAGTAGCTACTGTTCACTCGGGTCATGTCATACCATTTCTCATCGATGTGGACCATATTTGTCATTGGCTTAAAACTGGGCCAAGGACTCGATATCCATCTTTCGTCCATCATGGATAGGCAGAACTTTAGTCTCGCTATCTTGTTCTATGGCTTGAGGGTGGGTTGGATGGTGCTTGTGATGCGTTTCAGCTCTTGCAATTGAAATCTGTCATGTAGGGTTGATTGGGGCACACCTAAACACCTTGCTAGAGAACGGATTGTTCTTCTTTTGTTCAAAGGGATCGTGGCTATTCTCGACAGATCTAGTTCTTTTCTCTTCCTACCACTTTTGTTCTTCTTGCTTGAAACATCAACTTCTTGGCCTGCTGCAAGTTGTCATTTGGCTAGATTCCATATTCTTGTAACTGTCCGCAAGTGAACATTCAGCATAGTCGCAATGAGCACCTTGTCATACACATGAACCCGTCCATCTCTAAGCTCGATTACTCGTAGAGCAAAGTAAACACCATGTCTCTCCTTGTCTGTCAAGTCCTTCCCTCTTGGATCGCCATGTGCATCAGCTTCTTGCACTTCTGCATCTTCTTGTGCCTCTTGAGCTTCTTGCACTTCTGCATCTTCTTGTGCATCTTGAGCTTCTTCAATTCTGCATCTTCTTGTGCCTCTTGAGATTCTTCCTCTTCAGGAAACCAATTCAATTCAATGTCTTCATCCTCATGTTCTGACATCAAGTTCAAATCAATAGTGTCACCCTGTTGAGCTTGTTCTTCTTGTTGAGCTTCGTCCTCATCTTCCAGCATTAATTTCAAATCAATAGCGTCACCCTATTGAGCTTGTTCTTCTTGTTGAGCTTAGTCCTCATGTTCCAGCATCAAGTTCAAATCAATAGCGTCACCCTGTTGAGCTTGTTCTTCTTGTTGAGCTTCGTCCTCATCTTCTGGTATCAAGTTCACATCAATAGCGTCACCCTGCTGAGCTTGTTCTTCTTCTTGAGCTTCGTCCTCCTCTTCCTGCATCAAAGTCAAATCCATAGGTGTGTGCTCCTGTCTGATCTCATAACAAGAGTATACAAAAGATGAATGGTGAGCATATAATCATAACAAGAAAACCATGAAGAATCCTAGACAAAAAGAAAAAAACAAGAAAGAGAAAAGTAGAGATTAAAAGTACTCATTGTTCATTTTGGTAACTAGAGAACACCTAGCTACATATAATCATGGAAATTTTCTGATCATGATCTTGTTGATTAGTAACATAGCCTTTTGGTGTATTATTTGGATGAAAAAAGTGATGTGGTACCCTGGAGTACACTGCCTTCCCTTTTCAAAGTTGTTTGCAAGTAAAATTCAATTGACACTAAATGTTGTGCACTGACAGAGTTTCAAAGTTCATGTATAAAATTCAGTTTGATTCTGAGAGGGAATTTGTACATCTACAGTTTGTGCATCTACAATTGTTCACTCATGCATCTACAATTGTCCACTGAATCACTGATGCATCTACAATTGTTCACTAATTCAGTTTATTTATACACATTCTCAAATCATTCTCAGATCCTGCCATCCCTATATATATTTTTTGTGCTTCAGTTTATTTATACACATTCTCAAATCATTGCTTGCAGTAGTAGAGTTTCTCAAATTCATGTTTAGCATTTCATCCCCGCATCTTTGAAATTTATCTGTGATCATTTGTAGATCTTGCTTCAAATAATCCAAATTTAGTTTGACTTTAGTATTACTTCAGCTTCTCTGAAATCAACTGACCTCTCATCCGTCAGTTTCATTTTACTTATGCTATGTTTCATCTATCCAATTACTAAATGCAATTTGTCCTGTTTTGTCTGGTCCGTAGCAGATGTTAATGAAGGTAACTTCAACAGAAGAAACATCAATCAACTCTTGTACTGCTCTGCTCCCTTCTTGCTTTTTAGGCTTTCCAGTGACATGATATTTTCATTCAGAGGGGGTTGCACTATTTTGCTCTCTACTTGCGTTTTAGGCTTTCAAAAAATTCCAAATTCATTCAAATAAATCTAGCTATTTCAAATAATCCCAAATTAATTCAAATAAATCTAGCTAATTCAAATAATTTTAGCTAATTCAAATTAATTAAAAGTACTCCTTGTTCATTTGAGCACGTACTCCTAGTGTGAAAAGAAAACCATGATGAATTAAGCAAGTACTCCTAGTCTAACACAATCAAGTACTCCTAGTCTAACACAATCAGTTTTCAGTTTGTACAAAATACTGAAAACTACAGTAAAAATAATGACTAAACAACAATAATTCAGTAGTTTCCTCAAATTTTTGCGGTATGTAGACTCTATTTAGAAATTCAGAGATAATGAAAAGATTGTGCTAGGATGTTCTGAAGCTAACTGAATGTTCTGAAGCTGTCAATTTTTTTTATGTAGATTGTGTTAGGATTTGCACAGATTGATGTCACTTTTTTATATAGATTGGGTTAGGACATTACATGTTACTGAATTTGCCTCTCTCAGTCTGCTTTTGACTGAATTAGTGCATCAAGTGATGCCACACTACACTGCACCATCCTGCTACTGACTGAACTAGTTTTGAGCTCACTAACTGATGCCACTAGCTCACTCACTGCTCTCAGGGAGGCTGTGCCGCGTCGAGTGGATGTACGGTGAGGTCTTGGAAATGGCGTCAAGTCACCCTTGCCATATGGAACATATGTAAGCTCTTCCTGCTAACCTACAGGAGTACATTTTCGTGCTTCAAGTCTAAGCCTTTGTACGGAAAATGCATGCTTCAAGTCTGAACCTATGCACTCCATTTTGTGGTGATTAGTTGCCACTTCTATATGCACTAAGAAAAATAAGCCTGAACATGGCAGGCATGCTTTCTTGTGGTGTTAGCATCCCAGCACTGATCAACACAGCTTGTCCTCACAAGCACATAGAAAATGACAGGTTCTGAACATCAAGTTGACTGAACACAGCTTGTCCTCACAAGAACTTTTATTTGTTTTATGAAACTTCTTGTAATATGCATATTACATCATTTAAATTCAGTGTCAAAACATGGACAAATTCAGTTGTCAAAACACCTCAAACATGGCCAAATTCATATCAGTCCAAAATTTTCATGTTTCACAGAAGTTTACAATTTTTGTGGCCTCTTGATACAATTTTTTTATCAAGAACTGTCAATTTTACATCCATTTAACTCCATTGGTGGTGGAACAGGAGGAGCAGTAGCAGCACAAGGAGCAACTCCTTATAGTACAATTTTGGAGTACTCTTGGTGTAAATCAACTTCACTAATTTTCAGGTACAATACTCTGATGGAACAACAAAGATTTCACAAAGAACATCAAAGATTTCACAAAGTACACTGCTTACATAAGTGTGCTGATAATGCAATTCACACTGTAACTGAAACTGCAATTGACACAGGTTCAGATGAATCAGCCACAATCAGTCCATTTTTCAGGAAGTACCAGCAGCCAATAGCAGTAGCAGAGGCAGTCGCCGACAGCAGCAGCAGATGCAATCGCCAACAACAGCAACAGGTCCGCGCGGACACGATCGGGCAGGCTGCAGCGACAGCAGTAGGTGGTGGGCGACGGCAGTGGTAGGTAGCGGACGGACGACAGTGGAAGCAACTGGTACCACCAACGGGGAAGACCCGCGTGGCCCTGCTTGCCAAAGTCAGGGAGAGGGGAGCGGCGGCTGGGGTTGCCGCAGGCACGAGGAACCTGCGCCGGCGAGGAGGGCGATGAGGAGGAGGCGCCCGTCGAGGTGGTCGCCTTGGAGGAGCAGCTGCAGTCGGGGTCGGGCTCCTTGGAGGAGTAGCCGTAGTCGGGGTCGGGCTCCTTGATAATGCAGGCGGCACCGACGCTGGAGGCGATGCTGCTGCCCCGCTCGCCGGCCGTGCTCGAGCCCCTTGATCCCCTCCTCGAGCCCCTCGATCTCCTCCCTCCTCCAGGACGCGGCCGTGCTGCTCCAGCCCCTGGACGCGGCCATCCTCCTCGGCGATCTCGTGGCCGACGGCGGCGCGAAGTCCGCGGGCAGGTCAGCTGGGCGGAGGGAGAGCGCGGCCAGGGCCTCGATGGCAGGGACCGTATGGTGGATGGATCGGGCGACAGAGGAAGGAGGAAGAAGCCGAGGGTGGCTGATTTGCAACAGTTTAACACATAGAAGGGGGTTTTCGCAAAATTAGAGTTGAACTAAGGCGCAGACAACTTTTCTCGGACGGAGGGAGTAGATTGTATTTTCTTGTTGCAATCCATGTTAAATTCTCCTCATTCTTATAATCAAAACAAAGCTTTTACTAAACATATCGTTGATGCTATGATGCAATATTTTGAAGAAAAGCTTTAATTAGAAGTTTCTATCCCTAGAAAGCTTTATGATGAGTGGGAACCTACTATTAAGACTAATATTAAAGATTATGAATGCCATGCTTTGTGTGATTTGGGTGCTAGTGTTTCCACGATTCCAAAAACTTTGTGATATGTGTTAGGTTTCCGTGAATTTGATGATTGCTCTTTAAATTTGCATCTTGCGGATTCCACTATTAAGAAATTATGGGAAGGATTAATGATGTTCTTATTGTTGCAAACATGAATTATGTGCCTGTTGGGGATATTATCACTAGGCGTAAACCGGCCTACTTGGGCCGGGTTAACTTCATTAGTGGCGTAAACAGATGAAGGCCCAAGGCCTGTAGTCGGTTAGAACATGTAGCCGTAAACCGGCCTGATGTATGACTTGTATTGTAAGTAAGGAATAGAGAGATACCAACCGGAATACGAGTATGAATCGGTTAGGACTCTATGGACCGACGGGCGTCAGCCGTGTATATAAGGGGGACGGGCGTCACCCGTGTATATAAGGGGATGACCCGGTGGCGGTTCAGGACAGACAACCACAACTCGAGCCTAGGCGAAGCTTGTTTGCTCCCTAGCCATCGAGATCATATCAATTCCATCACAACTAGACGTAGGCTTTTACCTTCATCGAAGGGGCCGAACTAGTATAAAACCCTCGTGTCTTTGTGTCCGCTTTAACCCCTTCAAGTAAACTCGTAGCGATGGCTCCACGACTAAGTCCTTTCGCTAGGACATCTGCCGTGACAAATCCACGACAGTTGGCACCCACCGTGGGGCTATCGCACGATGGTTTGACGATCTTGGAGGGCAAGCTCAAGGGACTCGAAGGCTATGTTGTGGGCCGGATGACCAAGAGTCGTCGGGGCAGGATCTACATCGACGACGCAGGATGGGGTCCCGAGGCCGATTCGATCGAGTACGGGTACCGGGTCCCCTTTGGTGGCATACACGTTTTCATTGGCAAAATCGGTGAGCCTGGGCCTGAGCCGGACATCTGCACCAACCTCATCAAGATGGCTCAGCGTGCTGGGCTAAACCGGCCATGAAGTGTGTCTTCGTTGGAGTCGTCCACGAAGGAGAGCGTGAGGACGAATCAGAACACAGTAATGAGACCGTCGTCTATTCCAATGACGAGTCCTCGACCGGAGAGACCGAATCGCTATACCAGTTGCAAGACGACCAGATTAGGGGCTGTTCCGATGGCGACAGTATTCCGGACACCCCGGGCCAGGTCAACCGGGTTGGAATATTCATGGCCGGCACACAGGCGGCGAATCACTCTTCGACCGCCGCAGCAATGCTCTCCGGATCAGCAGCGGCAGCCGCAGCAGGGGCAGGAGGCCTTGTGCGCCCGCCGGTTCAAGTTCTATCTGATCTGTTTGATGCACTAGCCGCGCTTATGGCAGAGGACAATCCGGCGGATCAGGAGGCCCATAATGCAGAAATCGCAAAGGTGAAAGAGCAGATCGTGCAAGCCAAAGCTGATCTGGCAGCAGAAAAAGACAGGATGGCTGCAGAACGGGCCGCTTTGGACGCCCAGGCCTATAAACTCATGCTTGACCAGAACGCATCACAGGAGGTTTTGAAGCGGAAGCACAGATCACGCCTGTCGTTAGGGTTTGACCCCCGAAATCTCTTTCACACTCCAGGAGCTGGACCCAGTAATCTGCCACAGTACCCGGAGACAAACCGGATTGAGGCACCAGGACCAGGGGGGACGGTCCAACCTCGCCTGATGGAACCTCCTCAACAGAACATTATGAATTTTCCGCCGATCCAGACGCCCCCAGGTCATTATTCTAATCCTATGGACAACCTTGTTGCAGCTGCCGTGCGATTAGAGGCTATCCCAGTTGAAGGGGACTCTCCGCAAGCGATAGAGACACGCCGGGTTAAGGAGCTTCTCCGGACCGCGCTGGTTCAGCAGGAAGCATACTCGTACAGCCGTGATCGGATTCACTCTACGCCCCGTCCAAGCCGGAGCTATAGCAGGTGCATGGATGAACCGGCTATATCGAGCAATGCGCGAGGCTGTGAAGCAGCACATGGCAATAGCCCGGCAGGCGGTGTTCGCGAGGCTCAGGATGTGGTGGACCGGGCCCGGACACGGAGGGAAGCCGAGTTAGCAGCGCAGGATGGTGCGGATCAACTTACACCGGTTCGCCCTACCACCTTTGCCGGACCAGGAGTCGCATCCGCTTTGGGAGTGCCTTGTTTAATCCCCGCTTTACGCAATGTGCGCCTGCCCAAAGATTTCAAGGGTCCACGCAAGGTGCCGAATTACACCGCTGATTTACCCCCTGAAGCATGGGTAGAGAGTTATGAGATGGCCATGGAAATGCTGGACGTGGATGAGGCCGCATATGCAAAATACTTCACCATGATGCTTGAGGGCACGGCTCGTACTTGGTTAAAGAGCCTACCACCCAATTCTATCAGCTCATGGGCCCAGTTGCGGGCCCGGTTTATACAGAATTTTAAGGATACATGTAAGCAGCCCAAGTCCATAGTAGACCTGGCGGCTTGTGTCCAGGAGGAAGGAGAATCAACGACCCGTTGGGTGCGCCGCGTTTCGGAAATTTTGCACTCATCTGACAGGATTAATGCTGACTCTGCGATCTTAACTCTGGAAGGCAACTGCCGGTTTGAGCCTCTAAAATTGAAGTTGGGACGCATGAAGCGGTTCTGTAATGACATGGGAACCCTCATGGCTGCTTTAGTGAAGTACGCCGATTCGGACAGTACCAAGGATCCCGAGCCTGATGATGATGAAGCAGGGAAGGGAAAGAAGAATAGCAACTCCAAACAGCAGCAGTACAAACTAGCGGGTCATGGAAACGGAGGCAAGCGCAAGGCGGATGGCAGCGTGGACTTTGTGGCCAACACTAATGCACAGGACAGGGGGCAGCGGCGCAGAGGTAAAGCGGCAAATCGTAATGGGGCTCCCAATCCTAACCCAAGCCGTTTGAACTATTTGTTGAATCAGCCTTGCCCGAAACACGGGACGAAGGAGGCGCCGGCTAACCATCTTTGGAAAGATTGTTATATCATGCAGGAGTTCAAAAACTCTAATGCTTTCCGGTATGATCACGGAACAGGTGGCGGTTCAGGATCCGGTTTCCACGGGCCGGATCACGATGGAGCTTCCGGTTCAGGTCGCAATCAGGGCGGTCACAATCACCAGAATAATCAGAATAGCCAGCAGCAGCAGCAGCAGTCGGGTTATCAGAGCCAGCCAAAATAGTTGAACAATGGGCAATATCATGTTTTCACAACTAGTTTGGATAAACGCGACCGAAAACTCCACAGGCGAGCGGTGAATTCTGTTGAACCGGCCTTACCACGTTACTTGCGCTGGTCGGAGCAGCCTATCGTGTGGAGCAGAGAGGATCACCCGCCCCGGGTTGATAATCCGGGCCAGCTAGCATTAGTGGTAGACCCTCAGGTGGGGGGTTACAAATTCACCAAGGTACTCATGGATGGAGGAAGCAGTATTAACATATTGTACTATGAGACATTCCGCCGCATGGGTTTAACAGACAAAGATCTCAGACCGTCGAATACGGTGTTCCATGGTGTGGTGCCTGGCAAATCTGCATATCCTGTTGGTAAGATAGCCCTGGATGTGGCCTTTGGGGACGAGCACGACTCCCGGTCGGAAAAACTAACATTTGAGGTGGTGAAGATCCGGAGCCCGTATCACGCCTTGTTTGGCCGGCCGGCTTACGCCAAGTTCATGGCGCGGCCTTGTTATATCTACTTTCAGCTCAAGATGCCGGGTTACAAGGGGACCATAACGGTTCATGGGAGCCGTAGGGTCGCTTTGGAATGTGAGGAAGGTGATGCAGCTTATGCAGAGTCAGTCTGTGCCACGGAGGAGTTGAAGTATTATAAGGACAATGTTGATCCGGCGGATATGACCCCTTTAAAGAAGCCAACTACAGAGCATGATTCAGATCTGAAGTTCAAATCGGCAGCTGAGACCAAGCTTGTTGACTTCGTGCCTGGCGATTCGTCCAAGCAGTTCACTATCAGTGCCAACCTGGATCCCAAATAGGAAAGCGCGCTCATCGAGTTCATCCGTGAGAATCGGGACATTTTTGCATGAAAGCCGTCTGACATGCCAGGTGTACCGAGGGAACTCGCTGAGCATACTCTTAATGTCGATCCTAAGTATAAACCGGTGAAACAGTTCCTCCGGCGGTTTAACGAAGAAAGATGCAAAGCCATTGGAGAGGAAGTGGCCAGGCTTTTAGCAGCTGGTTTTATTATTGAGGTGTTCCATCCAGAGTGGCTTGCTAATACGGTGCTGGTTCTTAAGAAAAACGACACTTGGCGTATGTGTGTGGATTACACAGATCTTAACAAAGCCTGTCCAGCAGATCCTTTTGCCCTCCCCCGTATTGACCAGATCATTGATGCCACGGCGGGTTGTGAGCGTTTGAGTTTTTTGGATGCATATTCTGGATATCATCAGATCAAGATGGCGGTTAAGGACCAGGAGAAAACAGCATTTATTACTCCCTTTGGAGCCTTCTGCTATGTATCTATGCCCTTCGGGCTCAAGAGTGCCCAAGCCACCTATCAACGGTGTATACAGAATTGCCTGCATAAACAGATTGGCCGCAATGTGCACGCCTATGTGGATGATATTGTAGTGAAGTCAAGACAGAAGGAGACAATGGTGGATGATTTGAAGGAGACCTTTGACAACTTGCGAGTTTACAAGATGATGCTTAATCCGGCCAAGTGTGTCTTTGGTGTTCCGGCAGGCAAGTTATTGGGTTTCCTGGTGTCTAACAGAGGAATCGAGGCTAACCCGGAGAAGATTACAGCTATTACATCTCTAGCTAAACCAAAATGCATCAACGATGTTCAGCGTTTGGCGGGCCGGATCGCTGCACTAAGCCGGTTTATCAGCCGCCTCGGAGAGAAGGCCATTCCTTTGTACCAAATGCTGAGGAAGACAGACCATTTCATTTGGAGTCCGGCTGCTGATGAAGCATTTGAGGACCTGAAGCGGCAGTTAGCCAATCCGCCTGTTCTTGCAGCTCCGGTCGATAAGGAGCCACTATTATTATACGTAGCGGCCAATGCTCGGGCAGTTAGCGTGGCTATTGTGCTGGAACGCAAAGAGGCAGGCAAGGAATATCCGGTTCAGCGGCCGGTTTATTATATCAGCGAGGTGCTTATTGAATCCAAGCAAAGGTGTCCGCATTGGCAGAAGCTGGTCTATGGTGTTTTTATGGCCAGTCGGAAGTTGAAGCAGTATTTTCAAGGGCACCCCATCACAATGGTCAGTTCAGCTCCCTTGGGTGATATTATACAGAATCGGGAGGCGACTGGCCGGATTGCCAAGTGGGCTATAGAGCTTGGGCCACACGGACTGAAGTACGTGCCTCGGACGGCAGTGAAGTCTCAAGCACTTGTTGATTTCATCAATGACTGGACGGAGTTACAAGCACCAGAGGAGAAGCCGGATCACACATATTGGACTATTCATTTTGACGGATCCAGGCAATTGGAAGGCTCGGGGGCTGGAGTCGTATTAACTTCCCCACGAGGTGATAAGTTTTGTTATGTTCTCCGCATAATGTTCCCTTGTACTAATAATGCAGCTGAGTACGAAGCCTTGCTCCATGGTCTCCGGATGGCTAAAGAGATGAATTTAAGTCGGGTTAAGTGCTTTGGTGACTCGGACCTAGTGGCTCAACAGGTGTCTGGCACTTGGGATTCTAAGGACCCGCTCATGGCTGCATATCGTCGGGAAGTGGATAATATTGCAGGTTGTTTCAAGGGTTATCAAGTGGATCATGTGGACCGTCGGAAGAATGAAGCGGCGGATGCTTTAAGCCGGTTGGGCTCTCAGCGTAAACCGGTCCCGCCTAACGTCTTTTTGGACGTGTTGCACAACCCGTCAGTCAAGCTCCCAGGTGAGGTGGATTTGGCTATCCCTGATCCGGAGGCTCAATTGGTGGCAGCCCTGCATGTTATTCCGGATTGGACAGTTCCTTATCTTGCGTACATGAACCGGGGGGAGTTACCAGAGGATGAGATTCTGGCCAGGCAGATAGTCCGGCGATCCAAGTCTATGACGATTGTCAATGGTGAATTACATCATTGCAGTGTATCAGGGGCGTTTCAACGTTGTGTTTCTCCTGAGGAAGGCTGTGAAATCTTAAGAGAAATCCATGAAGGGGATTGTGGACACCACGCCGGTTCAAAGTCTCTGGTGGCAAAGGCGTTTCGTCACGGGTTCTACTGGTTGACAGCGCATGCTGACGCGGAGGACTTGGTTAAACGGTGTGATGGATGTCAGAAATTTTCAAGGTGTGCTCATGTGCCGGCTCAAGAATTGAGGATGATCCCAATAACATGGCCGTTTGCAACTTGGGGGCTGGATATGGTTGGGCCTTTTAAAAGATTCAAGGATAAGAAAACCCACCTTTTGGTGGCAGTTGACAAATTTACCAAGTGGGTTGAAGCGGAGCCTGTCAGCAAGTGTGATGCAGCAACAGCGGTGTAGTTCATCAAGAAGGTGATTTTCCGGTTTGGTTTTCCACACAGTATCATTACTGACAATGGTACCAATTTATCCAAGGGCGCTATGAAGGAGTTCTGTGAACGTGAGCACATCCGACTTGACGTGTCGTCAGTGGCACACCCCCAGTCCAATGGACAGGCAGAACGAGCTAATCAGGAAATCTTGCGAGGCATCAAACCCCGGCTTATGGTCCCATTGCAAAGAACACCAGGATGTTGGGTTGAAGAGCTACCATCTGTATTATGGAGTATCAATACTACGCCAAACCGGTCCACAGGATACACGCCATTTTTCATGGTCTATGGAGCAGAGGCAGTTCTCCCTAGTGACATCCGGCACGATTCGCCTCGTGTGGCAGCTTATGTTGAAGCAGACAATGAGACAGCACGGCAAGACGCTTTGGACCTATTGGACGAGGAGCGTGATATAGCGGCTGCCCGTTTGGCGATTTACCAGCAAGATCTTCGTCGCTATCACAGTCGCCGGATTAGAACCAGAACTTTTCAAGAAGGAGATTTGGTGCTTCGACTCATCCAAGATCAAACGGATATGCACAAGTTATCCCCACCTTGGGAAGGACCTTTCGTGGTCAGCAAGAATTTGCACAACGGGTCGTACTATCTGATTGATATTCGAGGGCATCAAGACTCACGTACATCAAAGGAGGAGACCAACAGGCCATGGAATATAGCTCATCTTCGGCCTTACTATACTTGAGCCATCGGCTCTATCTATGTACATATCATGACAATGTATATATTATCTTTGATATATCAAACCGGAGCCTCAGCTAAAGCGGGGTCTCTGTCTTTCTCATCATGCGAGGTTACACGGAGTGGTTCTGTTTAAAGCGGTCTCCGGTTTACCCCTTGACATTTGTTTTTTATATATCACTGGGGGCCTTGGTCGTGTCCGAACCAACGAACACCCTTTGATAGGCGACAGCCACGAGATCATTTGGGGAAATGGTCAAGTCTGAACCAGTCACACCTCTTGGTCGGCCTAAGGCCACAAAATCACTTGGGGGCATGGTCGAACCCGAACCATTGTCACGCCTCTTGATCTGGCATATATGCCACGAGTCATTTGGGGACCTGGCTGACTTGAATCATTGTCACTCCTATTGGGGGCTTGATCCTGTCCGACCATGGTAATACCATCTGAACAACTCAGTATAGCATATTTTTGCAAATGGTTTTTATCATTGCCTTTGCTTCCATGTTGTTTTCATGGTTTGTTCGTTCTTTGTTTTTGTTGGATTTCTTTTATGTCAACAAGCATATTTTTTCGGGTTCAGCCAATGATTTTTGCTCCCCCTTTAAATCCGGAGGAGTCTGCCTGGTTTACCTTTTCCCTGTTAACATCATGGAGTAACCAGGGGGTTCGTATTAAGTCAGTACGGTTTGTACGGGAGCTACTTTCTCCCTTTTTGACGGTAATGGTTTATAAAACCACCGCTTCAGGCTTGGCTAAAGCCAGCTTTATGCTCAAACATGGCAGGTATTTATGTATCATCTATTTGTTATATTACTAATACACATATCAAGATCATAATCCGGCTGACGGTATAACCGCCACCGAAGTTCAAATTTTTCTGATTGCAGGAAATATGAATTAAAGTTTTTCAAGCAAAAGCTTCGGTACTTATGCACGAAGGCATATTCCAGGCAGAAGTTTTAACTATCCTATTACAAGGCAGCATGGTGCTCAAACAAAGTCATTGTTTTTTGGAAGGATGTTGCAAATAGCTCTTCAAACCGGCTTCCGGTTCAAGCCTGCTCCTCATCCTCCGCCGCTTCAGCTTCCTCGTCTCTACCCATTGGCTGGAAATCAACAGTGGTCCAGTCGATTCCCATTAAAGCTTGGAAAACAGCCTCTTCATGGATCAGGGAAGACGGTTCAATATCAGGGGCGTAAGTGTGCTTACGGATTGGAGGAATCAGATTCTCCGCTTCAACAGTTGGGGCAGGCACTCGCTTGTTTTGATTATTATATTGCGCTTGATAATGCGTCAAATCTGCCTCTTCAGCTAGCTGGCAAGCCAGAGGGCGCACTGCACGGTTTATGGCCCTTAAATCTTCTTCGTTGAATTCAGAGCCATCTTCTTTCAGACTGGGATAGCCTTGAGCTGCTTCCACAGGATCAAAGTCGGGCACCCATGCCTTTGCCTGGATTAAGGCATTGATGGCTCCGGTTCGGGCAGCGGATTTTTCAGCTCCTCAATCCGGGCTGGAAGCATTGACAACTTGCTAAGAGTGTCCTGGATTAAAGAGGGCGCCGGGTTGTTGTGAGAAGCTGTGGTGATGATCCGTTGGGCTCCGGTATACAATTGTTCCACCAAGGTGTAGGCAGCTTTCAATTTCTTCCGCACATCATTTCCTAAGTGCCCAATACGTGTGCCTACAACAAGATTGGAATGGTCTCAAACCGGATTTACGATACAACAGATTCAAATTTACCACAGAAGTTACAAGGAGCTTACCAAAGATTGCAGCAGTCATGGAGTGTATTTGCCGCTGTACGGCCTACAGTTCATCCACCACCGGTTTAAGGGCCGCTTCAGCATTTTCCGCTCTTTTGGTTAAACCGGCCTTCTCAGTGGCCCAGTCAGCCCGCTCTTTCTTGAAGCCTTCTTTCAGCCGTTCAGCAGTGCTCAAAGCGCTGGTTAATTCTTGCTTGGCCTTATCTGTTTCAGCCTGCTGGGTCTTCAGGGCCTCCTGCAAATCGGCAATCCGGTCCTCTTTGATTTTCACCTCAGCCTGCATACAGATGGCATTTTAAACTTTGCACAGGCGATCCAAGAAATGGAAGTATCAACCACATAACAAAGTTATATGCCTGATACTTGGGGGCTAATGCACCTTCAATTTTTTGTATATTGCTAGATTACAAAGTCCCAAGCTCAATACAAGTATTCAACTTGGCACTTGGGGGCTAATAGCTATTTGATCAAGTTATGTTCTAAGGACAGCTTTTTTTTGAGCCCCGGTTTACTTATGCTAAGTTAGACCGGCCCTCGAGGGTTATGCCGACGGATTTCAAAAATGTTCAGGATCAAGTCCCGGTTTGACCAAGGTCACAAACCGGCCCTTGGGGGCTACAAGGATGAATGCAATGGCAGAAAGGAAAGAAGGAATTTTACCTCAAATTTATCCCTCATCATTTTGACCAGGCCAGCTTCACAGTCACGGCTAGTGTAAAGCCGGTTTAAATAGCCAGAGTGAAGATCTTGAGCATTCAAAGCGGCGTATGTCTCTAATTCAACATCCCATTTTCCTTTGTTCAGAGGGGAAGAATCCTTTTTGATGGTATGCCTGGTAAGGGTGGCAGGATTCCCGGGTTCAGAGCGGCCTACGCCGGTAATCACAACATCATCATCTTTTGACTCGCCGGTTTGGGTTGGCGCGGCCGGTTTGTCAGCAGGAGTGTGGGATTTCTCAATCTGGACAGAGCTGGCAGGCGGATCAGCAGAGGCTGGAGTATGAATAAGACCTTCTTCAGGGATAACGTCGTCTTGCAGAGGAGGATCATTGGGGATATCTTCACAAGTAAACACTTCATGATCCGGTGCTTGGTCATGTTCTGGGGCCACATCTTCTTCAGCCGCTCTATCCAGGCGGGCCTTCTTGCTTGGTTTCAGTTTAGCCCTGAAAGAAAAATAAAAAGTCAAGGAAAAGCGTAAGCCATTGCGCAGTATACTGGAAGCATATGTTCGGTTTAACTTACCCAGCAACTGTTTTCAAAGGTGGTAGCTGGGTGGCCGACGATTCACCAGACGATGAATGAGAAGTGACCTGGTAATCGGAGTCGGATGGATTAAGAGGTTGACGGAAGAAACCCGCTTTAGGATTTAAATCAATAAAAAGGTCGGAGACCTCGGAGCAGCGTTTTCGAACCGGACTGTTCGGTAAACTGGCAGAAGTAACTACCTGGCCGCTATGCCGGGTTGTGCGGCGAGCTTCGTGTTGCTGGGTCTTCATAAGAAAGTTGGGATCCAAATAAGCAAGAGGATGAGAAAATTTAACTTTCCGGTTTGTCCGGCGGGATTTTGGCAAAGGCAAGATTTCTGAATCAGAAGAGAGAATAGTTACCTCAACGAAGCCCGCATTGCTGGCCTCAGCGTCATCCTGACAAGCATCATCATCAATAAGGCGGGTAAAAAGTAAGCCAAGTGAATCAAGTTCTACCTCAAGATCCGGATTACCCACATCATCATCAATGGCTGGGTCAGATGAAGCGGTGGTCTTTCTTTTACGAGCTGGTTTCTTGATAGCCTTGGTCTTGGGCCAGGTTGGCCGCCCTGCCTTCTCCGTTTTATCTTGTGAAAGCTTCTTGCTCCAAAACGGATTATCACTCTGGATCAACAATAATTAAAGGTTAGACAGATAAAGCAGTAACAGGTTCAATAATAAAGCAAGTAAAATCTTACCGCTGGCGGTTCGTTGGTGGTGCAGTAAGGAAGCAGACCGGTTTGAGCACAGAGGTGCTCCGGTTCATTCAACATCTTCTTTACAGATTCTGTGACTTCATCGTCGGAGACCTGGATTTTGATATGTCGGAGTGGGTCATCGACACTGCCAGTATATTCGCACATCAAACCAGGGCGCCGGCTTAGAGGCAGAATGCTCCATGATATCCAGCAGCGTGCAAGGTCTATTCCTGTTAAACCATTGGCCATGAAGGCCCGGAGCTTGGACAGTTGAGGGGCATATTTAATTCTCTCCTTGGCGTTTAGCCTTTGTGGAAAAGGGTGAGTGTTGCTGAGCCGTTCCGGATGGAAGCTAGGCAAGGGATTTTCATTGTCAGGGGAGGTATCCTTGCAATAAAACCAGGTTGCGTTCCACTCCTTGGGGTGAGTATGGAGTTTGACGTGGGGATAGGTGATTTCCTTCCTCTTCTGAATGGCCATACCGCCCAGTTCGGTATTAGGGCCGTCGGTGAATTCAGTACGGCGGTTTAGATGAAAGAGATCTCTAAATAACTCGACTGAAGGCTCCTCTTGAAGGTATGCCTCAGAAAGTACTTGAAAGTGACATAGATTGGTTACGGAGTTGGGGCCAGTATCCTGTGGACGGAGTTGAAAGTTGGCTAACACATCCCGATAAAATTTAGAGCCGGGCGGTTTGAAGCCCCGGGCCATGTGATCTGCGAAGACCACGACCTCTCCTTCCTGGGGCATGGGAGGACATTCATCTCCAGGAACCCTCCAGTGAATCATATCTTTTCTATCCAAAGCGCCGATCAGGACTAGGTCGTCCAGCTGTGATTCTGTGACACGGGAGGGAACCCAGTTGCACTCGTACACTTGTTTGGCCATGACGAGATCTACAAGAAATAGGTGATCCGGTTCAAGGACATGCCGGATAAAAAGGTGTTGATCTAATTACGGTAAACCGGAGGCAGTACCCATAAACCGGTCCTCTACAACGCGGCATCAGATGGATTCTGGCGGTTCAACCAGGGGACTAATGGCATATATACCGGTTTAGCAATTTTTTCTCTATAGTGAAGTTAAACCGCCTGGCCTAAGCATCGGAAGCAATTGAAACTATGGATAACTAGTTATGCAGAAACAAATTTCACAAAATCGTGTTACAGCCGCGGATCTACAGCAAGATCACAAAAACAGGAAATATTTCGAAGACTAAGGCGGAAACAGAAGTGAACCATTGAGCGGATATGTGCGGGAGATCTATGAGCTTGGATGAGAAATAGCAAGCGGATGCTAAAGGAATCGCTACTAAGCACAGCAAGAGTTCACAGATGCATTCAAGGTCAGAGAACAGCTATGAACGCGCAATGAACATAGCAAGAACATGGAACCCTAAGAACAGATCTAGGTTAAGGAGAGAGAACTTACCGGGAACTGAGAAGATGCGGAAAGACGCCGCAACACTCTGGTACGTTCAGGTTGATCCAGCGGCCCGAGACGAGGCAGAGGTCGACGGTGGTGGCGGAGCTCCAAAGCCGGCGACGTGAGGAAGAAGAAGAAGAAGGGACGAAGGGGAAGAGAAAGGAAATGACCCTTCGGTCTTATTTATAAGGCAACCGAGCTAGGTCAAACGCGCGAATCCAGGAGCTGTCATTAAGAGGGCGTTATGAATTTCATAATGACGTCATGCCGGTTTACAGTAACCAAAACTGATGACGTCATGCCGGTTTACAGCAACCAAAAATGATGACGACATGGAGATTTGCCAATTAACAGAAGATATCCAAGACGCAAGATGGTGTGAAGGATTGACATGAACTAGTTCAAATCAATCTGGGGCCTAATGTTGGGGATATTACCACTAGGCGTAAACCGGCCTACTTGGGCCGGGTTAACTTCATTAGTGGCGTAAACAGATGAAGGCCCAAGGCCTGTAGTCGGTTAGAACATGTAGCCGTAAACCGGCCTGATGTATGACTTGTATTGTAAGTAAGGAATAGAGAGATACCAACCGGAATACGAGTATGAACCGGTTAGGACTCTATGGACCGACGGGCGTCACCCGTGTATATAAGGGGACGACCCGGTGGCGGTTCAGGATAGACAACCACAACTCGAGCCTAGGCGAAGCTTGTTTGCTCCCTAGCCATCGAGATCATATCAATTCCATCACAACTAGACGTAGGCTTTTACCTTCATCGAAGGGGCCGAACTAGTATAAAACCCTCGTGTCTTTGTGTCCGCTTTAACCGCTTCAAGTAAACTCGTAGCGATGGCTCCACGACTAAGTCCTTTCGCTAGGACATCTGCCGTGACAAAGCTTTAATTAGAAGTTTCTATCCCTAGAAAGCTTTATGATGAGTGGGAACCTACTATTAAGACTAATATTAAAGATTATGAATGCCATGCTTTGTGTGATTTGGGTGCTAGTGTTTCCACGATTCCAAAAACTTTGTGATATGTGTTAGGTTTCCGTGAATTTGATGATTGCTCTTTAAATTTGCATCTTGCGGATTCCACTATTAAGAAATTATGGGAAGGATTAATGATGTTCTTATTGTTGCAAACATGAATTATGTGCCCGTAGATTTCATTGCTCTTGATATAGATTGCAATCCTACATGTCCTATTATTCTTGGTAGACCTTTCCTTAGAACGATTGGTGCAATTATTGATATGAATGAAGGAAACATTAGATTCCAATTTCCGTTAAGGAAAGGCATGGAACACTTTCCTAGGAAGAAAATTAAATTACCATATGAACTATCATGAGAGCCACTTATGGGTTGTGTTGGGGATATAACTATTGGGTATGAACCGCCCAGGAGGGGCCGGGTCATACCACTGGCGGTTCATAATGAGAAGGCCCAAGAAGATGTTGAAGATGGCGGTTCATGAAGCAAGCTTACTGAAGGCCCAAGACCCGGAAGAGACTTGAGGTCCACAGGCATTAACCGCCATATGTTTAACTTGTATGTTAAGGAAAGTTTAGTTCTGTCACCGAGCCGGACATGTTGTGTATGAACTGGTCGGGACTCTGTAAGCTATCGGGCATCAGCCTGTGTATATAAAGGGGTGACCCGACGGTAGGTTAGGGCAGAAAAACAACATGTCGAGAACTAGGTCAAGCGTATTCCCTCCCTGGTAATCGAGACCCAAGAAATACAACCTAAAGTAGGAGTAGGCCTTTACCTCGTTGCGAGGGGCCGAACCTGGGTAAAAACTCTTTGTGTCCCTTGTCCTGTTTTAATCCCTTCAAGCTAATTATGTTGCGATGGCTCCACACCTAAGTCCTCATGCTAGGGCATCTGCCGTGATGATTCCACGACAGTTGGCGCCCATCATGGGGCCAGTGCACGGTGGTTTCGAGTTCTTGAAGGGCAGCTTCGCAGGGCTCAAGGGATACATTGTGGGCCGGATGACTAAGAGTCGTGGCGGCAAGCTCTACATCGATGACGCGGGATGGGGCCCCGAAGCCGACTCAATCGAGTATGGGTACAGGGCCCCCATCGGCAGAATTCATGTCTTCATCGACAAGATTGGTGAGTCGGAGGCTGAGTCGGGCACCTGCACCGACATCGTCGAGACGGCTCAGCGAGCGTGACCCGCAAAGCTTCAAGCCGCCCCGTAGCATGTCTGTGGCTTTATTCAAGGAATGGATCTGGAAGGAGAATCTGAATCCGGTGGTGAGACGGTCGTTTATTTAGGCGATGAGTCCTCAACCGGCGAGACCAATTCCATCTATCAGGTACAGGATGGTGAGCTTGGAGTCTGTTCCAAGGGTGATAGTATTCCGGACCCTACGAGCCGCCAAACCGGGTTACAATCTTCATGGTCGGTACATAGCTAGGGCAGAATTCTTCAACTATGGCAACAATGATCTCCAATTTAGCAACGGCAGCGACAACTGGGGCAGGAGGCCCTGTGCGCCCGCCGGCTCAAGTTTTATCTGAACTGTTTGATGCTCTGGCAACATTGTTAGCGGCGGAGGTGACCCCGGAGAACCAAACTCAACATTATGCGGACATTGCAAAGTTACGTGATGAGATAGCCCAAGCTAAAGAGGATCTAAATGCTGAGAACACCTGGATGGTGACGGAGCGGGCTGCCATGGAGAGGGAGGCAGAACGGCTTCAAGCAGAGAACTTTCGCTTGAGCTTGGACCGGGACGCATCAAACGTTGTCTTCAATAGAAGGCATGTGAGTCATTTACCTTCGGTTTACGATGCGAGGAATATTTTCAACACGCCCGGGGCAGGAACCAGTAACCCGCCTGGTGTGGATCGGGACGTTGAGGCACCAGCGGCTGGAGCACCAATTCAGCGTCGTGCTGCACACCCCGCACGTTTGAAATCGACCCCTTAGCATGTTCCGATGCCCCCGGGTCATTTTTCTAATCCTTTGGATAACATGATAACTGCGGCTACTCGATTGGCGGCTCTCCCAGTTCAGGATGAGTCGCTAGCGGTGATGGAAATAGGAGAGCCAAAGAGCTTCTTCAGATAGCAGTGGCTCAACAGGAGGCCTATTCATATAGTCGTGATCGGATTCATTCAACCCCACGTCCAAGCCAGAGTTACAATAGACACACTGATGACCGGCCGTTTCGAGCAGTGAGCGGCATCGCAATCAACCTCGTAGGCCTGACCCGCCGCGCGCTGGTAATGAGACTCAGACTTTCATGGACCAGGGCAGAGCGCGGCGTGAGGCAGAGTTGGCAGGTCAGCTACCGGCTCAACAACAATCTTTGGTTTATCCGTCAGCGTCTGTCGAGGTAGGAGTGGCCTCTAGAACCTTGGGCGTGCCGTGTTTGGTTCTGGCTCTACACAATGAGCGCTTGCCTAAGGATTTCAAGGGCCCCGCAAGGTGCCTAACTACACGGCGGATCAGCCCCTAGAGCTTGGATTGAGAACTATGAGATGGCTATGGAGATGCTGGATGTCAGTGATGCTGCATGTGCTAAGTATTTCACCATGATGTTGGATGGGCCGGCTCGTACTTGGTTCAAAGGGCCGCCCGCTAATTCCATTGGGTGATGGGCGGAGTTGAAAAGGCGATTTATTCAAAATTTTAGAGACACATGCAAGCAGCCTATGTCAATTCTCGATTTGGATTCTTGCATCCAAGGTGAAGGTGAGTCAACAACCAATTGGGTGCGCCGGATCTCAGCTCTTATACACTCGTCGGATAGTATCAACGCCGGTTCAGCAGTCCTGATGTTAGAGAAGATCCCCTTACGCAGAAATTGGGGAAGCTTAAGCGTAATTGCAATGGTATGGGGGAGCTCATGGCAGCTCTACTTAAATATGCCAACTCGGATAGCACTAAATACCTTGAGTCTGATGAGGAGAAGACTGGGAAAGGGAAGAAAAGTGGCAATGCAAAGGGATATCACAACACGACAGGTCAAGGTGGCAATGGTAAACGTAAGGCGGACGACGGTTTAGACTTCATGGATAACACCAATACACAGAGTAATAACTAGCGTCGTAAAGGAAAACACCAGCGCCCGGTTTGGAGGGCCAAAGTTCAACCTTGAGGCCATGATGAATCAGCCTTGCCCAAAGCACGAAACCCAAGATAAGCCGACCAGTCATTTGTGGAAGGATTGCTTCATCATGAGGGAGTATAGAAACTCTAATTTTTTCCAGAATAATCATGGCCCGCATGGAGGTTCAGGATCCGGCTCTCATGGACCTGGTTTCAGAGGTGGCGGTTCAAGCTCTGGCTTCTAGGGTCAAGGCAACCAAGGTGGTTTTTTCAGCAATCTGGCCAAGGAAATCAGCAACACTAGTCTGGTTATCAGAGCAATCCAAAGCAGCTGAATAGTGGTCAATATCATGTGTTCACCACAAGTCTGTGCAAGCAAGATCAGAAAATCCATAAGCGGGCGGTGAACTCCATTGAGCTGGCAGTGCCTCGTTATTTGAGATGGTCTGAGCATCCTATTGTATGGAGCCGTGAGGATCACCCGCCCCGAGTTGACAATCCAGACCAGTTGGCATTAGTGGTGGCTCCACAAGTAGGAGGGTATAAGCTTACAAAGGTGCTCATGGATGGGGGCAGTAATATCAATATCCTTTATTATGAGAGTTTTCGTCCCATGAATTTGAATGACAAGGATCTTAAGACATCTTCTACTATTTTCCATGGGGTGGTGCCTGGTAAGTCGGTGTATCCAGTGGGTAAGATAACAATGGAGGTGGCTTTCGGAGATGACCATGATTCTAGAGCTGAGAAATTGACCTTTGGAGTGGTTAAGATCAAAATCCGATACCATGCTTTGTTTGGGCGGCCGGCTTACACCAAGTTTATGGCGCGACCT
The DNA here is from genome assembly GCF_002162155.2 of Triticum dicoccoides. Classification (NCBI taxonomy): domain Eukaryota; kingdom Viridiplantae; phylum Streptophyta; class Magnoliopsida; order Poales; family Poaceae; genus Triticum; species Triticum dicoccoides. Next base: position 398,704,823 of record NC_041387.1, on the reverse strand, counting down.
GTTATGTTTATTTGCAGCTTAAAATGCCGGGTCATAAGGGCACCATCACGATGCATGGTGATAGATGGATTGCTCTAGACTGTGAAGAGGGTGATGCATCTTATGCTGAGTCAGCCTGTGCTACTGAGGAGTTAAAGTTTTATAAAGATAATGTTGACCCGGTGGATATGATGCCTTTGAAGAAGCGAACTATAGAAAAATGACCCCCTATTGAAGTTTAAGTCGGCAGATGACACTAAGTTGGTTGATTTTGTGCCCCGCGACTCGTCCAAGCAGTTCAGCAGCAGTGCTAATATGGATCCAAAATAGGAAAGCGCGCTCATCGAGTTCATCCGTGAGAGCCGGGACATCTTTGCATGGAAACCTTCTGACATGTCGGATGTACCGAGGGAACTCACTGAGCACACTCTTAATGTGGACCCAAAGTTTAAACCGGTCAAGCAATTCCTTCGCCGTTTTAATGAAGAGAGGCGTAAGGCAATTGGTGAAGAAGTGGCTTGGCTCTTGGCGGCAGGGTTCATCATTGAAGTTTTTCATCCTGAGTGGTTGGCTAACCCGCTGCTGGTACTTAATAAAAACGGCACTTGGCGTATGAGTGTGTATTATACAGATCTTAATAAGGCCTGTCCGGCTGACCCTTTTGCTCTTCCTCGTATTGATCAGATTATTGATGCTACGGCGGGTTGTGAGTGTTTGAGCTTTTTGGATGGTTATTCTGGTTACCATCATATCAAGGTGGCAGTTAAGGACCAGGAGAATACAACTTTCATCACTCCCTTTGGAGCCTTCTGCTATGTGTCTATGCCCTTTGGGCTCAAGAGTGCCCATGCGACTTACCAACGGTGTGTTCAGAATAGCCTCCATGACCAGATTGGGCACAATGTTCATGCCTATGTGGATGATATCGTTGTGAAATCCAGGAAAAAGGAGACTTTGATAAATGATTTGAAAGAGACCTTTGACAATCTCCGGGTTTATAAGATGATGCTTAACCCGGACAAGTGTGTCTTTGGCGTGCCAACGGGTAAGCTTTTGGGTTTCCTGGTTTCTGAGAGGGGCATTGAAGCTAACCCAGAGAAGATAAAGACTATCACTTCTTTGGCTAAGCCGGCATGTATCAATCACGTCCAACGTTTGTCGGGTCGTATTGCGGCTTTGAGCCGGTTTATAAGCTGTCTGGGAGAGAAGGCCATCCCTTTGTATCAAATGATGAAAAAGACAGATGGCTTTGTCTGGAGTGATGCTGGTAATGAGGCATTTGAGGCAGTTAAGAGACAGCTGGCTGAATCGCCGGTTCTTGCAACTCCTATTGAAAAGAAGCCCTTGCTGTTATACGTGGCTGCAAACAACAGAGCTGTCAGTGTGGTAGTTGTGGTTGAAAGGAAGGAGTCAGGCAAGGAGTATCCGGTTCAAAGGCTAATTTATTATGTCAATGAGGTGCTCATTGAATCTAAGCAGCGATACCCACATTGGCAGAAGTTGGTATACGGCGTGTTCATGGCTAGCCGCAAGTTGAAGCAATATTTTCTTGGTCATCCCATCACTGTGGTTAGCTCTACTCCATTGGGAGATATTATTCAAAACAGAGAAGCCACAGGTCAGGTAGCTAAGTGGGCCATTGAGCTTGGACCCCATGGCTTGAAGTATATGCCTAAGACAGCTATAAAGTCTCAAGCACTTGTGGATTTCATCAATGACTGGACGGAATGGCAGATGACTGAGGATAAGCCGAATAGTACATATTGGACTATTCACTTTGATGGATCCAGGCAATTGGAAGGATCGGGGGCGGGAGTTATATTGATTTCCCCATGAGGTGATAAATTTTGTTATGTTTTAAGGCTGATGTTCCCTTGTACTAACAATGAAGCTGAGTATGAAGCCTTACTCCATGGTCTTCGGTTGGCTAAAGAGATGAATCTAAGCCGGGTGAGGTGTTTTGGCAACTCAGACTTGGTGGCTCAGCAAGTGTCATGAACTTGGGATTCAAAGGATCCACTCATGGTGGCTTATCACCGAGAGGTTGATGCTATTGCTGGTCATTTCAAAGGTTATCAAGTGGAGCATGTGGATCGCAGGAAAAATGAAGCTATTGATGCTTTAAGCCAGTTGGGGCCTCAGCGTAAGACGGTACCCCCTATTGTTTTCCTTGATGTTTTGAATAACCCATCTGTTAAGTTGCCCACAGAGGAAGATTTGGCAGTTCCTGACCGGGAGGAACTGTTGGTGGCGGCTCTCCATGTTATCCCTGATTGGACTGTTCCATACTTGGCTTTTATGACCCGGGGCGAGTTACCTGAGGATGAAACCTTGGTGTAGCGTCAAAGATGAGATTATATCCCAATCACGTGATGAACTCGTGATTGGGGCACAACCGCATTTCGAGCGCATAGCAAGGTGGATATCATTACAACATACCATGTACAGAATAGATGAGAATACAAGATAAAGGCTTACACTCGCCACAAGTTACAACATCCATACAACAATACATCAGTACATAGCAATCATCAAGCACAAGAGCAGGATCCGACTATAGATGAAATCAAACGAAAAATAAGAACGACATCCACCCTGCTAGCCCAGGCTCCCGTGTCACGCCCAATATGCGACCCTATCCAAAAGGAACTCGAAGGTCCCACCAAGGATAGACCCGCATATTGAAACGCTTTTGCAAGGTGGATATCATTACATCAACATTACATAATAAATGGGGATACATACAAGAGGCATACAATGCCACACGAATACAACATCACAATACATCAGAGCATCATCCGGCTACGGATGAAACACAAACAGAAACTCAAACGACATCCACCCTGCTAGCCCAGGCTGCCGACCTGGAACCTATCCCCTGATCAAAGAAGAAGCAGAAGAAGAACTCAACGCAAGCAAGCATCGCTCTCGCGTCATGATCATCGAATAACCTGTACCTGCAACTATTGTTGTAGTAATCTGTGAGCCACGAGGACCCAGCAATCCCATTACCATGGGTATCAAGACTAGCAAAGCTTAAAGGGAAAGGAAGGGGTAAAGTGGTGAGGCTGCAGCAGCGACTAAGCATATATGGTGGCTAACATACGCAAATAAGAGCGAGAAGAGAGCAAAAGGAACGGTCGTGAAACTAGTAATGATCAAGAAGTGATCTTGAACTCCTACTTACGTCAAACATAACCCAGAAACCGTGTTCACTTCCCGGACTCCGCCGAAAAGAGACCATCACGGCTACACACGCGGTTGATGCATTTTAATTCGGATCTAGTGTCAAGTTATCTACAACCAGACATTAACAAATTCCCATCTGCCTGTAACCGCAGGCGCGGCTTTCGAAAGATTATACCCTGCAGGGGTGTCCCAACTTAGCCCATGACAAGCTCTCGCGATCAACAAAGGAATAGACCTTCTCCAAGGAAGACCCGATCAGACTTGGAATCCCGGTTTACAAGACATTTCGACAATGGTAAAACAAGACCAGCAAAGCCGCCCGATGCGCCGACAATCCCAATAGGAGCTGCACATATCTCGTTCTTAGGGAAACACCGGATAAGCGAAGTGTACAGGAACCGACGTAACCCAAGTTGCCAAGGGATGGCCCCGCACGGTGCTCTAGTTTGGACCCACACTTAGACAAGCACTGGCCCGGGGGGGCTGTAATAAAGATGACCCTCGAGAGAGCGACTCCCAAGGGAAAAGTAGGTGGTGGTGATGCAAATGGTAAAACCAATGTTGGGCCTTGTTGGAGGAGTTTTATTCAAAGCGAACTGTCAAGGGGGTCCCATAAATCACCCGACCGCGTAAGGAACGCAAAATCCGGGAACATAACACCGGTATGACGGAAACTAGGGCGGCAAGAGTGGAACAAAACACCAGGCATAAGGCCGAGTCTTCCACCCTTTACCAAGTATATAGATGCATTAATAATATAAGAGATATTGTGATATCCCAACCAAAATCCTGTCCACCATGGAGCAATCTTCAACTTCACCTGCAACTAGCAACGCTATAAGAGGGGCTGAGCAAAGCGGTAACATAGCCAAACAACGGTTTGCATAGGAAAGGTGTCAAAGGTTAGAGGTTCATGGCAATATGGGAGGCTTGATGAGCAAAAGATAGGTAACGCAGCATAGCGATAGAACGAAGCAACTAGCATAGCAATGATAGTAGTGAGATCCAGGGTAGCGGTCATCTTGCCTGAAATCCCGCTAGGAAGAAGAACGAGTCCATGAAGAAGACGAACGGATGAAGCTGAACCAAGCGTAGACGAACGAATCCTCACGATCGCAACGGAAACAGGAACTATCGAAAGGAAGCACACAACATAGTAAACACACCACACAAGAACAAGGCATGATGCACAACAAGCATGATGCATGACCAAGCTACATGAAGCTACTCATGGCAAGAGATGATGCAAACAAGAGCAACACATCAAGGCAAGTTTAAATGAGGCCGGGAACAACATATAACAATTCAGGTAAGTCCTCATATGCATATTTCGAAATTGGTCCAGATCTGAATAAACCTTATGTTCAAGTTGTTAAACAGCAAGTTAAGATGCAACAAGATGATCTACACGAGATTCTAGTCAAGTAACATATAAAGTTCATTTAGTTCGGAGCTACGGCCCAGAAGATATGAGCAACACACGTTAAACATGGCATCGATGCAAAATGCATACAAACATCAAGCAAACACCTCAAAACAAGGATGCAACATGATAATATGAAACTACATGCAAAATCAAGCAAGTTTCATATAGAGCACACTCAAAACGGAGCAACGGTTCAACACATACACTATACAAGTTTAAAGGACAAGCTGTCCAAAACAGCAACTAGGCATCTAGCAAGCATCGAAACAATATGCTACAAAACCTCGACATAAGAAAAAAAAGGCATGGGCATGAAGTACAGGTAAAGCATGACAAAACATGAACACTGAGCAATCTCCAGAAAACAGTAGAACATGCCCAAAAGCACATGGCAATATTGCAAATAATAACAGTTTACAGACTTAACAGAAATAACATCAGGTTGCAATGTTTACAGCTACCAAACAACATGTTACATGAACATAACATGGCAAACAAAGGCATGGCATGAATCTACTAATTGCATAGATCAAAAGTCCCTTACTGACCATAAGCCAAAAAGGATCAGAAAATATGATGGCACCCACGTAAACATAGCAAGTTATAAAACAGATTCATACATGGCAGAAACAGAATTATGAAGGCATGTAGATGAGCTTGTGAAACTCACTACAGAGAAATACAAGGCATGGAAAGTCAGCCAACAGCAAGAAGGCATATTTTTGAAGCTAAGCATGGCAATAGCAAGGTCATAGGGTGCATGAACACTACGAAAACACATGGAAACAACTGAACTTAATGTTAACAGGCTGACAGCAACATTATGAAGCAACTTTGGAGCAAGGAAACAACTAGCTACAGTAAGCTATAAATGCTACCAGGGGAATGGATGGATATAGCATGACATGTAGATCAAAACATGTTTATAGAACATCTCCAGATTATGCATAGAATGATTAGTAGCAACATGTTTATATAGCATCACGAAATAACAGATTCAGCCTAGCAAAACAGCAACATCATGTACACTACTTAACAAGCTCGATTCACTCACCGCAAGTCATTGCATGACAAGATAAGCATAGCATCATCAAGAAGGCATGTTTGTGAAACAAACCAAGTCAAGAACAAGTCCATAGCATGCAAGTATCAACTATAACAAGCTTGGCCAAATTGAATAACATGTAAACAATCTGCCAGGAAACATTTTGAAGCAAAAGTAGAGCATGAAAATGACATGCTAGACTACTCCATAATTGCAACCAAGTGCATAAATGGTAGACAATAACCACATGTTCAAAACACCCTTACTGAAGTATCTCAAAATATGCATGGATCTCTCTGTAGCATCAATTTTACATGGCATCAAAATAACAGCAGAACAGGGACTAAAATCAGCAACATCACGATGCCTAGTTTGCATGCTTGTGCTAGTCACCACATTGATCACAAAAATACATGGTAAGCACCTCTGTAAAGAAGACATGGCATAGTTTAGAGCACATGTAGACATCAACCTCATAGGATGCACACATCAATCATGGCAAAAATGACAAAAGAGCTTGTTCTGATAACAGACAGCAGAAAACATTATGAAGCATTCTCACAACGATGATTCAGGCATCTATATTACCTCAAATGAAAATGATGCAATGGAATGGAATGATGTACTCGACGAGGCGAACAATCCGACATATTACACGCACAAAACGGAGCTACGGATGCAGAGTTATAGCACGATGAACATGGCATGAAAATACTGGAATCTGGGGGACTTAGTGAAAATCTAGGGTCAACCTCCGGGATTTGAAACGGGCGCGGAGACGGAGCGGGTTGGGCCGGGTCGAGGCAGAGGAGGACCCGAGCGGCGAGGCGACGCTCCGGCGAGGGAGATCGCCGGCGGGGCCTCCTCCGGCCGGGATCCCGCCGGATCGGGCGGAGGCGGACCGGCGGCGCCGGCGAGGTCGTCGGGCGGCGAGGGGAGGCGCCGGCGGAGGCAAGCGCCGGCCGGGCGGAGCTTCGGCGACGGCGGCGGACAGCAAGGCGGCCCGGGCGGCGCGGGATCTGGGCCGCGGGGGCCAGCCACGGGCTTGGGCGGGTCGGCGGCGCGGGGAGCGGCGGCGCGGTCGGCGGGAGCCATGTGGCGCTTGCCGATTGGCTGCGGCGGGCGGCGCGGACATGTCCGGCACGACGCGGACATGTCTGGCGGCGGAGAGGAGCGGGGCTAGGGTTTGGACTGCGAAATTTCGGGGGGAGGCACATATTTATAGGTAGAGGGAGCTAGGAGAGTCCAAATGAGGAGCGGTTTTCGGCCACGCGATCGTGATCGAACGACCGAGAGCATGGAGGGGAGTTAGATGGGTTTTGGGCCAGCTTGGAAGGGTGTTGGGCTGCAAAGAGAAAGAGGCTTTTGCGGTTACCCGGTTAACCGTTGGAGTACCAAACGACCTCCAAATGGCACGAAACTTGACAGGCGGTCTACCGGTGGTATACCAAGGCCACTTGGCAAGCCCCGGTCCATTCCGAGAATGTTTAACACCCACTCACAACGAGAGACGAAAGGGGAACGCCGGAGGGCATAGGAGCGCCGGATCGCAAAACGGACAACGGGGAAAATGCTCGGATGCATGAGACGAACACGTATGCAATGCAATGCACATGATGACATGGTAAAATGCAACACGCAAGCAAATGACATGGCAACAACGGCAAATAACTGGTAGACACCTGGCGCATCGGATCCGGGGCGTTACAACACTCCACCACTACAAGAGGATCTCGTCCCGAGATCTAGGATGGCACCGGAGGGAAAACGGAAGAGGAAGAGAAGAGGTAAAGCTAAGTTGCTTCTTTGATGAATGAGTGAAACCACGAACCTTGAGAGGTTGAGAAATATGAAAGAAAGAAAACAACGAAGATGAACAAGATTGCAAACAATCTGTTAGAAAAGAGGAACAAGGAACATTACGAGAACTTGAAGGTTGCGAAGACATGAATCAAGAGTTTAATTGACAAGATAGGGTTCAAAACCACTCCGGTTACAACCAGATGAGAGAGGAAGAATTCGGCTAGCACTCCGGTTGAACATGGAAGGAATAGAACATGAACTTGAGAAGAAGGGATGATACTTGACGAAATCCAACAGCACACTGCCTCCGGAAGTATTGAAAGAATGGCATAAAGGGTAAGAAGGATTTCAGACAACACTCGGTTGAAAAGAGAGGCAAAACTTGATAAGATGAAAGAACTTGAAGAGATGACACAACACTCCGGTTAAATGGAGAAGCAAGGAGAAGAACATGATCTTGACAAAACAAGATGATGAGTGAAAAGAGCAACATCACAATGCCTCCGGGAGAAAGAATAGAAGATAGATCATTGAAATAAAAGAATGGAGAAGAAAATGCCAACTTCTGCCACAAATGATCTTGGAAAGCATCTTTGTAAAGAATAATTGAACGAAGTTGTTGCAAAATCAACAACGAAAAGCACAAGTTTGTAGTGGGCTTATGGAAAACTTCTCACAATTGAGGCGAAATTCTGCCAGTACAGAAACAAAAAATAGAAATGATAACACCAACGAGATGAAAAACTTCTTCCACCGAGATGATTGAGAGATAACTTGGACCATTGATAATCACCACAATAACAACATTCCTTAGGGAAGGCTTTAGGTGTAAATATGACACAAGATAACTCCAACAAAGAGATTGATGGATTTAAAATACCTCATTGTTGACAACAATATGAATCATGAAACATGAAGGAAATTGTCAAGAGTGACATAACACTACCTCAAATGATAAGGTAGAACGAATTGCACTTCGAAATGCAAGATGAAGAATACTTGAGCTCCTCAAAACAAAACATGTGTTGAGCACCATGTTTATTTTAGAGTAAAGCTTGGCGGATCATAACTTCGAGAGAAATCTTGAAGAACAATTGAAAAATGAATAGAATCCTTGATGAACCACCATGTAGAGCCTCCATGAAGAACTCGAGTAATGAAAGGATGATAGAAAGAAAGAGAAGTTGAAAACACAAGGTGAATCCTTGCAATGATTTAGATGGAGCTTCGTGACGATATAACCAAGAAAACTTGGAACTCCAGAAAAGAAAAGATGAACAACAAGAAACCAAGAATTTATTCCTCCTGAACAAACTCCGAAGGAAGGGATTAATCACTTGGATGAAACAAAAATAAGAATTATGTTATGCGTATCCTTCACCAATTTAAATTGATGACAAGCAACGGATTTGGCATACTACTTATTCTCGTAGAAATGATTAAGAGAGATATAGCGCAAACTTGGGAAAAACTTGAACAAACCACCGGTAGGATTCGGAAAGAACGAATGAGTTGATATGATAACGAAGGAAGTGAAATCTTGAACGAACCACCATAAGAATTGAAAATGAAAGTAACAAAGGCACAAATCACCAGAAAGAATTTGAAAAACGAATGAAGATAGTTGAAGGGATTTAGATACGTGAGAACGATGAGATCACGAGCTGATTAGAGAATACTTGAGCAATGCACCGGTAAGATTTGGGGAACGAGAGCTGAAAGCTTGAATGAATAATTCTAAGATGATGGGCTACGGAGAATCAAACTGAAAAGATTCCTGAATAGATCCGGATTGGTGAAAAGAATTCTCACAATCTAAAATAATTATGAGAGGATGACATCAAGCTAGAATCACGAATCTTTGAGAGAAACAGATAAGATTTGGAGGAAAACTCTTCTTTGGTCTTCAAATGACGACGAGAAACACCACAAAAATTGCTGAGATACTCCGGAAGAATGACAAGCGAAGAGGTTGAGCCAACAATGAGAAGAATATGAAAGTGATCTTGGAGAAGGCATGAGACTGATGGAATCTATTCTTACGTCACACTTGGAAAAGAATTTGAGAATCGCTCCTGATAATTCGAAGAGTTAGGTACGATCCTGGGAAAAGACCTATGGGTTAGGGCCCACTGAAGAGAGAACACCGTTGAAAAAGGATGATGAACAGATAGATGAAGCACTGGAACAATTGAAATATTTGAATGAGGTGACAACCTCGAATTAATTAGAACACTGACGAATCTCCTAAGATGTCTTCCGAACTCCGGAATGATTGAATGGCGAGATGCAAACGAGCAAGGAATACACTTGAGCCGAGGAAAAGGGATATGAGCTACCGAAAACAAACTTGAATTGAGTCCACCGGAAAAGAGATGAAGAATGTGAAACAAAAGAGAATTCACCGGTTGAAATGATAGAGGGAAGACTGAAGAGGCTCCGTATGAATGAAATTAATGGTCGAAAGAGATTCAGACTCAGGGATGAGAAAGGGGTGGGAG
>NC_041387.1:398688609-398694692 GCF_002162155.2 Triticum dicoccoides | reverse complement strand
CGGGAAAACAAAGGCAGCTTGGAAGGGGAAATCGACGAATATCTTGAAGAGAAAACACCGGTTGAAATCATTAAAGAAAGAAAACAAAGACTTCGCACGAGTAGGAAGGATACTCGATTATGGACTACGGCTCTGAGGAGAAAAAGGGGTGGGCGGGTGGGAAAAGAAAACAACTGAGGATTGAACTCAATGATGAAGAGGCTCAAGTCGACTTGACGAGAAATGCACCGGACGAAAAGAGCTGAGAACCAACGATCGGAAAACCAACTGCATGAACCTAAAGAAAATTTTGAATGGGAAGAGAAGTAATTCAAAACACCTACGTCAAGATTCCTGACCAGAGCGACGAAGGGGCTGAGGAGTAAAAAGAATTCCTACTCTCCGATATAACTAGACTCCGAAAACAGTTTTCTTCTAGACTCAACAACGGCCAAACTACACGATCAATCAAGGGGGCTCCTAAGGTCGGTCGAGGCTCTGATACCAACTTGTCACGCCCAATATGCGACCCTATCCAAAAGGAACTCGAAGGTCCCACCAAGGATAGAACCACATATTGAAACGCTTTTGCAAGGTGGATATCATTACATCAACATTACATAATAAATGGGGATACATACAAGAGGCATACAATGCCACACGTATACAACATCACAATACATCAGAGCATCATCCGGCTACGGATGAAACACAAACAGAAACTCAAACGACATCCACCCTGCTAGCCCAGGCTGCCGACCTGGAACCTATCCCCTGATCAAAGAAGAAGCAGAAGAAGAACTCAACGCAAGCAAGCATCGCTCTCGCGTCATGATCATCGAATAACCTGTACCTGCAACTGTTGTTGTAGTAATCTGTGAGTCACGAGGACTCAGCAATCCCATTACCATGGGTATCAAGACTAGCAAAGCTTAAAGGGAAAGGAAGGGGTAAAGTGGTGAGGCTGCAGCAGCGACTAAGCATATATGGTGGCTAACATACGCAAATAAGAGCGAGAAGAGAGCAAAAGGAACGGTCGTGAAACTAGTAATGATCAAGAAGTGATCCTGAACTCCTACTTACGTCAAACATAACCCAGAAACCGTGTTCACTTCCCGGACTCCGCCGAAAAGAGACCATCACGGCTACACACGCGGTTGATGCATTTTAATTCGGATCTGGTGTCAAGTTATCTACAACCGGACATTAACAAATTCCCATCTGCCTATAACCGCAGGCACGGCTTTCGAAAGATTATACCCTGCAGGGGTGTCCCAACTTAGCCCATGGCAAGCTCTCGCGATCAACGAAGGAATAGACCTTCTCCCAGGAAGACCCGATCAGACTCGGAATCCCGGTTTACAAGACATTTCGACAATGGTAAAACAAGACCAGCAAAGCCGCCCGATGCGCCGACAATCCCGATAGGAGCTGCACATATCTCGTTCTCAGGGCAACACCGGATAAGCGAAGCGTACAGGAACCGACGTAACCCAAGTTGCCAAGGGATGGCCCCGCACGGTGCTCTAGTTTGGACCAACACTTAGACAAGCACTGGCCCGGGGGGGGGGGGCTGTAATAAAGATGACCCTCGAGAGAGCGACTCCCAAGGGAAAAGTAGGTAGTGGTGATGCAAATGGTAAAACCAATGTTGGGCCTTGTTGGAGGAGTTTTATTCAAAGCGAACTGTCGAGGGGGTCCCATAAATCACTCGACCGCGTAAGGAACGCAAAATCCGGGAACATAACACCGGTATGACGGAAACTAGGGCGGCAAGAGTGGAACAAAACACCAGGCATAAGGCCGAGTCTTCCACCCTTTACCAAGTACATAGATGCATTAATAATATAAGAGATATTGTGATATCCCAACCAAAATCCTGTCCACCATGGAGCAATCTTCAACTTCACCTGCAACTAGCAACGCTATAAGAGGGGCTGAACAAAGCGGTAACATAGCCAAACAACGGTTTGCATAGGAAAGGTGTCAAAGGTTAGAGGTTCATGGCAATATGGGAGGCTTGATGAGCAAAAGATAGGTAACGCAGCATAGCGATAGAACGAAGCAACTAGCATAGCAATGATAGTAGTGAGATCCAGGGTAGCGGTCATCTTGCCTGAAATCCCGCTAGGAAGAAGAACGAGTCCATGAAGAAGACGAACGGATGAAGCCGAACCAAGCGTAGACGAACGAATCCTCACGATCGCAACGGAAACAGGAACTATCGAAAAGAAGCACACAACATAGTAAACACACCACACAAGAACAAGGCATGATGCACAACAAGCATGATGCATGACCAAGCTACATGAAGCTACTCATGGCAAGAGATGATGCAAACAAGAGCAACACATCAAGGCAAGTTTAAATGAGGCCAGGAACAACATATAACAATTCAGGTAAGTCCTCATATGCATATTTCGAAATTGGTCCAGATCTGAATAAACCTTATGTTCAAGTTGTTAAACAGCAAGTTAAGATGCAACAAGATGATCTACACGAGATTCTAGTCAAGTAACATATAAAGTTCATTTAGTTCGGAGCTACGGCCCAGAAGATATGAGCAACACACGTTAAACATGGCATCGATGCAAAATGCATACAAACATCAAGGAAACACCTCAAAACAAGGATGCAACATGATAATATGAAACTACATGCAAAATCAAGCAAGTTTCATATAGAGCACACTCAAAACGGAGCAACGGTTCAACACATGCACACTATACAAGTTTAAAGGACAAGCTGTCCAAAACAGCAACTAGGCATCTAGCAAGCATCGAAACAATATGCTACAAAACCTCAACATAAGAAAAAAAAAGCATGGGCATGAAGTACAGGTAAAGAATTACATAACATGAACACTGAGCTATCTCTAGAAATCAATAGAACATGCTCAAACACACATGGTAAGATTGCAAGTTATAACAATTTCAGACTTTGCAGAAAATAACATCACGATGCAATGTTTACAGCTATCAAACAACATGTTACAGGAACTTATAATGGCAAACAAAGGCATGGCATGAATCTACTAATTGCATAGATCAAAAGTCCCTTACTGACCATAAGCCAAAAAGGATCAGAAAATATGATGGCACCCACGTAAACATAGCAAGTTATAAAACAGATTCATACATGGCAGAAACAGAATTATGAAGGCATGTAGATGAGCTTGTGAAACTCACTACAGAGCAATACAAGGCATGGAAAGGCAGCCAACAGCAAGAAGGCATATTTTTGAAGCTAAGCATGGCAATAGAAAGGTCATAGGGTGCATGGAACACTAGGAAAACACATGGAAACAACTGAACTTAGTGTTAACAGGCTGACAGCAACATTATGAAGCAACTTTGGAGCAAGGAAACAACTAGCTACAGCAAGCTATAAATGCTACCAGGGGAATGGATGGATATAGCATGACATGTAGATCAAAACATGTTTATAGAACATCTCCAGATTATGCATAGAATGATTAGTAGCAACATGTTTATATAGCATCACGAAATAACAGATTCAGCCTAGCAAAACAGCAACATCATGTACACTACTTAACAAGCTCGATTCACTCACCACAAGTCATTGCATGACAAGATAAGTATAGCATCATCAAGAAGGCATGTTTGTGAAACAAACTAAGTCAAGAACAAGTCCATAGCATGCAAGGATCAACTATAGCAAGCTTGGCCAAATTGAATAACATGTAAACAATCTGCCAGGAAACATTTTGAAGCAAAAGTAGAGCACGAAAATGACATGCTAGACTACTCCATAATTGCAACCAAGGGCATGAATGGATAGACAATAACCACATGTTCAAAACACCCTTACTGAAGTATCTCAAAATATGCATGGATCTCTCTGTAGCATCAAGTTTACATGGCATCAAAATAACAGCAGAACAGGGACTAAAATCAGCAACATCACGATGCCTAGTTTGCATGCTTGTGCTAGTCACCACATTGATCACAAAAATATACGGTAAGCACCTATGTAAAGAAGACATGGCATAGTTCAAAACACATGTAGGCATCAACCTCATAGGATGCACACATCAATCATGGCAAAAAGGACAAAAGAGCTCGTTCTGATAACAGACAGCAGAAAACATTATGAAGCACTCTTACAACAATGATTCGGTCATCTAGATTACCTCAAATGAAAATGATGCAATGGAATGAAATGATGTGCTCGACAAGGTGAACAATCCGACATATTACACGCACGAAACGGAGCTATGGATGCAGAGTTATAGCACGATGAACATGGCATGAAAATACTGGAATCTGGGGGACTTAGTGAAAATCTGGGGTCAACCTCCGGGATTTGAAACGGGCGGGGAGACGGAGCGGGTCGGGCCGGGTCGAGGCAGAGGAGGACCCGGGCGGTGAGGCAACGCTTTGGCAAGGGAGATCGCCGGCGGGGCGGCAGACCCGGCGAGGGGGGGCCTCCTCCGGCCGGGATCCCGCCGGATCGGGCGGAGGCGGACCGGCGGCGGCGAGCAGGCGCAGCGGCGGCGAAGGGCGTCGGCGGGAGGCGCGGACCGAGGCGCAGAGGAGGCGGGGCGACGGTGGTCGTGGGCGGCGGTGTCGGCGAGGTCGTCGAGCGGCGAGGGGAGGCGCCGGCGGAGGCGAGCGCCGGCCGGGCGGAGCTTCGGCGCCGGCGGCGGAAGCCGCGGGTGGCGGACAGCAAGGCGGCCCGGGCATCGCGGGACCTGGGCCGCGGGGGCCAGCCACGGGCCCGGGCGGGCCGGCGGCGCGGTCGGCGGGAGCCACGTGGCGCTTGCCGATTGGCTGCGGCGGGCGGCGCGGACATGTCCGGCGCGACGCGGACATGTCCGGCGGCGGAGAGGAGCGGGGCTAGGGTTTGGACTGCGAAATTTCAGGGGGAGGCACATATTTATAGGTAGAGGGAGTTAGGAGAGTCCAAATGAGGAGCGGTTTTTGGCCACGCGATCGTGATCGAATGACCGAGAGCATGGAGGGGAGTTCGATGGGTTTTGGGCCAGCTTGGAAGGGTGTTGGGCTGCAAAGAGAAAGAGGCTTTTGCGATTACCCGGTTAACCGCTGGAGTACCAAACGACCTCCAAATGGCACGAAACTTGACAGGCGGTCTACCGATGGTATACCAAGGCCACTTGGCAAGCCTCGGTCCATTCCGAGAACGTTTAACACCCACTCACAATGAGAGACGAAAGGGGAACGCCGGAGGGCATAGGAGCGCCGGATCGCAAAACGGGCAATGGGGAAAATGCTCGGATGCATGAGACGAACACGTATGCAATGCAATGCACATGATGACATGGTAAAATGCAACACGCAAGCAAATGACATGGCAACAACGGCGAATAACTGGCAGACACCTGGCGCATCGGATCCGGGGCGTTACATCCCGACCTGGAACCTAAATCCATTGATCAAAGAAGCAGCAGAAGTAGAACTCCAAACAAGCAAGCAGCACACTCACGTCAGATCATCGCATTACCTGTACCTGCAACTGTTGTTGTAGTAATCTGTGAGTCACAAGAACTCAGCAAACCCATTACCATGGGTATCAAGACTAGCAAAGCTTAATGGGTATGGAATGGATAAGTGGTGAGGTTGCAGCAAGCGACTAAGCAATGTATGGTGGCTAACTTATGAGTACAAGAATAAGATGAGAAGCTACGCAAATGGTCGCAAACTAGTAATGATCAAGAAGTGATCCTGAACTACTTATGTTCAAACATAACCCCACCGTGTTCTCTTCTCGACCCACTTGAAAAGAGACCATCACGGTTACACACACGGTTGGGTATTTTAATTTGAATCCGGTGTCAAGTTCTGTACAACCGGATATTAAAAACTCCCATCTGCCACATAACCGCGGGCACGACTTTCGAAAGATGAAACCCTGCAGGGGTGCCCCAACTTAGCCCATTACAAGCTCACGGTCTGCGGAGACAATCCTCCATCGCGGGACATCCGATCAGACTCGGGATCCCGGTGCACAAGACATTTCGACAATGGTAAAACAAAACCAGCAAGACCTCCCGGTGTGCCGACAAATCCCGATAGAAGCCGCACGTATCTCGTTCTCAGGCACAACGGATGAGACAAGCTACG
>NC_041387.1:398600311-398688559 GCF_002162155.2 Triticum dicoccoides | reverse complement strand
CCGGAGAAAATCCCCTATTTAAATTTAGTTGTTATGTTAGGCAAATGGTAAAACCAATGTTGGGCCTTGCTGGAAGAGTTTTATTCAAAGTGAACTGTCAAGAGGGCCCCATACCCCTCACCGTGTTAGGGACGCAAAATCAAGGAACGTAACACCGGTATGACGGAAACTAGGGCGGCAAGAGTGGAACAAAACACCAGGCAAAAGGTCGAGCATTCCACCCTTTAGCAAGTATATAGATGCATTAATTAAATAAGAGATATTGTGATATCCCAAGATATCCATGAGATCCATGTTGCAACATGGAACAACCTGCAACTGCACCTACGACTAGCAATGCTATAAGAAGGGCCGAGCAAAGCGGTAACATAGTCAAACAACAGTTTGCTAGGAAGGGTGAAAAAGGTTAGAGGCTATCATGGCAATTTGGGAGGCTCGATAAACAAGTGGTAGGAAGGGCAACATAGAGATAGCATCGAGACAACTAGCATAGCAATGATAGTAGTGAGATCCATGGTAACGGTCATCTTGCCCGAAATCCCGCTAGGAAGAAGACCAAATCCATGAAGTAGATGAACCAACGTAGTCAAACGGGTCCTCACAATCACAACGTAACTGGGAACTATCAAGAAGAAGCAACGCCGGAAATAAGCAAACAACATGGTAAACAACCACCACATAAACATGGCATGATGCACAATCAAGTATGATGCATGTCCGGTTTAATGAGGCATGGCATGGCAAAGTGCAACAAACAACACTACAAATTAAGTGGAGCTCAATATGCAACGAGTTGCATATTGACGGAATGCCACGTTCAATTATTTAGTTCGCTCTTGTTTATGAACAAGACAAGATTAAATGTTGGTTAACATGGCAAGAGGTGAAACATAATAAAACTACCTATCTAGGCAAGTTTAAATGAGGTCGGAAAAATAAACAATAATACCGGAAAAAAAATCCCCATATGTCATATTTAGCAATTTAATGCAAACAACAATTTTAAACATTTTAAATGTTGTTATCATGATGCGGATGACATATGCAAGTTTTATGTAATTTTATGAAAATGTTGACATGAGCATGTTATGAAGCATTTGTCACCATGGCGGAACGAAAGGGGTGCCACGGCAACGATAACAGAAATGGTGCCATGGCAACATTCCGATGATCCAACAACTCGTCGAGATGTCGGTGCAAGAGAAAGTGTGGATGCGCATAACATGCAAAAGATGGTGGTTTGATCCCGGATTACTGGGTTCCCACATGACGGTGGCAAGGCAATGAGGGACGTGCACGGAACAAGTCGGACACAGTGCAAACGTGAGCATCTCATACAACTCATACAAACGGTCCATGGTCGTCGCCTTGGGGGTTATCCCTTTGAAGCGTGTGTTTTTGGGGTGGATCAAGTTCGTGGCAATGTAGAGGAAGTAGACGTTCTCGCAACGGTCGTAGTGGAAGTAGTTGTACACGTTCGTTTTCGAGAGGCACTTGACAAATCCAACGTCTTCGGGGCGATGGTAGTGGAAGTAGTGGTACACGGGGACAGTAGTCGTACACGTTCAGGATGGAACTTGACGCAACATCGTGGAACTTGGCGCATCCAAAGGGTACTTGACGGGCCCGGTCTTGGCGTGCCAACAAGGATCACATATGTATGGGTGCAAGTGGTGCCGAGGTGGAATTTGGCAGCAAGCATGTGAGGCCTCGGGGTTGCCTCTTGCGTTCTCAGCGGTCTTGGTGTTGACGATCCAAAGTGCCGATAATACGGTAGCAGCCACACGACGATGAGGAGGCACGGGCAAAGGCGCCAGCTGTCGGAGTCTTGCTAGAGGTCGGCCGGAGATGGAGGCTGGATGCGTGAAGGCGAGGCAGGGGTAGGACCGGATGGCGAGGCGGCAAGGTCCGGCGACCCGGCGACAGGGCGTGCTGGAGATGACGGGGAACAAATGCAGGAAGAGCAGCGGCAGCAGGGCACGGGTCTGTCGAATCCTGCAACTGCTACAGATGAAGACGGCGAAGGAGAGCTTGGGGTCAGCCATGGCGACGGGGACGAGGCGACAGCGCTATGAGGAGGGTCGGCTGGGTCGACAGCTTTGGGAGGCGAGGCGCTTGAGGGCGGGGCGCGGTTGGATGGTGGGGAGGCATGGGCGAGGCATTGGGCGGAGGCGGAGGTGCGGGGAGTTCCTCTCCCTGGAGCGATGCATGTGTGCGTGTGCGTGGCAGCGGAGGGGGAATGAGGTGAGGGATCAAGGGGAGATGGGGATCGGGCAGATGCTCGCTAGGGTTAGTTTGGGGGCGGATGGGCCTAGGCTTTAGCAAAAGAAGTGGGCCGGGGAGAAGGAAGGAAGAGGCCGGCCTAGTTGGAGATTGTTGAACTTATCTCCACTATTCATAAAAGAAAAAGATGGAGAGTAAGAGAAAAGAAAATATTTGAGGGTTCAAATATTTTCTAATTGAGCTGAAAATTAACAAGTAGCCACTTGGCATATTGCCCAAGTGCCACAACTTGAAATGGGCCATACGGAGAAAAGATCACAAATGCAAAATAGTATAGAAACGAGAGGGATTTATAATGCAAGTTTGTTGCGGTGGCTTCCAAATAAATGGAATATTTTGTTATAGCTCCCTAATATTGGGAGGATATGTTATAAAGAGAAATCACCATTGTGAATATCCCTCGATTTAAATGGACCAAAGATCCATATGATTTTATCTAGATGAGTTTTTAAAATTAAATGACATGATGGCATGATGACATGATGCAATGCAAATGATGCTAAGAAGAATGCAACAAACAAATACATCGCACAACGCAACTCGGAATAGCTGGAAGTCTTCTGGAGCGTCGGTCTTGGGGCGTCACACTTGGCCATGCAAATAACCTGGAGGTCTAAGTCAATGACTATTGTCAATGGTGAGCTACACAGATGCAGTGTTACAGGAGTGTTTCAACAATGCATTTCTCCTGAGGAGGGCCGTGAAGTTCTAGGGGAGATTCATGAAGGAGATTGCAGTCATCATGCCGGCTCTAAGTCTGTCGTTGCTAAAGCTTTTTGTCATGAGTTTTATTGGCTGACGGCTCATGCTGATGTGGAAGATCTGATCAGTAAATGTGATGGCTGTCAAAATTTTTTAAGGTGAGCTCATGTGTCGGCTCAAGAATTGAGGATGATTCCAATTACTTGGTCGTTTGCAGTCTGGGATATGGATATGGTTGGACCTTTTAAAAGGTCCAAGGATAAAGAGACTCATCTTCTGGTAGCTGTTGACAAGTTTACAAAGTGGGTTGAAGCTGAGCCAGTCAGCAAATGTGATGCAGTAACGGCGGTTCAGTTCATCAAAAAGGTGATCTTTCATTTTGGATACCCTCATAGTATCATCACTGATAATGGTACTAATTTGTCTAAGGGTGCAATGAAAGAGTCCTGTCAACAAGAGCATATCCGACTTGATGTATCATCGGTGGCTCACCCCCAGTCTAATGGTCAAGATGAAAGAGCCAATCAAGAAATCTTGAGAGGTATCAAGCCCCGGTTTATGGTCCCTTTGCAGAGGACACCGGGTTGTTGGGTGGAAGAGTTGCACTCAGTGCTTTGGAGTATTAATACCACCCCAACAGATCCATGGGTTACACACCTTTCTTCATGGTTTACGGAGCAGAGGCAGTTCTCCCTAGTGACATACGTCACGATTCATCCCGTGTGGCGGCTTATGTTGAAGCTGATAATGGAAAAACACGTTAGGATGCTGTTGACCTTATGGATGAAGAGCGTGACCTTGCGGTGGTTCGTTCGGCATTTACCAGCAAGATCTGTGTCGTTATCACATCCGCCGGGTTAAAACCAGGACCTTTCAAGAAGGAGATTTGGTGCTCCGGCTCATCCAGGATCAAACTGACATGCACAATTTATCTCCACCTTGGGAAGGGCCTTTTGGGGTCAGCAAAAATCTGAACAATGGGTCATAGTACCTTATCGATGTTCAAGACCACAAGGACTCACGCACGTCGGAGGAGGAGACCCATCGGGCGTGGAATATTGCTCATCTTCGGCCTTATTACACCCGAGCCACCGGCTCTTCTGATGTACATACCTTTACCAATGTATATATTATTATTAGTATACTAAAGCCGGCATCCCTGATGATTCAAGGCCTCTGTCGTTTCATTTATGAGAATCTGAGTCTTTATTGTTACTTCATAAGGTCACTTGGGGGCTTCCTGCTTATTGAGTATAGCTATGATTACCCTTTTGATCCGGCTTGTACGCCTTGATTACAAATACTTGAGGGCTTCCTGCTCATTGAGCATAGCTATGACTACCCTACTGATCCGGCTTATACACTTGGATCAGAATATTACTTGCGGGCTTTTGTTAGATGAACAGAAGCTTTGTTATCCCTCGTAATAGGCTTGGACTCCAGGTGTATTCACCAAAAATCCGGGTTATCCTGCCTTTGTATGCTTGCCACTCCGACCAGGTAATCCTGGAATGACTCGCCGTACTCTTGACAGTCAATCTTGTAAAAGACCCTGAACTTGTCAAAGTTAAAATGGCGATTGGTCATGTGAGGCCCGACTTACAGGTTTGAATTAAGGAGTAACTCAGTGGTTGTGCAGCCCTTGAATAGCACTTGATGTTGAGGCTTGACAGCCTTTGAATGCCTTGGTCTTCTGCTTTCTATTGCATTTGGCTCTTTTTTGGTGATTTCTATTTGTACCATATTGATATATGGTTGAAATTTGATTCAGGCCATGATGCCTTGATCTTTATTTGATAACATCCCGTGTTTTTGTTAATCCATCCTGGCGTTGGACGTTAAGTTGCCTGTGTATGATGATCATACATTTGGATTTTTTGTACTCTAAAGATTTGGGATGCTATCCTTTGTTGTCTCTGGCGTTGTAAGCCGGCAGTATGAATAAATTGCACAAAGCGTTGCGCTCTGAGTCTGGGTTGTTACCCTTCATATGGCATGTTAAGCAGGCAATATACATAAATATCATATGTATGATATTTATTTTTGTTATGATTCTATAAGGTTTTGGTAAACCAGCCCTGGTTATGGACGTTTCAGTCACCAGTGATTTGTTATATGGGACATTTTGACCCGCCTTGGGGTGAACCACCAAGGCACTTGTGCTCTGTTTGTATGCAGGGTTTATGACAGCATGATTAAGCAAAGCTGATAATGAGTATGACCATAAACAGTGGATCCTCAAAGAGGATCAAAATGGTTCATAAGTGTTATGCAGATCAACATGCGTGATGGCATGATAGATAATTGTTTTCAAGCTAGCCTATTACAAGGCAACAGATGGCCCAAAAGAATAAGTGTTTTGGCAAAGTATCACAGCTGGCAGATGCTAGGCCGGCCTGTGGTTTACTGGTCTTGGCCTTGGCGAGTTGAGGGTTGTGGGTCATCCAGCACCGGTTCATCGTCCTCCTCTTCACCCATTTTCTGGAAGTCAGGGGTTGCCTAGTTGATCCCAGTCAAAGCTTTGAATACAACCTTGTCACTAATAAGTATTGATGGGTCAATGTCAGGGGTAAAAGTGTGCTTACGAATTGGAGGAGTGAGGTCATGGGAATCATGGTTCGGCGCTTTGACCTTCTTGTTGTCAGCATCGTAAACCGCCTAATAATGTGACAGGTCGGTATCTTCAGCTAGCTTACTTGCTAAAGGACTCATTTCTCTTTCTATTGAAGCAAATTCCTTAGCACTGAAGGGAGACCCATCCTTCTTGACACTGGGGCAGCCAATGGCCTAGTCTTCCGAGTCAAGATGTGCTTGCCATGCTTTAGCCCAGGTTAGCGCGGTGATTGCACCAGCTCTAGCCGCTGATTTCTTAAGTTCTTCAACTCATTGGGGCAGAACAGACAATTTCTCCAGCATGTCCTTGATGAGGGTCGGCGGTTGTTTCTTGTGCGAGGCAGCAGAGGTAGCTTGTTGTGCGCCAGTATACAATTGCTCTATAAGAGTATAGGCAGCTTTCAGCTTCTTGCGCATGTCTGAGCCAAGGTGTGTG
The DNA here is from genome assembly GCF_002162155.2 of Triticum dicoccoides. Classification (NCBI taxonomy): domain Eukaryota; kingdom Viridiplantae; phylum Streptophyta; class Magnoliopsida; order Poales; family Poaceae; genus Triticum; species Triticum dicoccoides. Next base: position 398,682,525 of record NC_041387.1, on the reverse strand, counting down.
ATTCTGGAGCCTGCATTGTCGAGTACATCTGTGAGCCGGCGAAATGATATGGGAATTCCTTAATGGTAACAAATTGGTATAATGTTACTTACCGAAGATGGCAGCTGTCATGGTGTTTATTTGACGTTTTAAGCTTGCAAGCTCTCCAGTCACCGGCTTAAGAGCCGCTTCTGCTTCCTCGGCCCTTTTCAATGGAGCTGTTTTCTTTGTCTCCCAGTCTGCTTGGTCAACGTTGAAGTTCTTCTTCAGCTCTTCCATCTCTGCTAAGGCAGTGGTCAATTCTGTTTTGGTGTTGGAGGTTTTAGATTGCTGAGACTTTATGTTTTCTTGAAGATCGACGACTTGGGATTCTTTGACATTAAGTTCAGCCTACAAGACATAAACAATAGGCGTGGTTACAATCATCTTATTTTAAAGTCCCAAGCACAATACAAGTATTTCACTTGGCACTTGGGTGCTAATGCACATTGCTCTTTTTTGAAGACAATTTTGTGGTAACCCGACTACAATAGGATGACTGTAGCCGATTCATGGGGGCTATATGCTTGGATTTTATGGAAAAATATGGTAATGAGACCCGGCTTATCTTGACAGATTAAGCCGGCCCTTGGGGGCTACATGTGTGAAATTGAATCATTACTATTCAAAGTCCCGACTCATCTTGACAGATTAAGACGGCCCTTGGGGGCTACATGTGCAAAGTTGACGTATTACTATTAAAAGTCCCGGTTTATCTTGAAAGTATAAGTCGGCCCTAGGGGGCTATTGGAATCTACGAGGCTATTTAAAGTCTACAGTACATTCCGTTCTATCATGTCCAGTAAACCTGGCGGCTAATGGAAGTATATTCATATGAAGAGAGCTGTAGTGTTTACCTCAAAGTGCTCCTTCATCAAGTTCACTAAGCCGGCTTCAAAATCGCGGCTTGTGTGCAGACGGTTCAAGTACCCAGAGTGGATCTCTTGAGCACTGAAGTGGGCATAACTTTCTAAGTTAACTAACCACTTGCCTTTGTCAGCAATAGAAATTTCTTCCTTGGCGCTGTGCTTTGACAAGACAGTGGGATTGCCTGACGCTGTATAGCCAAGCCCAGTGATAACAACATCATCAGCCTTCTCTTCAGTAGGCTTTATGGGACTTGGAGGTTGTAGGATCATAAGTATGTCTAGAGGGGGGGTGATTAGACTACTAGACCCCAAAAAATCTAGCCTTTTCCCAATTTTAAGTCTTGGCAGATTTTAGCAACTCTACACAAGTCAAGCAATCAACCTACACATGCAATTCTAAGAGTATAGCAGTAGAATGTAAAACATTGCACATGAAGGTAAAGGGAGGAGTTTGAGGGAGCAAATGCAATGTAGACACGGAGATTTCTGTCGTGGTTCCGATAGGTGGTGCTATCGTACATCCACGTTGATGGAGACTTCAACCCAAGAAGGGTAACAGCTGCACGAGTCCACAGAGGGCTCCACCCACAAAGGGTCCACGAAGAAGCAAACTTGTCTATCCCACCATGGCCATCGCCCACGAAGGACTTGCCTCACTAGGGTAGATCTTCACGAAGTAGGCGATCTCCTTGCCTGTACAAACACCTTGGTTGAACTCCACAATCTTGACGGAGACTCCCAAGTGACACCTAACCAATCTAGGAGACACCACTCTCCAAAAGGTAATAGATGGTGTGTTGATGATGAACTCCTTGATCTTGTGCTTCAAATGATAGTCTCTCCAACACTCAACTCTCTCTCATAGGATTGGACTTGGTGGACAGGTGATTTGAGTGGAAAGCAACTTGGGGAAGGCTAGAGATCAAGATTTATGTGGATGGAATGGAATATCTTGACCTCAACACATGAGTAGGTGGTTCTCTCTCAGAAAATGAATGTTGGAAGTGTAGGCATGTTCTGATGGCTTTCTCCACGAAAGAAGAGAGGGTGGAGGGGTATATATAGCCTCCACACAAAATCTAATCGTTACACACAATTTACCAAACTCGGTGAGACCGAATCAGAGAGTTGGTCAGGAAAACTTGGTGGGACCGATTCGCTCATCTCGGTGAGACTGAAACATTACAAAAGGGAAACAGAGAGTTTGCATTGCAAACTCGGTGGGATCGATCGCTCATCTTGGTTAGACCGAAACATTATGAAGGGAAATAGAGAGTTTGCAATCCCATCTCGGTGAGGCCGAGATCCCTATCGGTGAGACCGAAGTGACTAGGGTTTCTGGCAGGGGCTATGTCAAATGACCTCGGTGGCGCCGAATAGCTCAAATCAATGGTGCCGAGTTTGACTTTTAGTTTGGGACATATGTGGATATGAGAAAGTGGTTGAGGGCTTTGGAGCATATCACTAAGCACTTTGAGAAAGCAAGCCATTAAGCAACACCTCATCCCCTTTTAATAGTATTGGCTTTTCCTATGTGTCGGATGTTGGGTTCCGGCAGACCCTTAAGGTTTGAACTCTGGGGTGCGAATGAAGATCTCTCCCCTACCGATCTACGCCCGATCGCCTCGTGAGATCTAGGCTGGAAATGATGAACAACACAAGGGACACGAGATTTATACTGGTTCGGGCCACCGTTGTGGTGTAATACCCTACTCCAGTGTGTGGTGCGGTGGATTGTCTCAGGGGCTGATAGTGAACAGTACAAAGGGAGAACAGCCTCGCGAGAGGTGTTCTTGAGCTGGTGCGATGAACTGCTTGGGTGAGTTCGATCGCCTCTCTCTCTCTCTCTCTAATGAGCACTTGACCAGATGCCCCTGCTCTGTGGTGGCTAGACCTATTTATAGAGACCCTGGGCCTCTTCCCAAATATTGAGCGGGAAGGCCGCCAACAACGGCCATTTTGAAGGGGAACATATAGCACAAGTTATCCTGACTAAAGTTGGTCTTCGGCTGCCAAAAGCGCTGGTGATGACGCCGTGTTGGGCTCCACGGTGATCTCCATCCTGCCGCTCCGCTGGTCTTGGTCTCATTGCACTTGAATGGCAACCTTTGCCTGATGCCTTGGTACTCCACATCTGTGCTTGCCCCCTTTGCACCAAAGAGGAAACAAGGACACTATGCAGGCCGGCGCCCGCCTGGCGCCCGCCTGGTCTCGATCGTCATGGCTTGCTTCACGAGCACTTCGCGAGGTACCCTGCCTTGATCTCTCTGCCTCCTCGCGAGCCTGCCTGGCGAGGCCGTCCCTGAGGAAGCCTTGTGTCGTCCGCCCCGCGAGGCTTGGCCCCTCGCGAGGGTCTTGAGTCTTGTGCTGCCGAAGATGGGCTGCACTGGGCCACCACTTGAGCCACGCCGCAGGCCGCAGGTAGGCATGTCTGGGGACCCCCGTTCCCAGAATGCCGACACTATGGACTCAATGTGATCTTGGATCACTAAAAGTAAAATGTAGAGTCTTGAGCTTTAGAGCTTGAGCCAATCCTTTGTCCTTAGCATTTTGAGGGGTCCACATTCCTAATCCATGGCATTCCAATCATTGAACTTTCCTGAAATATTCATCTTTAAGTAGCATTAGTTCAATGAGCTATATGTTGTTAATAATTACCAAAACCACCCAGGGATAGTTGCACTTTCAATCTCCCCCTTTTTGGTAATTGATGACCACATATAGATCAAAGCTTCGACAAATGATAATAAGATTGAAATACATCGTCGCTTTGAGAAGTATGTCATAAGCAAGAGCTCCCCCTAAATTTGTGCATTATTTAAGACTTGCTCTTGAATTCAAATGCACAATCGATTAGTACCATGGCTTACTCTTCCATGTCACATACATCTTGGTGGAGCGCTCAAAATGATAGCAATTAAAAGCATGCACTCATCACCAAGCAAAGTGAATGATCATATATGGATATAAGAGATAATATCATCCAAGCAAACATTAAAGTAGCATATGAATAAACACATGATCATACAAGTATCTCACACAAGGACATGAGGTATCAAACAAGCACACAATAAAGTTCAACCAAACAAATAGCAAGAGAGACAAAAAGCAACACTCTCTCTCGAAGCCTATGATCTATACACATTTCTCCCCCTTTGGCAACAAGTTACCAAAAAGTTCAAATATGCATAGTGTTATGCGTCTCTCAGTCTTGGTCTTCGGGGGGTGGGGTAGAGAGAACTCCAAGGATGAAGGCATCATTTGATGTAGCTGGAGCTGGTGGAGTGGCTGCTGGAGGTGGCACTCAAGCTATAGCTGCTGGTGCTGATGTGGTAGCCCTAGTATATGGTACTAGCACTGTAGCTGACCTCTGACCTCTTGGCACTCGCTGAAAAGCATCTGTAGTTGCCTTCCCTTTCTTCTCCTTTGGTTCCTCCTGGAGCTGCTCAACTGATGTCTGCATCTCAGTCACTTTGAGATCAAGATCATAGAATTTTTGTTCAATGATCCTCTCCAAGCTCTCCTGATTCTAAGTCAGGGTGGCCAAGCCCTTCTCAATCCTCAAAGTTGATTGGATCAGATATCCAAGTTGATCTTGTTTTCTCTTCAAGAACACTTAAGATGCCTCTTCAGCACTTGGCATCTTTGCAGCTTTTTTTGTCTTTGCCTTAGCTATCTTCTCTTGTGCTTGCACTGATGAAGGTTCATTCTCATTCATTAAAACTATGTTGTCTTCAAATTCTGGGTAGAGAGGTAAATGCTCCTTGTCCAACAAGTAAGTGCCTGTGCCCACCTTTGAGTTGATGAGCACCTGAATGTGTGGAGCATACCCACAAGATCTTTTCTGGTCAGCAGCTGTCCTCTTAATTGTCTCTACAATCAGACTCATGACCTTGAATTTTTGAGGAACATCAAAAATGTGCAGCAAGTTGATTGAATCTCCTCTTATCATCCTATGATCTCCAGATTTGGGAAACAGTGTATGCCTTAAGATGGTGTTGATAGTAGGTAGACCAGACAACAAATATTTCACTGAGCCCAACTTATGAGTTTCCAGGGCTTTATCAGGAATTTCCTTATACATATTTGTCATGGAGTTGTGGTCTTTCTTCTTCTTGGCATACACATGCAAATCATCCTCATGGTCTTCTGGGGCATTGATCAATTTTGCCCATTCTTCAACAGTTGACTGGTACCTTGTACCTTTAGACATCCACACTATCCTTCCATCTGGATAGAAATGTGCAGTGGAGTAGAATTGCATGATTAGCTCATCATTCCATTTGGTGAGCTTCTGTCCAACGAACTTGTCAACTCCAAAAGATTTGAAGCTGTCATGTACACCTGGAAAGGATCTTCATTCTCTTTAATATATTCCCAATCAACCCATCTCTTATCACAATTGGCTTCTTGTCAGGCAGAATGGTTGTATGGAAATCTTGTTGTTCTTTGGTGTGGAACCTATAGTCCACATCAGTTCTCCTTCTCACAATATATGGATCAGACTGTCTCCAAAGTCTCAATCCTGCATCCTTTCTAATGTTCATGTACTCTGCCACTGGATGAGTGTCATTGTGATCTGGAATATTTGGTTTAAGCTTTTTGAGCACTTGGGCTTCAGCATCTTCTTCTTCATCCATTTCAGGCACTGGGGCCTTGTTCTTCTCCTCAGCAGGAATGTTTCTGGTGCTTCTCTTGGGTGCAGACTTGGTGGTTTGAGCAGCAGCTTTGGGAGCAGGTTTGGGCTTAGAAGTAGCAACCCCTGACTTCATTGCATCTCCCATAAGCTTTTGTGACTTGGGTGCTGGTGCAACATCCTCTTCCTCTTCTTCTGAATCTCTTACCATAGTTGACTTTCGAAGAACTTTTGCAAATGTGGGTCTTCCTCTCTTCTTCTTCTTGCCTTCTCCATCTGCCTCACCATCATCTAACTCTATTGTGAATTTCATGGTTTCTCATGTTGGAACTTTCCTTGGCTTTGACATTGGGACTCTCTTTGCCGGTGCCTTCTTATGCAACCCTGGCTTTGTTGCAGCAGCAGTGCCATACTCTTTCTTCATCACTTTCTTCTTTGAGGTGGCCTCATCCTCAATAGCCACATAGTCCTCATCCTCAAAGTTTGAGGTTCTCTTCTTTCTTATCCTGGTGGCTGCCTTTGGCAAGTTGCTTGGAGTGCTCCTACTGCCATCATCATAGCTGCTTGAGAGACTAGTGCCCTCACTCATTTTCACTTGCTCTTCAGATTTATTCTGGCTATCACTCTGGTCAGACATCTTGGCAGGAAAACTGACAGCAAACCCTGTGAATAGATATAGATGAGGTAGAGTAGATGAGCATCACAAAGTGCAGAGATTTTTGCAAAACAAATGAGTCAAAAACTTAGTTTTAGTTCTCTACTGAAATGATTTTAGAGCTACCAAACTGATAAACTCGGTGATACCGAAGCAACATTTGGAACCTAAACTAGTGAACTCGGTCGGACCGAGTCACAATTCGGTGGCACCGAGATTGCTAGGGTTTCACAGAGAATTGAACTCGGTCACAGCAATTTGCAATTTTCGGTCAGACCGAAAAGTGCATGTGCAATGGCCTAAGCCAATTCGGTGAGACCGATTTCTACAATTCGGTCGGTCTGAGATGAGTTCAGTAGAGACCTAACCCTAAATTTTCTAATCAAACTTAACTTAAAGGAAGTTTTCTCTAGATAGATTGATTTCATACATGGCAAAGATCATGGCTTTGACCTTGTGCTTAGAATCGGATGTAAAAAGAGAGCCCAAGGGTTTGAACCCATACCCTAGTTCGGCGGGAGTTTGCTATGGCAGCAACGGCGGAGCAGATTCCCATTGACGGCGACACAAACCAGCGGCGGGAGGTCGCCGGCGGCGAGGACACGATTCGGAGACCCGAGGAGGCAAAGCAGGATATGCGCGGGCTGAGGGCTTTTGAAGAAATTTCCAAAATCTCACCCGTGGATATATATATATATATATATATATATATATATCCTGACCCTGTCGTTGTGAACGAGTGGAATAACTTGGTGGCACCGAGATGTAGAATCGCAACCGGTTACCACAACTCGGTGTGACCGAAATGTTCAAATCGGTTGCTCCGAGATGAAAACCTAGATCAACTTAGTGAACTTGGTGTGACCGAAATGGATGACTCGGTCATACCGAAGTGCACAAAGAGGTTTTGGAAGTTGAAGTCTATGACGAATCGGGGACTCCAAGTGCTCCTCACACAGAGTGTTTCGAATCTGACTTGATCAAACTTTGTGATGTAGCATGAATAGAGTTTGAGACGATAAAAGCATAGATAGCTAGAGAGAGTACTTAGGCATTCTTGTCCATCCATTTGGCAAAAGAGAAGGAGCCAAACAATCAAAGCAACAAGTGGACGTCCTTGAATGATTAAAATATGCAACCAACATGCTCACACAATAAAATGGCAAATGAAATATGTGGCAAAGCATGCACAAACACTCTAGCATCTATCAAGCAATTTGCGATGACTAGGTCGTCTATATATGAGTATATTGACTTAGGAGTCAAATGAGAACATTTGATCATAGGTCATACTCATTGTTTAAGCACAAGTGGGGTTACCACTTTTACATAAAGCATTGTTGTGTTCACACGGTTCGAGTTGCTTTAGCTCAATTCTTAGAGTAAAGCTCCCCCTAGATGTGATATCCCCCCTAAGAGGGATGAACTAACCTTGGGTTTTGTCGATGATGACTTCATGTAGGGGTTGAAGATGTGGACGCTCAATGTTGATGTAGATCATTCGGAGTAATCCATTGGAGTGAGGTGCACTTTCAATACCTACACGGGTTAGTCCCACAAGGAACAAGCAAGGATATCCATAGACATAGAATGATGTACACACAAGATGATGTCCATGAAATCATTAGGTTACCTTGTCCCTTGTCTTACTAACAAGAGGGTTTGTGACTCCTTGAACTAGTGCAAGATATGGAAGTTGTTTGCACTTGTTCTTGCCAAAATGATATGAGTGAAGTGAGTTGGCGGAGTCACCCTCAAGAACTCTCTAGTTCTTCTTCTTCGGAATCCACATCATCTTGATGGGGATCCTTGGGGTTGCGGTCGTACTTGATGAAGTATAACTAGATGTTGTTTTGGGAACCCACTTGAGCAAGGCCTTGGGAGCTTCTTCAAATGCATCAATCTCCTCTTGAAGCTTATCCTTGCCTTTTTGCTTGTGGTCTTGCGGTGGAAGATCATCTTGAGCTTGTGTCTCTTGGAAAGAAGTTGGATCATACTTCTCTTGTTGAGGAACAAACTTTGTCTTGGGGTATTGATCTTCTTCCCACTCAACTCCATTGGCATTGAACTTTCGTTCAAAACCAACACCTTGGTTCTTCCGGTGCCTTCCTTGCTTGCATACAATTTCCTCAAATCGCTTACTTCCGGCAAGGCTCTTGTAAACACCTTTCTCTGTAATTCCCTTCAATAAGCTATTTTCTTGCTCAAGTGTAACTTGGATAAGAGAATCATTAGTGGAATCAAGAGAACTACTAGAAGGAACAACATTGGATTTACCATGATTGTTGTTACTACTAGAGGAAGAATCTTTCTTACTTTTGTTGCTAGATTTAACTTGTGGCATGTAAGTAGACAAGAGTAAACGCTTGGCAAAGTAAGAAGAACTTTTCTTGCGAAGATCATCATTGATTGCCTTTAAAAACTCATGCTCTTGCTATAGGCTGAGCTTTTCAAAGCGTAGCTTCTCATGAGTCTTTAAAAGTTCTCGATGATCTTCCAAGGTAGTTTCATGAGCTAACTTAAGAGTATTTAGTTCTTTAGTTAGGTGATCAATCTCCTTCTTATCATCATCATTCGTTTTATCTTGATTAGCGTGATTGATAGCAAATTCATCATAGTTTTCATAACTAGAGTTATCAACAGGTAAATCATCATCACCTAGCAAATCATCTTCATCACTATTGAAATCAACATACTCGGGATGTGATACCTTTGGGCCTTTATCCATGAAGCATCTTCCAATTCCTTCATTTGGTGAGTCAAATATGTCATAGGAGTTGGTCGACACAAGCGCTAGACCCGCAACACCTTCATCTTGAGTATATTCGGAGTCGGAGTGATGGTCGGAATCGGAGCCGGATACCCATTCACCAACGTGAGCTTGATGTCTTCGTTTTGTGTAGCTCTTTGATGATTTGTCCTTCCTTTCTGAATCCTTGCTTCTCCGGGAGGTTCTTCGTTCATAACGATCATCTCTACTCCTTCTCTCTCTTGGTGGTGATTCTTCTCTTCTACTTCTTCTTTTAGGTGAATCTTCTATTCTTTTGTAGGGAGTCGTACACTCATTGGAGTAGTGTCCGGGTCTTCCACAATTGTAGCAATTATGTTCACGACTCGAAGATCTTTTGTCACTATAGGACCATGACTTGGAACTTATTTCCTTGCTTCTACTCTTGTAGAACTTGTTGAAGTTCTTCACCATTAGGCTCAATTCTTCATTGAAAGTTTGTTTCTCACTTGATGATGTTGGAGCATCACATGAGGCTTTGTAAGCACCACTTGACTTGTTGTGAAGCTCTTCTTTATCCTTGAGTGACATCTCATGAGCAAAAATTCTTCCAATGACTTTCATTGGCTTGAGATCTTTGTAATTGGGCATCATTCGGATCAATGTGCACACGGTATCATATTTTCCATCCAAGGCTCTTAGGATCTTCTTGATGATGAATCTATCGGTCATCTCTTCACTTCCTAAGCCGGCAATCTCATTTGTGATGAGAGCAAGCCTAGAGTACATTTCAGCGACACCTTCACCATCCTTCATTTTGAACTTGTCAAACTGACTTTGAAGCACATCCAGTTTTGATTCCTTGATGGAGTCAGTACCTTCGTGCATATCAATCAAAGCATCCCAAATTTCCTTTGCATTCTCAAGACGGCTGATTTTGTTGAATTCTTCGGGTACAAGCCATTGAAGAGAATATCACAAGCTTGAGCGTTGTATTGCAGCATCTTCAACTCTTCTGCGGTAGCTTCACGGTTCGGTTCTCTCCCATCGAAGAACTCACCTTGCAAGCCAATACACACAATAGCCCAAACGACGGGGTTATGTCCAAGAATATGCATTTTCATCTTATGCTTCCAACTAGAAAAATTAGTACCATCAAAGTAAGGACCTCTATGGTGGTAATTTCCCTCACTACATGCCATACTCTCCTAGGTTGCGGAACCAAGGCTATGATCACCAAAAGCTATGGAAATCAAGGCAAATGGAGACCGTAGCTCTGATACCACTTGTAGGATCGAAAGTATGTCTAGAGGGGGGGTGATTAGACTACTTGACCAAATAAAAATCTAGCCTTTTCCCAATTTTAAGTCTTGGCAGATTTTAGCAACTTTACACAAGTCAAGCAATCAACCTACACATGCAATTCTAAGAGTATAGCAGCGGAATGTAAAACATTGCACATGAAGGTAAAGGGAGGAGTTTTAGGGAGCAAACACAATGTAGACACGGAGATTTTTGGCATGGTTTCGATAGGTGGTGCTATCGTACATCCACGTTGATGGAGACTCCAACCCACGAAGGGTAACGGCTGCGTGAGTCCATAGAGGGCTCCACCCACGAAGGGTCCACGAAGAAGCAAACTTGTCTATCCCACCATGGCCATCGCCCACGAAGGACTTGCCTCACTAGGGTAAATCTTCACGAAGTAGGCGATCTCCTTGCCCGTACAAACTCCTTGGTTCAACTCCACAATACTGACGAAGGCTCCCAAGTGACACCTAACCAATCTAGGAGACACCACTCTCCAAAAGGTAATAGATGGTGTGTTGATGATGAACTCCTCGCTCTTGTGCTTCAAATGATAGTCTCCCCAACACTCAACTCTTTCTCATAGGATTGGATTTGGTGGAAAGCTGATTTGAGTGGAAAGCAACTTGGGGAATGCTAGAGATCAAGATTTATGTGGTTGAAATGGAATATCTTGACCTCAGCACATGAGTAGGTGGTTCTCTCTCAGAAAATGAATGTTGGAAGTGTAGGCATGTTCTGATGGCTTTCTCCACGAATTAAGAGAGGGCGGAGGGGTATATATAGCCTCCACACAAAATCTAACCATCACACACAATTTACCAAACTCGGTGAGACCGAATCAGAAAACTCGGTCAGACCGATTTAGTTCATAATGTGACCGTTAGGCATTTCGGTGGGACCGACATGTCAACTCGGTGGGACTGATTTCTTTAGGGTTAGGGCATAACGTAATCTAGGTGAGACCGATTACACAAAATCAGTGGGACCAGCTTTGGTAATAAGCTAACCAGAGAGTTGGTCAGGCAAACTCGGTGGGACCAATTCGCTCATCTCGGTGAGACCGAAACATTATGAAAGGGAAACAGAGAGTTTGCATTGTGAACTCGGGACCGATCGCTCATCTCGGTTAGACCGAAACGTTACAAAGGGAAACAGAGAGTTTGCAATCCCATCTTGTTGAGACCGAGATCCCTATCGGTGAGACCGAAGTGACTAGGGTTTCTGGCAGTGGCTATGTCAAATGAACTCGGTGGCGCCGGATAGATCAAATCGGTGGGGCCGAGTTTGACTTTTAGTTTGGAACATATGTGGATATGAGAAAGTGGTTGAGGGCTTTGGAGCATATCACTAAGCACTTTGAGCAAGCAAGCCATTAAGCAACACCTCATCCCCTTTTAATAGTATTGGCTTTTCCTATTGAATCAATGTGATCTTGGATCACTAAAAGTAAATTGTAGAGTCTTGAGCTTAGGTGCTTGTGCCAATCCTTTGTCCTTAGCATTTTGAGGGGTCCACATTCCTAATCCATGCCATGCCAATCATTGAACTTTCCTGAAATATTCATCTTGAAGTAGCATTAGTTCAATGAGCTATATGTTGTTAATAATTACCAAAACCACGCAGGGATAGTTGCACTTTCAGCGGTTTGATGGGGCTTGGCGGCTTAGTGGTGGCTGGATCAACGTCCATATGATCTATGGAAACTTTGTGCTCTTCCAAAGGCGGCTCATCAGCTGTGGCTTCAGGGGTGTGGAAGGAAGTGTGTGTTGATTGCTTCTCCGGCTCAGAAGGATTTCTAGTAATCTTAGTCACCTTTGATTTCTTGCTGGGCTTTGCCATAGCTCTGTGATTAGAACACAAAGACAAGGTTAGCACAACAACTGAATATATAATTGAAAGTAGAGATTAAACATTCTTACCCAGGCATAGTCTTGAAGACTAGGACATGAGTCCCCGTTGAGTTGCCAGAGGAAGAATGAGATGTTCCCTGATAATTTGAATCGAAAGGATTAAGAGGCTGCCGAAAAAGACCGGCCTTGGGAAAAGTTAAGTCGGAATTTGTTGAGACCTCTGGACGACGCTTGCGGGGGGCTGGAGTGTTTGGTAAGCCGGAGGAAAGGATCCCGCTTCCGTTGTTCCAGGTTGTGCGGCGAGCGTCATGTTGCTGCTTCTTCAAAAGATAGTTGGGATCCAAATAAGACAAAGGTTGAGAAAACCTTACTTTCCGGCTTGCTTGGCGAGTTTTCTGCTTTTGGCAGAGATTCTGAGCCGGAGGAAAGAACAATTACCTCTTCATCACCCGCATGGCTAGCTTCTACTTCATCCTGATAATAGTCATCGTCAATGAGATGTACAAAAAATGAGCCAAGAGAATCAAGTTCTACCTCCGACTCATCATCATCACCATCGTCATCCAAGTTCAGTAACTTGGAGGGGTCGTTCTTCTTCTTGGCAGGTTTTTTGGTAACCTTGGTCTTGGTCCGAGTCGGCTTGGTCGGCTTATCCTGCATCTTCTTCTTCCAAAAAGGAGAATCGGCATGTGGAGGTCAGATGATCATAAGTGGACAGTGTTAATAAAAACACAATTCAAACGGGAAAGATGGTCTGCAACACTTGCAGCTGGTGGCTGGTTGAAGGTGCAGAAAGGACTAAGTCCGTTTTTACTGCATTGTGCCCAGCTTTCATTCAACAAAGCCTTGGTCGCTTCATTGACTTCTGCATCAGATAATTGGATTTCACAGTGGCATTAGGGATCTTTAAAGTTGCCGGTATACTCGCACATTAAGCCGGGGCGGCGGCCTAAGGGCAGGATCCTCTAGGAGACCCAGCACCGAACAAGGTCAATGCCGGTTAAGCCATTAGCCATGAAGGCTCTGATCTTTGAAAAAGTGGGCGCATAGTTGGCCCGTTCCTGCGTGCTGATCCGCTGTGGGAGCTGACATGTGTTGCTGAGCCGGTGTTCACGATAACCAGGCAGGGGATTCTCACCCTCTAGAGATGTATCTTGGCAATAGAACCAAGTCTGGTTCCAGTCCTTGGGATGACTGGGCGGCTTGGCATATGGGAAGGTGGCCTCTTTCCGTTTCTGAATTGAAACTCCACCTAGTTCCAAGCTGGGCTGTCGGTGAACTCCGTCTGCCGGTTCAAATAATAAAATTCCCCGAACAGTTCAACAGTGGGTTCCTCTTGAAGACAAGCTTCGCAAAAAACTTGGAAGTTTCAAATGTTGGAGACAGAATTGGGCCCAATGTCTTGAGGATGAAGTCGGAAGAATTATAGCATGTCTCGAAAGAATTTTGAGTCGGGCGGGGTAAACCCCCGGATCATATGATCAGTAAAAACAATTACTTCTCCTTCCTTGGGCTCAAGAGGATTTTCGGTGCTCGGGACCCTCCAATGGATGACATCTTTCTTGGCTAAGATGCCAGTTTCAACAAAATTGTTCAAATCTTCCTCGGTGACCCGAGATGATGCCCAATTGCATGCAGTAAATGTCTTAGTCATTGTTGATGATGATCTGAAAAATAAAATTTTGTCGGTTTAAGATTATGTTGTTAAGCCGACCATTGGTTCAAGGGTAAGAACGATAAGCATGCAGTACGTTAAGCCGGAGGATAGTGTTGGAGTTATGCAAGGCAATCTATTGGCGGCTTAAGAGGGGACTAATGGTACCTGGCGGATTATGGCTTATGAGTTAAGCCGCCTACATAACTATCAGTTTTCAGATCTATAAGTGAAGACTTGCTAAGTGTTGGACAAACAATTTTCACAGATCGGTGCTATAATTTTGCATCTATAGTAGTTCATATAAATAAGAAAAATTCTAAACCTAAGTGGCGGCAGCAGAAAAGTTCACATGCTCAGATGAGATCTCTTATGGAGGGGAGGTGTTCAAATATCAAAAATGAGTGCTAAACTAATACCGCGCAGGATGAGTACTAAACTCAGATCAAAACTACAAAAAACAGGAAGGAACAAAGAGGAACGGAGATGAACTCCGAAGAACTCGAGCAAACTCTAATGCAGATCTACGGTGAGGAAAGAGGAAGGCTTACCGGGGCTGTTGGACAGCGGAGGCGCGTGGAGGAGCTCTAGTGCGTTCAGGTTGATGCAGCGGCTAAGGTTGAGGCAGTGGACGAAGGTCGATGGCGGTAGAGGAGCTCGGGCGCTTGAGGCGTTATGAGGAAGAGGACGAAGACGAGGAGGCAAGGGGGAAAATGAGAAGGATCCCTGTCCCTATTTATAAGGAAGTGGATGGATAGCATTCGTGGGAATCAAGGAGACTGAAGAAAAATGATTATGTGACAGCGCAGATGCCTCGATTCTCGAGAGGTTCATTAGAAGTGAAGATATGATGAGATTTGGGCCTTGTGTGATATTAATGCGAGATGACGTCACGACAGGTTAACACAATTCTGAGAGCTGACATCATGATAGGTTATAAGATTTCTTAAGGACTGACGAGGAAGGATTTTTTTCTAAGTGCCGAGATTGATATGAACAAGTTCACATCAACCTGGGGCCTAATGTTGGGGATATAAATATTTGGTATGACCTGCCCAGGAGGGGCCGGGTCATACCACTGGCGGTTCATAATGAAAAGGCCCAAGAAGATATTGAAGATGGCGGTTCATGAAGCAAGCTTACTGAAGGCCCTTGACCCGGAAGAGACTTGAGGCCCATGGGCATAAACCACCATATGTTTAACTTGTATGTTAAGGAAAGTTTAGTTCTGTCACCGAGCCGGACACGTTGTGTATGAGCCGGCTGGGACTCTGTAAGCCGCCAAGCATTAGCCTGTGTATATAAAGGGGTGACCCGGCGGTAGGTTAGGGTAGAAAAACAACAAGTCAAGAACTAGGTCAAGCGTATTCGCTCCCTGGTAATCGAGACCCAAGCAATACAACCTAAAGCAACAATACGCCTTTACCTCATTGCGGGGGGCCGAACCTGGGTAAAAACTCTCTGTGTCCCTTGTCCCATTTTAACCCCTTCAAGCTAACAACACTGCGATGGCTCCACACCTAAGTCCACATGCTAGGGCATCTGCCATGACGATTCCACGGCAGGCTGCATACCAAAGATGACAATACCTAGATCTATTCGTGTTTTTATGCCTAGCTAAGGGCGTTAAACAATAGCGCTTGTTGGGAGGCAACCCAATTTTATTTTATTTTCCTTCCTTTTTGTTCCTATTTAGTAATAAATAATTCATATAGCCTCTGGTTAGATGTGGTTTTATGTTTTAATTATTGTTTGTGCCAAGTTAAACCTTTAGGATAGCTTACGGTGATAGTTGTGTATCCTGCTGAAAATCAGAAACTTTTGCACCTAGTAATTTAGTTTTCATAATTCACAGGAACGTGACTTTGATCTGATTCTTTTTTATCTGGGTTGGCACACAAATTTCTCAGGTTTTCCTAATTTATCATTATTTTTGCGGTTATAGAAATATTCTACAGTTACAGATTACTACAGACTGTTCTGTTTTTGACAGATTCTGTTTTTCGCGTGTTGTTTGCTTATTTTGAGGAATCTATGGGTAGTATTGGGGGGTATGAACCATGGAAAAGTCGGAATACAGTAGGTATTACACCAATATAAATAAATAATGAGTTTGCAGCAGTACCTTAAAGTGGTGATTTATTTTCTTATACTAACGGAGCTCATGAGATTTTCTGTTGAGTTTTGTGCTGTGAAGTTTTCAAGTTTTGGGTAAGGATTTGATGAAGTATGGAATAAGGAGTGGTAAGAGCCTAAGCTTGGGGATGCCCAAGGCACCCCAAGGTAATATTCAAGGACAACCAAAAGACTAAGCTTGGGGATGCCCCGAAAGGCATCCCCTCTTTTGTCTTCGTCTATCGGTAACTTTACTTGATGCTATATTTTTATTCACCACATGATATGTGTTTTGCTTGGAGCATCCTGTATGATTGAGTCATTGCTTTTTAGTTTACCACAATCATCCCTTCTGTACACACCTTTTTGGAGATAAACGCATGAATCGTGATTTATTAGAATACTCTATGTGCTTCACTTATATCTTTTGAGCTAGGCAATATTGCTCTAGTACTTCACTTATACCTTTTTAGAGCACGGCGGTGGCTTTATTTTGTAGAAATTAATGAACTCTCATGCTTCACTTATATTATTTTGAGAGTCTTTTAGAATAGCATGGTAATTTGATTTGGTTACAAAATTAGTCCTAATATGATGGGCATCCAAGGGGGATATAATAAAAACTTTCATAAAAAGTGCATTGGATACTATGAGAAGTTTGATTCTTTATGATTGTTTTGAGATATGAAGATAGTGATGTTAGAGTCATGCTAGTGGAGTAAGTGTGAATTTGCGAAATACTTGCGTTGAGGTTTGTGAGTCCCGTAGCATGCATGTATGGTGAATCGTTGTGTAACAAATTTGGAGCATGAAGTATCTCTTTGATTGTCATCCTTTGTGTGGAGGTGGGGATCTCGTGATGGTTAACTCCTACCAACCCTTCCCCTAGGAGCATGCGTGTAGTGTTTGGTTTTGATGATTTATAGATTTTTGCAATAAGTATGTGAGTTCTTTATGACTAATGTTGAGTCCATGGATTATACACACCCTCACCCTTCCAGCATTGCTAGCCTCTCTTGTGCCGCGCAACTTTCGCCGGTACCATACACCCACCATACACCTTCCTCAAAACAGCCACCATACCTACCTATTATGGCATTTCCATAGCCATTCTGAGATATATTGCCATGCACCTTTCCGCCGTTTCGTTTATTATGACACGTTTCATCGTCATATTGCTTTGCATGATCATGTAGTTGACATCGTATTTGTGGCAAAGCCACCTTTCATAATTCTTTCATACATGTCACTCTTGATTCATTACACATCCCAGTACACCGCCGAAGGCATTCACATAGAGTCAAATTTTGTTCTAAGCATTGAGTTGTAATTTTTCGAGTTGTAAGTAAATAGAAGTGTGATGATCATCATTATTAGAGCATTGTCCCATGTGAGGAAATAAAAAAAAGAGGCCAAAGAAGCCAAAATAAAAAAAGAGGCCAAAGAAGCCCAAAAAAATGATAGAAAAAGAGAGAATGGGCATTGTTACTATCCTTTTTTCCACACTTGTGCTTCAAAGTAGCACCATGATCTTCATGGTAGAGAGTCTCTTATTTTGTCACTTTCATATACTAGTGGGAATTTTTCATTATAGAACTTTGCTTGTATATTCCAACGATGGGCTTCCTCAAATGCCCTAGGTCTTCATGAGCAAGCAAGTTGGATGCACACCCACATAGTTTCTTTTTTTGAGCTTTCATACACTTATAGCTCCAGTGCATCTGTTGCATGGCAATCCCTACTCACTCATGTTAATATCTATTGATGGGCATCTCCATAGCCCGTTCATATGCCTAGTTGATATGAGACTATCTCCCTATTTTTGTCTTCTCCATGACCACCATTCTATTCCACCTATAGTGCTATGTCCATGGCTCACGCTCATGTATTGCATGAAAGTTGAAAAAGTTTGAGAATACTAAAGTATGAAACAATTGATTGGCTGAAACCGGGGTTGTGCATGATTTGAATATTTTGTGTGACGAAGATGGAGCACAGCCAGACTATATGATTTTGTAGGGATAAGCATTGATTGGCCATGTTATTTTCAGAAGACATAATTGCCTTATGCTTGAAGTATTATTGTTTTTATGTCAATATTAAACTTTTGTTTTGAATCTTTCGGATCTGAACATTAATGCCACAATAATGAGAATTACATGGATAAATATGTTAGGTAGCATTCCACATCAAAAATTCTGTTTTTATCCTTTACCTACTCGAGGACGAGCAGGAATTAAGCTTGGGGATGCTTGATACGTCTCCAATGTATCTATAATTTTTGATTGTTCCATGCTATTATATTATCTATTTTGGATGTTCAATAGGCATTTATATGTTATTTTATATTATTTTTGGGACTAACCTATTAACCGAGAGCCCAGTGCCAGTTTATTTTTTTGCCTATTTTAGAGTTTCGCAGAAAAGGAACACCAAACGGAGTCCAAACAGAATGAAACTTCCTTGATGATCTTTCTTGGACTAGAAGCAAACCAGGAGACTTGGAGATGAAGTCAGAGATGCAACAAGGCGACCATGAGGGTGGAGGGCACGCCCAGGGGGGTAGGGCATGCCCCCTTCCTTGTGGGCCCCTTGTGGGTCTCCTGACCTAGTTCCTTCGCCTATATATACTCTTATACCCTGAAAACATCAAGGGGAGCCACAAAACCACTTTTCCACCACCGCAACCTTCTATACTTGTTAGAACCCATCTAGGGACCTTTTTCAGCGTCCTGCCGGAGGGGGATTCGATTATGAAGGGCTTCTACATCAACACCATTGCCTCTCCGATGAAGCTTGAGTAGTTTATCACAGACCTACGGGTCCATAGCTAGTAGCTAGATGGCTTCTTCTCTCTCCTTGATTCTCAATACCATGTTCTCCTCGATGTTCTTGGAGATCTATTCGATGTAGTACTCTTTTGCGGTGTGTTTGCTGAGATCCGATGAATTGTGGATTAATGATCAGATTATCTATGAATATTATTTGAGTCTTATCTGAATTCTTATATGCATGATTTGATATCTTTGCAAGTCTCTTCAAATTATCGGTTTAGTTTGGCCTACTAGATTGGTTTTTCTTGCAATGGGAGAAGTGCTTAGCTTTGGGTTCAATCTTGCGGTGTCCTTTCCCAGTGACAGTAGGGGCAGCAAGGCATGTATTGTATTGTTGCCATCGAGGATAAAAAGATGGGGTTTTCATCATATTGCTTGAGTTAATTCCTCTACATAACCTTAGATATCGTCATAACTTTGCGCTCTTATATCAATTGCTCGGCAGTAATTTGTTCACCCACCGTAATATTTGCTATCTTGAGAGAAGCCACTAGTGAAACCTATGGCCCCTGAGTCTCTTTTACATCATATAAGTTATCTTTTACATCATACTGGTTTCCGATCTACTATTTTGCAATCTTTTACTTTCTGATCTATAAACCAAACATATTTACTTTACTGTTTATTTATCTCTATCAGATCTCAATTTTGCAAGTAACTGTGAAGAGATTGACAACCCCTTTATCGCGTTGGGTGCAAGTTCTTGATTGTTTGTGCAGGTATTCAGTGACTTGCGCGTTATCTCCTACTGGATTGATACCTTGGTTCTCAAACTGAGGGAAATACTTACTCTACTTTGCTGCATGACCCTTTCCTCTTCAAGGGAAAAACCAACGCAAGCTCAAGAGGTAGCACACATCACTCACCCCAACCAGTCGGCATTCATCCAAGGCTGATATATTTTGGATGGGGTATTCGTGTCCCATGAACTCCTCCGTGAGGTCCGCACAAAGCAGCTAAAGGTGGTCTTCCTAAATATTGATTTCCATAAATACTATGACACAGTGCACCAACCCTTCCTTTGGGAAGTTTTGCTCTGCAAGGGATTTGATGACTGTTGGGTCACCCGGGTCATGTAGATGGTG
The DNA here is from genome assembly GCF_002162155.2 of Triticum dicoccoides. Classification (NCBI taxonomy): domain Eukaryota; kingdom Viridiplantae; phylum Streptophyta; class Magnoliopsida; order Poales; family Poaceae; genus Triticum; species Triticum dicoccoides. The sequence continues at coordinate 398,662,770 of NC_041387.1, read as the reverse complement.
TCCTGCAGTCGTACCGTGGTGAACACTAATGGGAAGATTGGCCCCTTCTTCCCCACCCACTATGGGGTTAGACAGGGCGATTCTCCCCCCCCCCTTTTGTTCAATATGGTGGTCGATGCCCTGGCTACTATCCTCGACAAGGCCAAGGTCGCGGGCCATATCCACGGAGTTTTCCTGCACCTTGTGGCTGGGGGAGGGGTCTCCCTCCTGCAATACGCGGATGACACCATTATCATGGTGGAAGGGTGTGAGGCCAACATTGCAAATATGAAATTCTTGCTCCTGTGCTTTCAACAGATGTTGGGTCTCACGATCAACTTTGACAAGAGCGAAGTTATTTTTTTGCACGTGACAAGAGCAAAGTTATGGTGCTTGGGTATTCGCACCCCGAGTGCCAGAGTATCACGGACGGGCTCAACTGCCAGCTGGGGTCCTTCCCAACTGCGTATCTTGGGATCCCCATTGGTGACTCTCGGCTCTACGTAGCCAAGCTTTGAACCCTCGGTGACTAAGCTATAACATCACATTGAGCCTTGGCAGGGCCGCTGGCTCTCCAAGGCGGCGTGGACTGTGCTCATGAATTCTCCCCTCTCTAGCCTGCTCTGTTCATCATGAGCTTCTATGGCCTCCATGAGACCCTCCACCATGAGATTGCCATGTATCAGTCTCGTTTATTTTGGGCGGTTGAGAGAGATAAGCAGAAATACCATATGGTTCGATGGCCTGATATTTGCAAACCCATGACCAATGCGGGCTCGGGATCATGTCATCCAAAGGCATGAACATCGCCCTCCTAACGCGCTAGTTATGGCGGATTGCAAAGGGGAAGGGTGGCCTGTGGCTTGAGATCATCCGGAACAAATACCTCCATGGACAACCGCTCGCCTTTTATCAGTGGAATGGCAGATCGCAGTTCTGGCGGTCCATCATCCAGCTGCTCCCGGATATACGCATCGGGACCTCCACCGCGGTTGGGTCCGGGATGTCCACATTGTTCTGGTTTGATAGGTGGGCTGTGATCGCCCCTTCACCACCCGTTTCCCTGACTTGTTCGACATCACGGTCGAGCCTAGACTCTCAGTTGAGACGACCCTTATTGACTTAGGGCGTCTCGCGTTCCGGAGGCCATTTGCACCCACGGAACTTGCCGTCTGGGGAGAGCTTGTGGAGTGTGATGACCCACAAGTATAGGGGACTAATTGTAGTCCTTTCAATAAGTAAGAGTGTCGAACCCAACGAGGAGTAGAAGGAAATGACAAGCGGTTTCAGCAAGGTAATTTCTGCAGGCACTGAAATTGTTGGTAAAAGGTAGTTTGATAGCAATATAATTTGTAACAAGTAACAAGTAACAATAGTAACAACAAGTGCAGCAAGATAGTCCAATCCTTTTGGTAGCAAAGGACTGGTCGGAACTGTCTCCGATAATAAGTAAAGTGTTCTTGAGGACCCACGGGAATTTTATCTAGTCACTTTCATCATGTTGATTTTATTTGCGTTCGCTAATTTGCTAATTTGATATGTGGGTGGACCGGTGCTTGGGTGTTGTTCCTACTTGAACATACCTCCCACTTATGATTAACCCCTCTCGCAAGCATCCACAACTATGAAAGAAGAATTACGATAAAATCTAACCATAGCATTAAACATATGGATCCAAATCATCCACTTACGGAATAGGGCATAAACTAGGGTTTAAGCTTCTGTCACTCTAGCAACCCATCATCTAATAACTACTCCACAATGCATTCCCTTAGGCCCAAAGATGGTGAAGTGTCATGTAGTCGGCGTTCACATAACACCATTAAGGGAATCACAACATACATATCATCAAAATATCAAAGGAATATCAAATTCACATGATTATTTGCAACATGACTTCTCTCGTGGCCTCAAGAACAAGGGCAACTACTCACAAATAATATTAATGCTCAAGATTAGAGGGAGGGATATTAAATAGCATAATGGATCTGAACATATGATCTTCCACCAAATAAACCGGCTAGCATCAACTACAAGATGTAGTCAACACTACTAGTCACCCACAGGTACCAATCTGAGGTTTTGATACAAAGATTGAACACAAGAGATGAACTAGGGTTTGAGATGAGATGGTGTTGTTGAAGATGTTGATGAATATTGGCCTCCCAAAGTTGAGAGGGTTGTTGGTGCTAACAATGGCTTCGATTCCCCCCTCTAGGAGGGAAGTTCCCCCGGCAGAATCGCTCTGCCGGAGGGCAAAAGTGATCCTACCCAAGTTCCACCTCGAGACGGCGGCGCTCCATCCCGACAGTCCTCTCCTTTTTTTTCTAGGTCAAAAGACCTTATGTACTAGAAGATGGGCACCAGAGGTGGGCCGAGGGGCCCACTACCCAGCAGGCCGTGCCTGGAGGGGGTGGTGTGCCCTGATGTCTAGTGGGCTCCTGGGTGGCCCCCTCTGGTAATTGTTCTCTCCAGTATTTTTTATTTATTCCAAAATAATTTTCCATAAAATTTCAGCTCATTTGGAGATGTCCAGAATAGGTATCTCTGACATAGCTTTTTCAGATCTAGAATTCCAGTTGTTGGTATTCTCCCTATTTGTGTAAACCTTGCATATTATGAGAGAAAAGACATTAGAATTACTCCACAAAGTATTATATTGCATAAAAACACTATAAATAACAGTAGGAAAACATGATGCAAAATGGACATATCAACTCCCCAAGCTTAGACCTCGCATGTCCTCAAGCGAAAGACGATATCAAAAATCATGTCCACATGTTGAGAGAGAGAGAGAGAGGGAGAGAGAGAGAGGTGTCGATAAAAACAAAATATGGACATAGTAGCATCATGCTTATTATTGTAACATCAACAAACTTTATCATTAGACTTTATCATATAACTTCTCATGAACAAGTAACAATTCATCATAACATTGAAGTAGAAAGCATAAACTTTATCGAAAACTAACAAACTATGTTCTCAGTCAACTTTGCAACTACAATTCATCATATTTTCCGGAAGGGTTCGTATCGGAGCCTTTTTGCAAGTCCACATACTCAACCGTCATTTAATCTTCTATGATTGCTAACACTCCCAACATATATATGAGCAAAAAGTTTCAACCAGACACATAGAAAGATAGGGGCTTATAGTTTTGCCTCCCAAGTTATTCACCTCTAGGGTGATGTCAACAATAATTATTCATGTTCACTCATATCCAACTGGATATATGTGCCTAGATCTTTCTGCACCACATGATGCTTGCAAAAGAGAAAAATAAAAGGAATAGAGGATAGTACTTTGACTCTTGCATAAAAGGTAAATACATAAAAGTAAAAGATAGGCCCTTTGTAGAGAGAAACAGAGGTTGTCATGCGCTTTTTGGTTTTGTATGCACAATCTCTTAATGCAAAATAGTGTCACATTATATTGCCCCTTATGATAGCAACCTTTATTATGCAGTCTGCCGCTTTTATTAGTTTGCCATCACAAGTTCGTATAACGCTTATTTTCCCTTAAACTAAAAAGATCAACCAGATTTAGAAGCAATTTTTATTGCCCTTTTTGCACCAATGACAACTTACTTGAAGGATCTTACTCAATCCATAGGTAGGTATGGTGGACTCTCAAAACATGGGTTTGGGTTTAAGGGTTTTGGATGCACAAGTAGTATCTCTACTTAGTGTGGATTTTTGGCTAGCAAATATATTGGGCAAGCACCACATGTTGAAGGATCTATGGCAATATAACTTCTATGGAAATATGAACAAACATAAATCATTACATTGTCTTCCTTGTCCAACGTCATCAGTTTGGCATAAAATATTTAATGGGGGCTCACAATCATAAAAGATGTTAAAGATGGTATATTTCATGTGAATCTTCTCTTCCCTTATTAATTCTTTCATGAATTGCATCATTGACCAATGCTATGTTTGTCAACTTTTAATAAATTTTACCACTTATACTTTTCCTTATGTGATGTCATTACTTACCATAACGTTAGTATATGATCTTTTTCATCATTTTCCTTTATTTTGGTTGAAACATAAAAGTAAATAAGCAAAAACTCAAACTAAACTTTGTTATATAACCCTCACTCGATTACATAGATAGATAGATCAAGAAAGTAGCACTCAAAAATAGATCATACTAAACTTCTATTCAACGAAATCATGAAATAACTAAGGATCGAACTAAGATAGGTAAAGGTAATAAAACTGATGGTGATATGAAACTGGGGCATCTCCCCCAAGCTTCGCACAAGCCAAGGGGAGTGCCCATACCCGTGTACTCAAGTCACCATCTTTGGTGATGGTGGTGTTGCAGTGGGTTTGTCCTCCAACATATTCATGAGTTCCTCTGTCAAACTTTGAATCTCTCGGAGGGCTTGATGAAGCAACTCAGTGTTCTTCCTCACTTCGCCCATAATATGTTTATTCTCTGGTCCCCAAGAATTTGTTCATGCATCACTTTCTCTTGGACGAAATATGTCCCAATTGGACGGTATGTGCACATGAGGGATATTTTTGAACCCATAGTTGTGAATCAAGTTCTAAAAATTGTTTGGATGTAACCTGTGTAAAGGCCTCCTTGGAGGGAGTCCTTCTTGCACTTCAGGGCTCTCTTGATCGTTTGTTGATATCATGCCTTGATGGTGATTAGGAAGAGTGGAGATGCTGGCTAATGTGCCCCTCTCGGAGGCAGGAGGGTGGCAACCTCCTCAATTCCCTCTCCCCTTAACTCCACCTGTAGCAACCAAGCATCTCCTTATATATTGTTGGAGGAGGGAGAAGACATGATGCCTAGCTTGATAGATCTGGTAGAAAAACAACACGGAACAAGAATAGAGGATTTCTTCGCGATGCAGTGGTCAAATCATCATGGGTATATATAAAGACATTTTATCTTGGGAAACAAGTATACGGAAGGAAAACAGAGTCGGGAAGGTGCCCGAGGGGCCCACTACCCACCAGGGCGTGCCAGGTGGGGTAGGCACGCCCTGGTTCCTAGTGGGCACCTGGGTTGCCTTCCTGGTTATTTCTTATTTTTTAATATTCCAAAATAGACATAAAATATTTTTGCGGTATTTTTGGAGTCCGTTTACTTACCGTATCATGTACCTCTTCCTTTTCAGGGTTCTGGAGTGTTCTAGAAGGTCTCATTTATGTATTCCTCCGGTGTCATGGTTTGAATAATATTAGTTTCAACATTAATAGACGTGCATGAAATATATTGCTTAATTCTTTGTCCATTGACCACCTTCGGATTAGTGCCTTCGGCATTATTGATCTTAATAGCTCCAGAGCGGTAAACTTCTTTGATGATATATGGTTCTTCCCATTTGGAAAGGAGTTTTCCTGCAAAAAATCTAAAACGAGAATTGTACAATAGAACATATTCACCAACTTTAAATTCCCGCTTTTGGATACATTAATCATGCCATCTTTTAACTTTTTCTTTGAATAGTTTGGCATTTTCATAAGCTTGGGTTCTCCATTCATCTAGTGAGCTAATATCAAATAACCTCTTTTCACCGGCAAGTTTGAAATCATAGTTGAGTTCTTTGATTGCGCAAAATGCTTTATGTTCTAATTCAAGAGGCAAAAGACAAGCTTTTCCATAAACCATTTTGCATGGAGACATACCCATAGGATTTTTATAAGCTTTTATAGGCCCAAAGTGCATCATCATGTTCCGTAGACCAATTCTTTCGTGACCTATTGACAGTCTTTTGTAATATTAATTTTATTTCTCTATTGCTAAGTTCAACTTGACCACTATATTGAGGATGATAAGGTGATGCAATTCTATGGTTGACATCATATTTAGCAAGCAATTTACGGAAAGCACCATGAATAAAATGTGAACCACCATCAGTCATTAAATATCTTGGGACTCCAAACTTTGCGAAGATAACTTCTTTAAGCATTTTAATGGAGGTGTTATGACTAGCACTGCTAGTTGGAATAGCTTCTACCCACTTAGTGACATAATCGACAACAACCAAAATATATGTATACCCATTAGAGGAAGGAAAAGGTCCCATATAATCAAAGCCCCAAACATTAAATGGTTCAATAACAAGTGAATAATTCATAGGAATTTCCTGACGTTTACAAATATTACCTATTCTTTGTCATTCATCACAAGATAAAACAAACTTACGGGCATCTTTGAAAAGAGTAGGTCAATAAAAATGAGATTGTAATACCTTGTGAGCAGTCCTATCTCCCGCATGATGCCCTCCATAAGCTTCAGAGTGACATTTCTGTAGGATTTGTTCATGTTCATGCTCAGGTATACGACGTCCAATAATACCATCTACTCCTTCTTTGTAAAGATGTGGGTCATCCCAAAAGTAATGTCTTAAATCATAGAAGAATTTTTTTTCTTTTGTTGGTATGTGAAACTAGGTGGTATAAATTTAGCAACAATATAATTAGCATAGTCAGCATACCAAGGAGTATTATGAGAAGAATTTATGACAACTACTTTTTCATCAGGAAAGCTATCATCAATAGGTAATGGGTCATCAAGAATATTTTTTAACCTAGACAAGTTATAAGCTACGGGGTTCTCAGCTCCTTTCCTATCAGTAATATGCAAGTCGAATTCTTGTAGCAAGAGAACCCACCTATGAGTCTAGGCTTAGCATCTTTATTTTCCATAAGATATTTAATAGTAGCATGATCGATGTGAACAATTACTTTGGAATCAACAATGCAAGATCTAAATCTATGACAAGCAACACAACTGCTAAAAATTCTTTCTCACTAGTAGTATAATTTGTTTGAGCACTGTCTAGAGTTTTACTAGCATAATGGATAACATTTAATTTCTTGTCAACTCTTTGTCCTAGAACAGCACCGACAACATAATCACTAGCATCACACATAATTTCAAAAGGCAACTTCCAATTAGGTGGTTGAACAATAGGTGCAGAAGTTAAGTCTTTCTTAAGTGTTTCAAAGGCTTCTACACAATCATCATCAAATACAAATGGAACATCCTTTTGCAAAATATTAGTAAGAGGCCTAGAAAGTTTACAAAAGTCTTTATAAACCTCCTACAGAAACCAGCATGACCAAGGAAACTATGAATACCTTTAATGTCTTTAGGACATGGCATTTTCTCAATCACATCAACTTTAGCTTTATCCACCTCAATACCTCGCTCAGAAATTTTATGCCCCAAGACAATACCCTCATTCACCATAAAGTGGCATTTCTCGAATTCAATTCAAGACAAGATTAGGTTGTTCACATCTCTGCAAAACTCGATCAAGGTTGCTTAAGCAATCATCAACAGAAGTTCCATGAACGGATAAATCATCCGTGAAAACCTCAACAATCTTTTCACAAAAGTTAGAGAATATAGCAATCATACATCTTTGAAAGGTAGCAGGTGCATTACATAAACCAAAGGGCATACGCCTGCAAGCATAAGTTCCAAAAGGGCAAGTAAAGGTGGTTTTCTCTTGATCAGGTTGTGAAACAGGTATTTGAGAGAAACCAAAATATCCAACAATAAAGGAAAAGTGTGTGATTTGACAATCACTCTAACATTTGTTCAATGAAAGGCAGAGGGTAATGATCTTTTCTAGTAACTTTGTTTAATTTTGTAAAATCAATTACCATGATATAGCCAGTCACTATTCTTTGTGGGATAAGTTCATTTTTATCATTAGGAACAACAGTAATACCTCCCTTCTTAGGGACACAATGGACATGACTTACCCATCTACTATTAGCTATGGGATAGATTATACCTGCTTCTAGAAGCTTTAGTCTTTCAGTTCTTACCTCTTCCTTCATCTTAGGTTTTAATCGTCGTTGGTGATCAACAATGGGTTTAGCATCAGGTTCCATATTAATCTTGTGCCGAGAGAGAGTGGGACTAATGCCCTTAAGATCACCAAGAGTATATCCAATAGCAGCACGGTGCTTCCTCAGAATTTTAAATAATCTCTCTTCTTCATGTTCTGAAAGTTTAGCACTAATAATAACATGATATATCGTTTTCTCATCCAGATAAGCATTCTTCAGAGTGCTAGGAAATTGCTTTAATTCAAACAAAGGATAACCTTTAGGTGGAGGAGGACCTCCTATAGTTTCAATAGGCAAATTGTGTTTAAGGATAGGTTGTTGTTCAAAGAATATTTTATTTATTTCATTTCTTTCACGCCAGTGCATATCATTTTCGTGGTCTAGCAAATATTGTTCTAGTGGATCAGTAGGAGGTACGACAATAGAAGCATGAGCAATTATTTCATCCTTACTAGGTAATTATTCATTATGAGGTTCTCTATGAAACTTAGAGAAGTTAAACTCATGAGACACATCACCAAAATTGACACTGACTGTTTCTTTATGGCAATCTATCTTAGCATTAACAGTGTTCAAGAAAGGTCTACCAAATATTATGGGACAAAAGTCATCTTGTGGGGACCCAAGAACTAGAAAATCAGTAGGGTATTTTATTTTCTGACACAAGACTTCAACATCTCTAAAAGTCCCAAGTGGTGTGATGGTATCTCTATTAGCAAGTTTAATAGTGACAATGTCTTTTATTTCAGCGGGTGCTATATCATTCATAATTTCTTGGTATAAGGTAAAACGAATAGCACTCACACTAGCACCCAAGTCACATAAACCATGATAGCAATGATCTCGGCATTGCCAACAACAGGCTTGCTCTTATCTTTAGTATCGGGTTTGGCAATTCTAGGTGCTTCATCATAGATAAATAACATGCCCATCAACATTATCGACCAAGAGGTATTTAACCATAGAAACACTAGGGTCCACTTTAATTTCTTTAGAGGGTTTAGGTGCTTTAATATGACTTTTGCAAACCACTATTGACACCTTAACATGTTCCTTTATCCTAACAGGGGAAGGTGGTTTTTCAATATAAGAAGTCGGAACTACTGGCTCAACATTGTAAATGATAGTTTCATCTTTAACTAGAACCGGTTCTTTAATTTCTTCTTTAATAGGGGGGATGATATTTAAACCACTTCTCTTTAGGGAGATCAACATGAGTAGCAAATGATTCACAAAAGACTCTACTATTCAGATCAAGTCCATATTTAGTGCTAAACTTGTGAAAAGCATTGGTACTCATAAAAGATTTAACACAATCAAACTCAAGCTTAATACCCGACTCTTTACCTTCATCGAGTTCCCAATCTTCAGAGTTGCGTTTAATTCTTTCTAAAAGATCTCACTTGAATTCAATAGTCTTCTTCATAAAAGAACCAGCACAAGAAGCATCGACCATGGATTGATCATTACGAGAAAGTCGAGCAATAAAATTCTGAATAATAATTTCTCTTGAGAGCTCATAATTAGGGCATGTATATAACATTGACTTAAGCCTCCCCCAAGATAGAGTGATACTTTCTCCTTCACGAGGCCAAAAATTTTATATATAATTTTGATCACGATGAACTAGATGCATAGGATAAACTTTGGGTGAAATTCCAATTTCAATCGATTCCAATTCCAAGCTCCAATATCATCGCATAGCCTATACCATGTCAGATCCCCCCCAAATATAAAGGGAAAGCTTCTTATTAACTTCATATCTAGGTAAACCTGCAAGCTTAAACAATCCACAAATTTCATCCACATGTATCAAATGCATATCGGGATGCTTTGTTCCGTCTCCTGCATAAGGATTAGCTAGAAGTTGCTCTATCATACCCAAAGGAATTTCATAACTAATATTTTTAGTAGGTAAAGTAGGTTGAGGGGAAACTCTTTGTGTTTCCGTTCAAGGTGAAGATACCCCGAACCAACCCCGCAAAGGATTGTTTCCATAGTAACAAGTGACAGTAAATTTCAGCATGTAGTATAAGTTTTCCTTACCAATTTCCACTTACCAAGAGCGCTTCACTCCTCGGTAACGGCGCCAAAAAAGAGTCTTGATGACCCACAAGTATAGGGGATCAATTGTAGTCCTTTTAATAAGTAAGAGTATCGAACCCAACGAGGAGCAGAAGGAAATGACAAGCGATCTTTAGCAAGGACTGAAATTGTCGGTAACAGGGAGTTTGATAGCAAGATAATTTGTAACAAGTAACAAGTAGTCGACGTTCACATAACACCACTAAAGGAATCACAGCATACATACCATCAAAATATCGAAAGAATATCAAATTCACATGATTACTTGCAACATGACTTCTCCCGTGGCCTCAAGAACAAGGGCAAGTACTCACAAATAATATTAATGCTCAAGATCAGAGGGATATTAAATAGCATAATGGATCTGAACATATGATCTTCCACCAAATAAACCGGCTAGCATCAACTACAAGATGTAATCAACACTACTTGTCGCCCACATGTACCAATCTAAGGTTTTGATACAAAGATTGAACACAAGAGATGAACTAGGGTTTGAGATGAGATGGTGCTGTTGAAGAGTTTCCCTGGTGGAATCGCTCCGCCCGAGGGCAAAAGTGCACCTGCCCAAGTTCCGCCTTGATACGGTGGTTCTCCGTCCCGAAAGTCCTCTCCTTACTTTTCCTAGGTCAAAAGACCTTATGTACTAGAAGACGGGCACTGGAGGTGGGCCGAGAGGCTCACTTCCCACCAGGCGCGCCTGGAGGGGGTGGTATGCCCTGGTGCCTAGTGGGCACCTGGGTGGCCCCTTTTGGTAGTTCTTTTCCCCAGTATTTTTTATTTATTCCAAAATAATGGTCCATAAGATTTTAGTTCATTTGGAAATGTGCAGAATAGGTTTCTCTGACATAGCTTTTTCAGGTCCAGAATTCTAGCTGCCGAAAATTCTCCCTCTTTGTGCAAACCTTGCATATTATGAGAGAAAAGGCATTAGAATAACTCCACGAAGTATTATATTGCGTAAAAACACTATAAATAACAGTACGAAAACAGATGCAAAATGGACGTATCAGAGTGCATCGTGCTACAGCCCCCGGAAGTTGATCAACCATATGATTGCATCTCCTGGTATCTTTGAGCCCTCGAGATGATTTACCACCAAGTCCCTATACCAGGTCATTGTGACTACGTCGGCCCCAACGCCACTTGTCCAGATATGGGCGATTAGACTCCCCCTAAAGATATAGATATTTCTTTGGCAATGGATCCATGGACGCAACCCTTCTGGCGTTGAGGTGCTCAAGCGGAATTGCCCAGGTGATGGTATTTGCCCCCTATGTGGGACGGGGAGGACTCCAACAACATCTTCTTTACGTGTGTGTCAGCGCAATTCCTTTAGAGTTGTTTCTGCGAAGTAGTTGGTGCCACACGAACTTTCTTGACCTATTCCTGGAGATCTAGGCTTCCCCTCTGCGTGTCTGCCACATTCGGTGGTTGGGTATCAGTGTCCTAGCTTGGACGCTCTGGACTATCCGTAATAAACTTGTGATCCAGCGTGTGCCCCTTCGGCGTGCTACCGACACTATTTACAATATGTGTGGATGTTTGAACATTTGGCGGTCGCTTAGCCACCCTTAGGAGCATGACGCCATCAACTCCATCATTGATGATCTTTATGTGATGCCTCTCCGTTTGGAGCTGCCACTCCCTCCACCACTCCCAGAGCCAGATTAGCCTTGCAAGGCTTGTTTTGGGCTTGTTTAGTTGTGCCCTAGCGGAACCCTTGCACTATTTGTGTGTTTGCTACCTTTGCATGTGTGTGTGTGTGGTGTGAACCTTTGTCGGATGTATGGATCTGGTGGTTTGCTTTAAATATAAAGCTGGGCGAAAGCTTTTTTGGTATATAATGTGCTTTGTTCACAAATTTATATGGAATATACGTTAACAACAACAATGAAACAACTTAAATTGTTTATAGCGAGTCTATGTATATCATTTTCATAATAGGTTAGTTTGACCGAATTATATTCTAAGAATCCTTGTACTCAAACCTAAAACGGATGGTGGGAGTGAGCAATGTTTGGGTTGCGGCAAATATTGTGGTAGTTGGCTCCTTTTTCTTTCTTTGATACGCACGAGTCATTCTGTCGCAGGAAACTACAACCACCTATGGGACCAGGATGGCCCCTTGCTGGTTCGACAGGGGGGAGTCGCGTTGCACAAAGAGCAGACCAATGCAAGGCAGCACGACAGGGATCACACAGGCAGTTTTACCCAGGTTCAAGTCGTCGTGAGGCGTAAAACCCTACTCCCGCTTGGTGGATTGATGAGGAAAGGTGGTGGTGGTGCATAGTACACTTGCCCAGCAAGGGTTGCTTTGGGGCAGCAGCGACTACGCGCGTACGGGGGTGTGAGTGATCTAAACTTCTAACCCCGTGAATCGTTGCCATGGGCCTCCTTTTATAGATCAAGGGTTTATCACAATGGCAAATTAGTCATTAGACACTGATATGATAGCAAATAGTGCTATCATACCTAACTCTGTAGGCTCACAGCGTGCATTTTATGCGCCGCTTAGTATCATGTAGTTGGCTGCCCGGCAAGGCCTGCCGGGCTAATTCACCAGCTCCACGCCTGCTCGCTTGACACGTCACTGGACGGGTGTCATCAGAGGTTTCACTTGGTAGGAAGTGGCCGCCATGTGGCAAATGGCTGCCACTTAATCATCCTTCGTCTTGACACCGCACTGATCGATGACGTGGCTTGTGATGGAGTAGTCAGTGAGGTGATATGGTCTCCGCGAGTCCCGGCAGGCCCTGCGGGGACGCCTTGGTCCTTTTCTTCTGGGAGTGGCCTCACCCCTTGCCGGTCTCGCCTGTCCGGCAAGGGAGGCTTCTTTCTTGATAATACCTGGCTCCTTTGTCTTAGTCTTTGTTCCTTCTGATCTGCTAGTTGGTTCTTCGAGTCTCTTGATTTGGTGTTCCAATCTTGATCTTGTGCCTATGCACAGTCAGGTCAACAGGCCCTGGGTTTGTTGTGTCGACAAAAGCCCCCGGGCCTGCCCCGAATGAGCTGCCGAGCATCGTTGGGGTAGGGCCTAACAAGTGCACATGCAGCACCGTCGAAGATGCTGGTCTCTTGAGATCTCGTTTGCTTCTTCATTAGTCTTGATTCCGGGCCAGTTTCCGGTTTCCCCGCGCGTCGTGTGCGACGTTACAAAAAAGGTCCTGATCGTGGCCTACATGGCGCTCGTGCCCCACAATCATGAGGTAGAAACAACCATCCCACTTGCCTCCGTGCCTCTGGCCCATCCGCCACGTGTCTTCCATGCCTGAGGAAGGGTAGGTGGTGGACGTAGAGGGCATGGGTGTGAGTGCCGCATTGGGAAATCAGGCGTTGCTGGTTGGAGCGGCGGGTCGGTCCTGATTCCCCATGTCTTTGAGGGCCGTACTGGATGAGCGGGGCGACCACCCTAGGGGAGAGGGGACAGCCCCCGGCCCTGCCCTTCTATAAAAGGGAATATAGATGGTGCTTTTTCATTCACACCTCCTTCTTCTTCCTTCGCAGTCTTCTTCCGCTCGTCATGGTGAGAGGGCGTGGGTGTGCTAGTGCTCCAGTGGCGGCGATGAGGGCCTCCGCTCGACAGCGCATTCCTTCTCCTCCGGAGCTCGCAGCGGTGGAGCCTGCCGTGTGAGGAGGAGGGAGGGGACGAGGTCGTGGTCACCGTGGCGCTCGAGGAAGGGGAGGACGGGGCGGCGCTCCGGTCACAACTCCACTAGTGGCTCCCGTCCTATGGAAGGCCATGCCGGAGATCAGCCCCGAGAGTTCTTCGTCAGGCTGTATAAGCCTTTGTGCGGCCATCTTCGTCTCCCTACCCCATTTGCTCGGGAAATGGAGCTCGACCAACCGCATGCTTTGAGGTTGCACATGAGGGGCTATGGGAATGGCGACATGTGGGTCGACATCGACTTCCCTACTCCTCATGTTATGTATCTTCGCCGTGGTTGGAAGAACTTCGCCCATGCCCATAGCTTGACGGAGGGGCATGTTCTCTAGTTCAAATTAATGGAGAGCGGACTACTCTCCGTCAAGGTCTTTGGGCGCTCGGGAATTCGCTTAGGGTGCTGCGCGGAGAGCTCCACCGACGATGAAAGCTCCTCCTCAAGCAGTAGCGACAAGGAGGACCATGACGGTGATGACGACGGAAGCGGGCGGGAGGGCGACGACTCCGACTCTGACTGATCGCCCCCCGCACCATCTTCCTCAGGCGGTAGCAACATCATCTGCATCTGCATCTCCTCCCCAGCAACGCGATTTGCCGGGGAGTTGGATGCAGTGGTTGGGATGGTGCTCCGGCTCCTCTAGCAGCCTTCCAGCTGGACCCCGGCAGGCTTCCTCTCGGGCTGCAGCTCCGTTCACCCTGCTGTGTCCTGCTGGCCCTGGTGGCGGTGGTTGACAGGTCGCCTCCGCCATGCTCTTGATCGACGCATTCCCCGGCGCCTCTCTCCCGTCCTCTTTGCCTTCACCTGCCGTGCCTGGGAGGAGTGGGACAAGAAAGGGGATCACGGGGCACTTATATTTTTCAAACTTAAATCTGTAGGCATTTGCCAAATTTTAATTCAAATAATGTAATCTCTCGTGTCCATGTTTGTGTTATATAATGCTTGTACTTGTATCAGCATATTAATGAAAATGATGAACCTTTCTGAGGACTCGCGCATGTATATGTCCATGGAGAGGTGTGATGCCTCTTTAGTGTAAATAAACGAGTTTGCCTCGGCAGGCTATCCTGCCAGCCCTCTTTTTGTCTGCCGGAGAACCTTATCTGCCGAGTTACAGAAAGAAGGACTAGCCCCCCGCCAACTTTCTTTTATCAAAGGCAACTATGACCACCCTGACTGAAGCAACGTTCAGATCAGGAATGGGAGCACCCAAGTCTAGAAGGAGCGAGGAGGCTTTCTAATGCACAAGTTATAGCTTACAGAACACGAATGGACAAGAGGTAGAACTTATCTGTTTGGCTTGCCGGGGTCGCAGTGCCGGGAAATCTTCTCACCCCTTTGTCGAAGCCAAGTCCATAGTGAGAACCTGTAACTTCATGCAGATGAGAATGAATGCAGGATGCGATCCTATCTATATGCATATGCAGATGCTCATGAAAATGCTTATGCAGTAATCTGAAATGCTCATACATGCATGCAATCTAGGTTGGGGCCCCCTGTATCGCTTCTTTATTTTCTCTTGCACGGGTTCATCACCCCGGATTTGTACAACGGGTTACATGCAACTGAGGCAAGGCCTATACAAATGGTGCCCGGCAGCCTCACGCCTTATGGGTAGAACTTGCGGAGATGCTCAATATTCCATGAGTTTTACAATAGACTGCCATCTCCGGTCTCCAGACAGATTGTGCCAGGTCTGGTGACTCATACTACCCGGTAAGTGTCAGGACCCCGATCCTATGCCACACCGATCTAGCATGTAACACCTCATATCACTTTGCGGCCTCTCGCACGGTATTCCCACGGGTGTCGCCTTACCAGGCCCAGGACCATTTGCGCCTTTTGGCTCACGTATATGATAGTGTTGCTAGCATCCATATGACAAAGAACCCAGGCTGAGATGGCTAGTCCTAAACCCAAAGTGGCACTAACTTACAGGGACAGGCATACATGACCCAACAACGAATGTGTTGGTCATCAGCGAGTGAATCCGGGCTGTAGCAACTAGGCTAGCAGGACTCCGATAGACACCGCGTGACATTTCCCTGAAGGGACAGACACAAGAACGAAGAAGGACACATGCCGGCCAGCCTAAGTGTTCCGGAGCAGTAGCAAGCTACCAGGGCTCAGTGGAAGCACTAGGAGACATTTCCTGGTAAGAGAGGCTACCAAGGATAAACAACTAGATAGTCAGATCCCACACATACCAAGCATTTCAATAACATACACACAATATGCTCGATATGTGCAAATACAACATGGCATCACAACATGACTCTACAACTCAAGTATTATTCAATAGGCTCCGAGGAGCGAGATATTACAAACATGGGTCTCATGACCCAACTTTCAGAGCATACAAGTCAAAGCACATGCGGAAGCTTAACATGTCCGAGTACAGACATCTACAAATGAAAAAGGCTGAGAAGCATGACTAATCTACCAGATCCTACCGAGGGCACAAGATCGTAGCTGAGGTAACAGGCTAAACGGGAAGTCCATGCGGAACTACTAGCGAGACTAAAGTCTCTCTGCAAAAACATAAAAGCAAATGTGAGTACAAATGTAACCAGCAAGACTTACATCAGAACTAACTACATATGCATCATTATCAACAAAGGGGATGGTGGGGTTTAACTGCAGCAAGCAAGCCAGCTTTGACTCGGTGGCTATCCTGAACTACGACTGCAAGTAACTCTTTTGAGGTGGCGCACACGAGTCCACATATTCACCATATCAATACACCACTATGGATCCGCTCCCGTCTCCCTACGAGAACGCCATCCATAGCACTCACGCTTATCTTGCGTATTTTAGAGTATCCACTTGCACTTGTCTATGAATTGTATAGGCAACCCAGAGGTCCTTTACCACGGACGCAGCTATTCGAATAGATGATGTTAACCCTGCAGGGGTGTACTTCTTCACACACGCTCTCTCCACTTACCGCCGTTTACACGACATGTACTCGACAACCTTCAAGCGGAAGCCCAACGAGGGTGTCGGCCACGGCCTACCTAAACACTCAAGTCTCTAGTCCAGTTTATCGCCTATTCAGGTTCCATCCACAGGGAGTCCGGCCGAAGTTTCCACAAACGGTCCCGAACGATGTGTGCAGGGTTCCCGAGACACCAAACAGGCGCCCGGTACACCGTGCCACGTGCCTAGCGCATCACAGCCCACCCCTCGAGTCAGCGCTGCCCATGGCCTCCAGCATACTACAAACACCAGAAACTACTTGCAACTCCTCGACAGAGGACACGGGTGATTAAGTAGCCGAGAGGGTCCATTGCTTTCGGGCCCAATGCGTGGTAGTAACTATTTCATGGATCACAAACACAAAACTCAGTTCCTGAGGACGGCTTCAATGAGACAACCCACCATGTACTCCTAGATGGCCTCTCACCGCTACCTTTACCAAATCGTGTTCACACACTTAGCTCACACACACAGTAGGACATGTTCATCATCGTTCCAATTCATCCCCGATGAATCAGACCTGACACAACTCTAAGCATAGCAGGCATGACAAACAAGCATGAATGAGTAGGCACATCAGGGCTCAAACAACTCCTACTCATGCTAGTGGGTTTCATCTATTTACTGTGGAAATGATAGGTCATGCAGAGGAAAAGGGGTTCAACTACCGCAACATGTAACAGTTGTATCGTCGTTGTCCTAATGCAGTAAAAGAGAGCAGGAGCGAGAGAGTGGGATTGTATCGGAATGAACAAGGGGGTTTTGCTTGCCTGATGGGGTGGTAGTAGGATACTGCCCTTCAGTCGGATATTCATAGGTATCCTCGGAGGCAGAACCTACCACGAAAGACACATCGGAACACAATCATCACATGGCAATATGCAACAATATGATGCATGCTATGACATGGCAATATGGGTGTGTTTTGGCTAATGCATTCTAAAACAGGTTGGTCTGAGTCCATTTGAATCAAAGATTCAAATGAAAGCCCATGATATGAAGTCATATTAATGCATTAGCTTGTTTCACTTAAACAACAAGGTTAAAGTGTTCTGACATGCCTGAAACCAACATAGATGGAAATATCGGATTTTTCTGATCATTTTTCATATATAACTTATTTCATTCTGAGTTACGGTTGATTTTATATGATTTTTAGAAGTTTATAACATTTTCTAAGATAAATAACCCATTTAAGATTTATTTAAATTCCAGAAGAATTACTGCGTCTGCATGACATCACTATGATGTCAGCGGTCAACAGGGCCGGTCCCGGTCAAGCTGACCAGTGGGTCCCGTGTGTTAGTGACTAACTAAGCTAACCTAGTTTAATTAGCACTAACCTAGGTTAAACTAATTAAGTTTAAACCTAAACAAGATTAATTAGACGGGCGGGGCCCGCATGTCATAGACCCAGGGGAGGTCAAATCCCCTGGTCAACTGGGGCTAAACCACCGGCGGTCAAAGCGGTCAACCCGCCGGCGTGTAGCCGCCGGCGAGGCCAAACGCGACGGAGGGCGCGGGATTCGTCCTCCGATGACCAAAACGACGGCGGAGCACATCTACATGATGCGGGGAGTGAGCCGTGTCGAGTGGTGGCAGTGGATGGACCTGGGGTGGTCGGAATCGACGCCGGCGACGACCTTGGCGGACGCCGGAGCTCGGACGAGCTCGGGCCCGTCATTAGGGGGCACGACGAGGCGCGTGGGGAGGTGCTATGGCCTCCTGGGAGTGCGGTGAGTGCGGTGACATGCTCGGCTTCGAGCCAACGTGGCTGTGGCCACGACGGTGACGTGCGGTGGTGATGGCGGGTGCGGGCGAGCTCGGTGCGGTCGATGCAGGGGACAGCAGCGAGAACGGAGAGGATGGGGAGGTAGCTGAGCTCACGGCGATCACGGTGGTGCAGTCGGCGAGGTCGGAAGAGGTCGGGTGGTGATGGAGCGGCGAGGGGGATCTCTGATGGCGTTCGGTGAAGACGAGGTCGATGGAGACGGTGCAGAGCGTGCGAGCGCTCGGGGCTCGGCCTGCTTGGCGTAGCGGACGACGGCGAAGCTCAGGAGCATGACGGTGCGGCGCAAGGACGACGGTGGCTGCGAGAACTACGGCGGCGTGGGCGCGACAGTGTTGGCCATGGTGAGGAGAGGGCGAGGGAGAGAGGCAGGGGGCGTGTGAGGTGTCCACGGGGTCGGGGCAGCGCCGCGGAGGCGTTTCGAGGCGCGGGTGAGGCAGGCGAGCAGGGAGGCGGTGTGGCGCGTCGTGCGCGCGTGCGTTGTCTCCCTCCTCTGCCTACTGGCAGAGGTAGGTGATGACTGGCACGGGCCAGGTGGGCCGGCCGAGCGAGGTAAGTTGGCCCGAGGCCTTTCTCTCTCTCTCTTTTCCATTTAAGTTGTTTTTCTATTTTTCTGTAATTGTGTGGCTTTATTAAAAATAGCTAGGCATTTCCAGAAATCCTAAAAATAATTAGGGGCTTTGTTTAGAATATTTCCAATAGCCCACACTTATTTCCAGAATTATTTGAGCATTTAAAATATTTTATAGCATTTAAATGCCCAAATGCAAATAAGTAATGATTTCATCCAGTGACCTTATGTGTCCTAGAAAAATGTGAACCAATTTTGGCAGAGGTTCTAACCCAAGACAAGAATGATGGACATTTTAGAAGGGCATTTCAGGTTCATTGAAAATGATTTTAGTAAACCCTAGTTGTTTTAGGGGGGGGGGGCTGAGGGTTCTGTCATCCCCATTTCCAAGTTTCTAAGAGAAAGTAAACATGATGCAACACCAGATGCTTGCACTAGGAAAACCAAAACTAGGGATGTGATAGTAAGGGCCTTCCCACTTTGGTGATAGCTTGTGTGTTCCCGTGGCGGACTGAACGCACCTAAGGACAAGGTCACCTTCCTCAAAACACCGGGTGTGACCCCTGTGGCTATGATAGCGACATAGGGCTTGCTGATAGCGTGCAGCATGCCTAGCAGCCCAGAGATGGTTCTCCTCGAGTAGCACATCATCGTCACGCTGGTGCTGATCTTGCACGATTTTGTCGTAAGCAAGTACTCGAGGCGACCCGTAAATGAGTTTTGTGGGGATAACGTCTTCTGCCCCGTAGATCAGGGAGAAGGGAGTCTGCCCGGTAGCTCGGTTTGGTGTCGTTCTGAGGGACCAGAGAACTACCGGCAGCTCCTCGATCCACCGCCTGCCGTGCTTCTGCAGTGTATCAAAGGTTCTTGTCTTGAGTCCATGTAGCACTTTAGTGTTCGCCCTCTCAGCTTGTCCATTGCTCCACGGGTGTGCCATAGAGGCGAATGAGATCTTGCATCCGAGTGCATGAACATATTGCATGAAGGCGCGACTCGTGAACTGGGTGCCGTTGTCAGTGATGATCCTTGCCGGAACTCCAAAACGACACACTGGATCTTTCAAGAACTTGATAGCTGACTGAACAGTCACTTTTCTGATGGCAGTCACTTCCGGCAACTTTATAAACTTGTCGATGGCAACGAACAAGAATTCAAAGCCCCCAATTGCTCAGGGGAACAGGCCGAGGATATCGAGCCCCCAGACCAAAAATGGCCATGATAGAGGGATTGTCTGAAGTGCTTGGGCAGGTAGGTGGGTTTTCTTGGAATGGAACAGACATGCTTCACACTTAGTGACTAGCTCAACCGCATCTTGGAGGGCTGTGGGCCAATAGAATCCTTGCCGAAATGCTTTCCCAACTAATGCCCTTTATCAAATGTGGGAGCCGCACATTCCTTTGTGTATCTCAGCCAGCAGTTCCTTCCGTTTCTCCTGGCAGACACACTTCAATTTCACACCATTGGGCCTCCTTCTGTACAGAGTGTCATCAACAAACGGATACATAATGGCCCTCCAGGCTACTCTTTCAGCTTCATCTTGATCACCGGGAAGCTCTCTAGTTTGGAGGAAGCAAACAATGTGCCTTGCCCAAGTTGGAGCCTGTGGCTCAGCAACGAGGACTAGCGGCACCTCCTCTGCTGTGGGAGCACTGGCCTCGTGCATGGGGTCCATGGACCCGGCAGGAGGGGGTGGGCCGGTAGGCTGCGAGGAGTTGTTTCTGGCAGGGTCTCTACGGGAGCGGATGGCTCTACCGGGAGAGGCTTTCTGGTGTCCAACTTTCTCCCCTTCCGAGCCATTGTTGCTGGGTATACGGAGGGATGAGTAATATGGAGAACAAAAGTCCCTGGTTCCACAATAATCTTCCGTGCAGCGCACTTTGATAGATGATCAGCTATGTTGTTTTCCGCACGGGGTACATGCTCTATTTGCAATCCATCAAAGTGCTCCTCCAATCTTCTCACTTCCTCGACGTACGCCTCCATTAATGGACTTTGATAATCCTTGTTAACTTGCCTCACCACCAACTGTGATTCTCCTCGAATAATCAGCTTCTTAATTCCCAATTCTGTTGCAATCTTGAGCCCAGCAAGGAGCCCTTCATACTCTGATGTATTGTTGGTGGCTTCTTCCTGTGCAAAATGCATTTGTACGATGTACTTCAAGTGCTCCCCGGAGGGGGAACAAGAAGCACGCCGCCCCCGCACCTTGCTGGGAAAAAGCACCATCAAAATACATAATCCATTCTTGGGGTGATTCCTTGCTGGGGACAGGTGTCTCTGTCACTTCCTCATCAGGGGTTGGCATCCATTCAGTAATAAACTCTGTCGACGCCCTGCTCTAGATAGTTGATGTGCTCTCAAACATCAGCCAAAGCTGGATAGCTCCAAAGTTCATTCCACTATTCTACCGGTAGCCTCTGGGTTTTGGAGTATCCGCTACAACGGGAAATGAGTAACAACCATGATCTCATGGGCTTGGAAGTAGTGGTGTAGTTTCCTTGAGGCCATGATGAGGCCAAAGATCAACTTTTGCATGCCAGAGTACCTCGACCTAGCCCCCTGTAATAAGGAGCTGACGAAGTACACTGGGCATTGCACCACTTTCTTCCTCACCACGTCCTTGGGGTTGCCATCATTGTCGTGCTCACTGCTGTTCTGGTTCTCATCTGGCCCTGCCGGCCTCTGCTCACTCTCTTTCTCATCCACTTCTCGTTGTGCTACCAAGGCTGCACTGACCGCTTGGTTTGTTGCCGCCAAGTATAGAAATAATGGCTCCTCAGGTTTGGGTGCGACCAAGGTAGGCACAAACGATAGGTACGTCTTCAGCACTTGCAAAGCTGCGTCTGCTTCAGGGGTCCATTTCATGGGACCTGCCTTCTTCAAAATCTTGAAGAACGGCAGGGCACGCTCGACTGACTTGGAGATGAATCTACTAAGCGCGACAACAGATCCCGTCAAGCGCCTCACATCCTTGACTGTCCTTGGCGCTTGGATCTGCTCGATGGCCTTGATCTTGTCGAGATTGGCTTTGATTCCCCTGTGGGACACAAAGTATCCAAGCAGCTTGCCGGAGGGGACGCCAAACACACATTTCTCTGGGTTTAGCTTCAGGTTGATCTTGCGCAGATTTGCAAACGTCTCCTCCAAATCCTGAATGAGAGTTGATCTATCCTTGGTTTTGACCACAATGTCATCCATATAAGCTTCAATGTTTCCGTGCAGCTGAGGTTCAAAACCAATCTGGACTGCCCTTGCAAAGGTGGACCCGACACTCTTTAATCCTAATGGCATGCGGACAAAGCAATACGTACCTCATGGAGTGACGAATGATGTCTTCTCCTCTTCCTCCCTTGACATGAAGATCTGGTGGTACCCAGAAGAGGTGTCCAGAAATGAGAGCAAGTCACAACCCGAGGTGGAATACACTATCTGATCAATGCGGCAAGGGGAGTGGGTCCTCTGGGCAAACCTTGTTGACGTCTATGAAGTCAATGCACAGCCTCCACTTCCTGTTCGCCTTCCGAACCACCATTGAGTTTTCTAGCCAAGTGGGATGTAGCACTCCTCTGACCAATCCAGCTGCTTCAAGCTTCTTGATCTCTTCTGCGATAAATTGCTGCCTCTCCAAGGCCTGCTTCCGGACTTTCTTCTTAACAGGTCTGGCGTGTGGGCAGACAGCAAGGTGGTTCTTTATTACCTCCCTAGGAACACCGTGGATATCAGATGGATGCCAACCAAACACATCGATATTCGCCCGCAGGAAGGCAACGAGCATGCTTTCCTATTTGTCATCGAGGGTGGTGCTGATGGTGAAACTACCATCAACGCTAGCCAGCCCTGCCAGGACCTTTTTCACTTGCAGAGCAGCAACCTTGGATCTCTTGTTGTTGGAACACTCCGGCACGTTGTCAAAGGGTGCCATGCACTCTGAGGGGCATGCTTCCCGAACTCTTTGCCAGAGGTCCTACAATCTTGTTTCTTCCCTTTGCTCTCCTTGGCGGGAACAGATGTCGTCGCGGCCTCTGCCTCGATCGCGTCCTTGTACATCTTGTCCACACAAATGATGTCATCTTTCTCATCTGATGGGATGGCGAGGACTCCCAGTGGCCCAGGCATCTTCAGGGTATTGTAGGCATAGTGGGTTACCGCCATAAACTGAGCCAAGGCCGGGCGCCCAAGGATCCCATTGTACGGCAGGGGGAGATCAACCACGTGAAACACAATCTTCTCAGTCCGGTAGTTAAGCTCTCCCCCAAATGTTACTTGCAACATAATCTTCCCTTTAGGATGACTCCTGCCGGGGTTGACTCCTTGAAACGTGCGTGTAATCTCTACCTCTTCTTCTGCTCTCTGAAGCTTGTTCATAACTGCTGGGGAAATCAGATTCAGTCTGGCTCCACCGTTCACCAACATCTTTGTGACCTTGAGGTTGCGAATTGTTGGAGAAACCAACAAAGGCAGGCATCCTACCTCAGTGGTGCGGCTAGGATGGTCCTCCTCGTCGAAGATGATGGGTGTACGGGACCATTTGAGCGGCTTCCGTGCCTCCGGTGCTGGTTCCACGGCATTGACTTCCCGTGCCCATCGCTTGAGTTGGCGATGGGAGGTGTGCAAGGATGCACCCCCGTCAACGCACAGGGCGTCCGTGGACTTCTGAAACTCCTGCTCGCTGGTTTCCTATTCATCCCCTTTATCACTCTCATCATCGCAGACTTCTTTCTCTTGGCCCTTGGCGGGTTTTCCATTGTTCCGAAAGGGATTGCCTGGGCGATTTACTCCATCGCCTCGGCCCTTACCGCCAGCGACATTCTGACCCTTTTCCTTATCACGCTTCTCATATTCTGTTCTCTGTCTCTTGACCAACTGCTCAACCTGATAGCACTTTTGAAGGTCGTGGCCCTTGGTTTGGTGGATCTTGCAGTACGGCTCGTCGCCCTTCCTGGTCTTCTCGGCAACTGCAGCTTCTCGGCAACTGCAGCTTCTCGGCAATCGGCGCACACTGCAACCTCCTTGTTGGGGGCCTCAACCTTGGTGACCCTACCGGTACTAGGGGTGCCTGACCCTTCAACGGTCAATACTGCCTTATCCCTTCGCTTCTTACTGCGCTTCTTAGCATTCTTCTGACTGGTGGATTTATCATCATCCTCTGAATCAACATCAATGCAATCTTCCTCTCCAGGCAACTTCCTTCCCTCCTCCATCCGGGCACACTTATCCACTAGGGTGTACAGCTCCTTCACAGTCTTGGGCAATTGCACGTTCATCTTGGCATGGATTTGGGGGTTGCGCATGTTGGATCGGAAGGTAGCTATCACATCTGCCGGATGGATATTTGGAATATTCCTATGAACTTTACTGAACCTCTGCAAATACTTATGGAGGGTTTCTCCTTCCTTCTGTTGGAGAAGCTGCAGATCGTCGGGGCGTCCCAGCTCCTGGTGGCCACCGGTGAAAGCGCCGACGAACTCATGGCACAGGTCTGCCCACGAAAAAATGGAGTTCTCGTGCAGGTGCATCATCCAAGACCTCACGTTGGATTTGAGTGCCAACGGGAAGTAGTTGGCAAACACCTTCTCATCTCTTCCCTTGGCAGTCTAAACAGCGATGGTGTAGATGCTCAGGAACTCTGCCAGGTTCAACCTTCCGTCGTATTCTCTCGTATCTCCTATTTGAACGTGTGAACAGATGGCCAACAGACTTGCCGTAGCTCCTAGGTGAAGGCAGGGCAGCCAACCTTGAAGGGCAGGAGCCCGTCAGCACCAAGAGTGGGCTCATCAATGTCTGGGACGCCGTGCCCGTCGGCTCGGAGGAGGTTGCCGTGGCATTGCTCACCGCTGCGCACGTCCCCTCTTTGCCTAACCTCTGGGGTCTGCCATTGGCCTGGACGTGCTTGAAGATCAGAAGAGGCCATCGAGGCATCATCAATGTCTTGATTTGGTGGGGCCCACGCCGGCCGCCGTGGTGGGGACTGGACCATGGGGACGGCCCCCTCCGTGCGGGCAACAGTATGGGTTGTTGCCATTGCTTGGGAAGGTCACGGTGGGGCAGCCCGTCATGAGCCTTCGGCTTCGGCGAAACCGAGCAGATTCTAGATGGTGGCACGCCATTTGTCCATCTGCTCAGCCACTGGCGGAAACCTCAGCAACAATTGAGTCCGTGCTATGGCCTCCGAGGCTGTGCTTGGCATGGATGATGATGAAGTCGATCACGCTGCCGCTCGGATCCTGGTGGAGCCTGCGGCGGCATCACTGTGCCCCCGCTATTGTGATGCAACCACCTGGGCGGTAGGGTTGTGATGCAGAGGCGCCCGATGGACATCAGCTCCGTTGGGTGCATTAGCTTGGTCGACCTGCCCTGGGGAGAGTGCACGTGCATCTGTCGTGCCTGCGGTGAGGACGGCTGTAGGGCGGTGGCTCTCCCTAGACCAAGCGCCGTCGCTGTGGCTGCACTCGTCGACGGGCAGAGCGTGGCCGTCGAGGTGCTGCAGATTCCGCCCCCCTCCGGCATCTTCTATTCCCGCGTCGGCCACGAGGGGGATGGTGGTGGTGCCGCCTGCTCCGGCCACATCGCCTGCAGTGTTCGCTCCCTTGTGCATCTCCGTGCCCCCACAACGTTAGAGGCCGCGGGTAGCGGAGCCTTCGAGGTGGATGGATCAGCTGAAGGAGCTGATTTCTTCTTGGATGCCATGGTTGATGGCGCCGTCGATGATGCAGATGGCGATGAAGATGGTGCACTGCTTACATATTCAGGTTCGCGCAAGTGTTCCCCCTACCTGGTGCACCAAAGATGTCGCAGGAAACCACGACCACCTATGGGACAAGGACGGGCCCTTGCTAGTTCGGCGGGGGGAGTCGCATTGCACAAAGAGCAGACCAACGCAAGGTAGCGCGGCAGGGATCGCACATGCAGTTTTACCTAGGTTCGGGCTGCCGTGAGGCGTAAAACCCTACTCCTTTGGTGGATTGATGAGGAAAGGTGGTGGTGGTGCATAGTACACTTGCCCAACATGGGTTGCTTTGTGGCAGCAACGACTACGTGCGTACGGGGGTTAGAAGTTTAGATCACTCACACCCCCGTACATGCGTAGTCGCTGCTGCCCCAAAGCAACCCTTGTCGGGCAAGTGTACTATGCACCACCACCACCTTTCCTCGTCAATCCATCGTAGCAGGACTAGGGTTTTACGCCTCACGGCGGTCCGAACCTGGGTAAAACTGCCTGTGCAATCCCTGCAGTGCTGCCTTGCGTTGGTCTGCTCCTTGTGTAACGCGACTCCCTGCCAAACCTGCAAGGGGCCGTCCTGGTCCCCTAGATGGCCATAGTTTCCTGCGACACATTCATTATAGATGGAGGAGAGAAATACTCCCAAATGATCCGCAATTTTAAAATATATACATGCAGACTTCACCTGACACCACCCTACACTTAAACAGACTACTCCTGACCGAGCCACATACTACCTAACTCCAAACCTTTGATCTCTTCTTTAAACAGACCCAAAGCTTTCTTTCTTCTCGGACTCATTCCATGGTCATAGTAAGTGATGGAGTAGCTTTGTTGGATACGATGTCATTTTGGTGTTTCCAAATCATCCACATGGCAAGGAGGCACTTAGCCCTTGTCGACCTGCGATGTCTTGGAGCTTGGTCCTGCCTTATGCACCATTCATGTAGGGTCTCGCCATGGAGCGGTTCGAGCTCTCGATGTCCGATGATCTCACCCAACCCATGCCAGACTTTCCTCAAAAAGACACAAATGATTAGCATGTGTTGTATTGATTCCTCGTGCTGGTTGCAAAGCGGACACACGTCCTGATGTGGTAGCCCTCGCCTGGCCAATCTATCTGAAGTCCAACATGTCGCGATTAACAAGTTCACAAAGTGGCCGGAAGTGGAGCTAGTGAGGAAGGTGACAGCGCAGTCAGCCGTCAAGTTCTTCAAGGGACTCGTTTGCCGTTTTGGTGTGCCAAACAGAGTCATCATCAATAACGGCACGCAGTTCAAGAGCCACACCTTCATGCCGAATATCCAAGACCTTGGCAACAAAGTTTGCTTTGCTTCTGTTGCTCACCCAAGGAGCAATGGCCAGGCGGAAAGGGCAAATGCTGAAGTGTTGCGGGGCATCAAAACAAGAACTTTCGATAGGCTGCGCAAGTGTGGAAGGCGCTGGATTGATGAGTTGCCAACCGTTCTTTGGTCAATCAGACCGACACCAAATCGAGCTACTGGCCAGACACCCTTTGCCTTGGTATACGGGGCAGAAGTAGTTCTCCCCACTGAACTCATATACGGGTCACCTCGAGTGCTCGCTTATGATGAGCTCGAGCAAGAGCAGTTGCGCCAAGATGATGTGACGCTCCTTGAGAAAGATCATCTTCGAGCTGCTGTGCGAACCGCTCGCTACCAGCAAGCCTTGCACCGCTATCATAGCCGCAAGGGTCATGCCCGAAGCCTTGATGAAGGCGACCTTGTTCTTCGGCGCATTTAGTCCACCAAGAATTCAAACAAGTAGACGCCAAACTGGGAAGGCCCCTATCGGGTAATACGAGTCACCAGGCCCGACGCAGTCCGCCTGGAGACCGAAGATGGCATTCCAGTGAGCAACTCCTGGTATATCTGTCGGATTTCGGGTTCCGGCAGACCCTTAAGGTTCGAACACTGGGGTGCGCGCGGAGATCACACCTCCTGCCTACCCATGTCTCGCCGCCTCGCAAGGATCTAAACTACGCGAAGAACAACACAAGGGACACGAGATTTATACTGGTTCAGGCCACCATTGTGGTGTAATACCCTACTCCAGTTTGTGGTGTGTGGATTGCCTCAGGGGCTGATGAGGAACAGTACAATGGAAGAACGGCCTCGCGAGGGTCTGTTCTTGGCTGGTGCGATGAACTGCTAGGGGGAGTTCAGTCGCCTCTCTCTCTCTCTTTCTCTGTATCAGATGCCTCTAGGCTCTTCCGTCTAATGATGCGGATCCCTCTACCTTGTGGATGGCTAGTCCTATTTATAGGCGAAGGCCCCGGGCCTCTTCCCAAATATTGAGCGGGAAGGGCGCCAACAATTGGCCATTTTGAAGGGGAACATCTAGTACACTTATCCTGACTAAAGTTGGTCCTCGCCTGCCAAAGACCCTGACGATGACGCCGGCTTGGGCTCCACAATGACCTCCGTTCTGCCGTCCTGCTGGTCTTGGTCTTGTTGCACCGAAATGGTTGCCTTTGCTTGATACCCTCGCCTGTGCTTGCCCCCTTTGCTCCAAAGAGGAAACAAGGACTCTGCGCAGGCCGGTGCCCGCCTGGCGCCCGCCTGGCCTTGGTCATCATGGCTTGCGTCATGGGCACCTTGTGAGGTACCCCTCCTTGATCTCTCCGCCTCCTCGCGAGCCAGCCTGACGAGGCCGTGCCTGAGGAAGCCTCCTGTCGTCTGCCCTGCGAGGCTTGGCCCCTTGGCGAGGGTCTTGAGCATGTATTGATGAAGATGGGCCGTACTGGGCCACTCCTTGAGCCACACCGTAGGCCGCAGGCAGGCAAGTCTGGGTACCCCCGTTCCTAGAATGCCGACAGTAGCCCCGGGCCCAAGGCGCGCTTGGACTTGGCTTAGCAGAGAAGCGAAGAGGCAAGTGCGAAGCACCGCGTGCCCCAATAGCCTGCGGCCTTGGGCGCCGCATGGCGGTTGATTGGACGTGGGCGTCCTGGCTCCCCCATGACGCCTCGGCAACTACACGAGTTGACAAGTCCCTGCATGCAAAACGGGTCATGATTACCTGTGATCGTGGAAGTCAACGGTTGGCCTTCCTCGGCTATATGTACGGAATGGCACGAGCCCTTCCAGTCCATCTCTTCCCGCTACTCTTCGTCTTCCTCTTCGTCATTGCTCCTCCCTACGCCAATGGCACCGATCCGTTGGTTTTCTGCCGAAGAGAAGGGGAAGGCCCCCCGAGAGAGTCCTGTCCCGCTTCCTCCAAAGAAACGGCTCGTCTCTT
Source organism: Triticum dicoccoides (assembly GCF_002162155.2). NCBI lineage: Eukaryota > Viridiplantae > Streptophyta > Magnoliopsida > Poales > Poaceae > Triticum > Triticum dicoccoides. Next base: position 398,633,894 of record NC_041387.1, on the reverse strand, counting down.
GCCACGGGGAAGGAGGTGCTTGGCAGGAGGTGTCGAGGCCATGGTTCGAGCGGCCGCCACCGGGATTCCCACTGCCCTTGTACGCCCGGATCGAGGGTCCTGAAGGCGCTGGCACCGAGTGGCATCGCCAGAGGCACCATCGCCACCGACGGATCATGGTGGTGCGCGTCGTTCCTCCAGGAGTTCACGCCGAGGGCTCTTCTCACGAGCTCGTGCTTCACGCCTCCATGCCTCCTCGGTCCTGGATTCGCCTCCCTCCTTCCTTCACCTTTGAGATCCCGCCGAGGTGGCCCATCGAGCTTTGGCTGCAGCATGCTGACTGCAGTACCCCTGCGACCGAAGCGGAGGTCGAGGTCGTTGCTCTGGGCAGGGTCTACCTGACCCGTGGCTGGGGCGAGATCGCCCGGGTCTGCAGGATGGGTGGCGCCCTCGCAATCCACCTCGAGTACGACAGCGCCTCCTTGATGTTCTTCAAGGTCTTCGACGCGGAGGGACGCCGACTGGAGTGCTGCCCTGAGAAAGGCGGCCAGGGCCCTGCCGCGGCGAGGACTAGGCTCGTCAACCGCTTCCCCAGCAGCTCCTCAGGTGGTGGAGGTGCCGGAGGATCCAACGACTCCGCCGAGCTCCTCGCGACCCCGGAGACGAGCGATGACAGCTACGAGCCCCCGAGCTTGCGTCGCTCTCGGAGCAGGGCGGGCTCGTCAGGCCGCCGTCGCCACTGATCTGTATGGGGTCGGCGCCGGTGGCTGACGGCCCACTGTTGATGATGGCATCTCTTGCGGAGGCGCGCGTAGTTAGCACTCTTTAGGATTTGCTCCTTTTGTTCCCTGCGAGGAATCGAAGAACACACCCCGCGGGGGTCTGTAAGGTGCTTGTAGTTCCAGTTGTTAATATGATTCTTATCATGAAGCGGTGAGGGATGCTCGTCCCGTCTTAGCTTAGTTCCTCCTTTCGAACCTCGCGAGGACTTGACGCTCTGCGCTGACAGGTCCCGGTCCCAAGGCAGGCTTCAGCCGTCGCTGGTATGCCAGGTCGCGATGCTGTGGTCAAGGCCAGGAGGTGAGCGGCCCGGGGTCCAGTAAGAGCCCCTGAGTCGCGATGCTCAGGAGGTCCCCTTTAGCGCTCAAGCAGCCGTCGTTCGGTGAGAAAGGAGCGCGACGTCCCCAAAACGGAACTGCATTAAGTGCGAGGTTGGTGCTGCGATAGCTAGTGTTTCCGGAGGATGACTTATCTCGGGGGTCAGAAACCACTCCTTGGCGCGGCGCCGGGCCCGCGCGTTGACAACTGAGGAGTTGCCTGGCGAGGTCCCCACGTGCCTCTTCCCTCTCGCCTTTGCTCCCCCTCGTGCTCTACGTCCTCAGGTCCCGGCCCTTGAGCGGCTCAGCCGCCGCTGGTATGCCAGGTCGCGATGCCGTGGACAAGGCCAGAGGGTGAGGGCTGAAGAGCCAGTAAGAGCCCATGAGTCGCGATGCTCAGGTACCCCCCCTTTAACGTGCAAGCGGTTCGCGTGGACGAGAGCGAAGGAGACGCTGCGGAGGCCTCGCCCGATGCTGCTCCTTAAAGCGATCCTGCGAGTTCATCATGAGAAAAGCGAGGGTTTGCCGTTACAATTGCCGGCCAGCTGCTGGTTGCTTTAGCAAGGTGACGAGGCACTGAAGGCTTGGTGAGGTGGCGCCCTGCGGGGTTGCCGCGGCTAGAGCTCAGCCATCCAGGTTTGTCAACGTTGCAGGGACGGACCCATGCGCAAGCGTCATGCCGTGAGGGAGCAGCTCCATCAGTTGGTGTCAATCGAGCGGGCGATTAAGTCAAGCACGTTAATCATGAAGGAGCAAATCCATTTAGATAGACGCGGAAAAAGACGATCATCGCTGGGTCGGGCTTGAGCGGCCTTGGGGATGATGCAGCCCGAGGGGCGCCCCCGATAAAGTAAGCTGAAAACATGAACCAAAGGGATGCATGCCGCAGGGACGGACCCACGCGGACTGGGAATGATGCAGCCCAGGGGGGCGCTCCCAGCTGAGAATGAAACTCGAAGGATGTCACCTGATGATGTTGAAGATGAAGGGATGCTGAAGTAGCGGACGACGTGCACTACGGAAGCCGATCTTCACGAGCCCCCAGGCCCAGGGGCCTCGGGAGGCTCCGGAGGCGCTGGCGGCTCCTCGCGGACCATCTCCATCTCCGCCAGGACTACGGAATGCCTGACCGCTTGAGCCTCCAGGACGCTCCCCATGAGGTGCTGACGTGCGGCAGCCGCGTTCGGTAGGCCATAAGGCATGCGAACATAGTTGTGGGGCGGACCTTCGCAGCGTCCCACGTGTGAGGGCCAGAGGCGCTCCTGAGAGGCGGCTCGGTTGAGTCCTGGTATGTCGATGTAGATGCGCAGCCCACCATCCTCGCCTGGATGGGGAGCTACGGCGGGTAAGCGGCGGCTGCCACTCATGACTCTTGACTCCTGCAGCTCCTGAATGATCTCGCTGACGAATTCCTGAGGGTTTGGCCCTCCTTGCCTTGCTCCTTCCTGAGGGAAACACGCGTTGAAGCACGCCTCCAAGTGGTGCACGAGCGCCTCCCTTGTGATCCTAGCAAAGTCGATGGCCCTCCAGAAGAGAGCCCCCGAGCCTTGCTCAAGGAGGGCGTCGGGCGCGCCTTCCTATGCGACAGAAGGAGGTGCCCCTTGAATAGGCGCGGACCCTGAGGGGCCTGCCTCCCAAGGGGTCGGGCCAGGCAATGTCTTCTTCTTCTTAGGAGTAGCCTCAAGAAGCCTCCCGTTCCTGTGATCTGGGTCTTCAATTGATGCGGCTTGGAAAGCACGCTCTAGAGAACACACAGCGTCTCTCTCCTCACAGGGCACCGTGATGACTCCACTGCTTCCTGGCATCTTGAGGACATTGTAGCCGTGATGGGTCACGGCCATGAACTTGGCCAGGGCTGGGTACCCAAGGATGGCATTGTACGGCAGGTGGATGTGAGCGATGTCGAAGTCAATGAGCTCGGTGCGGTAGTTGTCATGCTTCCTGAAGGTAACAGGAAGGCGGACCTGCCCTATCGGAACCGTGGAACCATCAGTGACTCCTGAGAAAGGCTTGGTAGGCTGCAGCTGATTGTATGGCACTTGGAGATTGTTGAACGTCTCGACGGATAGGACATCGAGCCCTGCTCCGCCATCGATGAGGGTCCTGGTGACTTGCACATTGCTGATGATTGGGGAACAAAGCATCGGGAGGACTCCTGCTATGGCCGCTCACTTGAGCTGATCCACTGACTTGAACGTGATAGCGCACGCTGACCACCTAAGAGGGCGTGTGGCCTCAAGCTTGGGGAGGACTGCATTCACTTCGCGAGCAAACTGCTTGAAGATGCGCTGAGAGGCCGGGGCTTGTGCGCCGCCCAAGATGCAAGCGATTGCGTGCGGCTCCTGGAAGCCTCCAGCCCCCTCGTCCTGGTGATGGTCTTCATTCCTCCTCGGCTGTGGTGGCAGAGGAGGGAGGCCTGTGTTGCCTTGTGGGCGATCCTCGCGAGGCTGATCCCTCCAACCCCCCTCGTGAGGTGGGTCCCTCCAACCTTCCTCACAAGGTTGGTCCTGCCAGCGGTCCTCGCAAGGTCGGTCACGCCACCCTTGGCGAGGGCCACGGTCTTTCCATCATCCTCCACCTCTTCCTCCTCCTCGGCCATAGCCCCGGTCGCTGCGCTCGGGGCGTCAGCCTGCACGCACGTCTCGCACGGCCCTGAGCTCTTGGCATTCATTGGTGTTGTGGGTGTGGAGGTCGTGGTACACGCAGTATCGGCTGTCCTTGGATGACTCAGGCTGATCCCTGCCTCGCTTGGTGTCCGGCTCTGCCGCAAGCATGGCAGCCCCCTTGCGCTTCACGTCCTTGGCCTTGGGCTTCTTCTCTTCTGGGTCAGCAGCTGGCAGCTCGAGGAGGGAAAGGCACCCTTCCTCAGCCCTAGCGCACTTGGTCGCCAGGTTGAACAGCTCTAGGGAAGTTCACAGGTCCTCATGGATCACGAGCTCCTCCATCTTGACGTCACGCACGCCGTCGGAGAAGGCTGAGATGATGGCCTCCTTAGACACCTTCGGGATCTTAAGGCGAACGCTGTTGAAGCGCTGGATGAACTTCTGCAGGGTCTCTCCGCCTGCTGCTTGATGTGGCGCAAGTCGCTCATGGCCGGGGGCCGGTTGCGGGTGCCTTGGAAGTTGACGATGAATCGGGTGCGCATCTCGTCCCAGGAGGATATCATGCCAGGAGCCAGGTTCAGGAGCCAGGTGCGGGCACCGTCCTTGAGCGCCATGGGGAACCAGTTCACCATGACCTTCTCGTCCTGTTGGCGGCTTCGATGCCCAGCTCGTAGAGCTGGAGGAACTCAGCAGGTTCAGCCGTGCCATCATAGCGCGGTGGCAGGTCTGGCTTGAACTTGCCCGGCCAGGCCACGCTGCGCAGCTCGGCGGAGAAGGCACGGCAGCCTGCAGTGGCCGCGGGAGCCCTTGGGTGATGGAGAGCTTGATCATGCGGGTCTTTGTGCGCTGCCGCCAGGTGCAGCGCAGGGTCTTGATGCGCTGGAGCAGGTGCGCGCTCATGCCCGGCCGGTGCGGGGAGCACACGGGCGGCTTCTTGGGGATGAGGGATCTCTTGGCAGCTCTTCTCTTGCTGTGCTGGCGCCGGACGGAGTGGGTTCCGCCCAGGGGCCATGCGCCTTGGGGCCAAGGCGCCTTCTTGAGGGGGAGGCGGCTGAGGTGCACTCGGAGCTTCATCGCCCGCACAAAGTGGGGCGCGGTGTAGTGAGAGGGATGGTGCACGGGAGCCCCCAGCGGCGCTGACGAGCTCGGTGATGCGGGCGAGCCATTCGTCGTAGAGGTCGTCGAAGGGACGGTAGTGCAGGAGCTCCCGCGCCAGGAGCAGCGCGGCGTGCGCGTCCACAGGAGTGTGACGGGCGTGGGACGAGGAGTCGGCTGGAGTCAGCGACGGGGTGGCGGTGCGGCCTTCTCGCCGCACTGAGGGATGCAGGGACAACGCCTGCTGCTCGTTCCCCGCTGGGCCGATGGCGGCGTTGACGGCAGGCGACAGGGAACGGCGGGGGCGCCCGCCGACGGGGTCCGTCTGGGCGACACGAGTGGCGAGAGCGGCCCGGCGCTCGGCGCGTGCTCGACGAGCGTCTGACATGGATGGGACGGGCGGCGAAACACAAGGCGACGGAAGGCAGATTCCGTCACACCCGTACCTGGCGCGCCAAATGTCGGATTTCGGGTTCCGGCAGACCCTTAAGGTTTGAACACTGGGGTGTGCACGGAGATCACACCTCCTGCCTACCCATGTCTTGCCGCCTCGCAAGGATCTAAACTACACGAAGAACAACACAAGGGACACGAGATTTATACTGGTTCAGGCCACCATTGTGGTGTAATACCCTACTCCAGTTTGTGGTGTGTGGATTGCCTCAAGGGCTGATGAGGAATAGTACAATGGAAGAACAACCTCGCGAGGGTTTGTTCTTGGCTGGTGCGATGAACTGCTAGGGGGAGTTCAGTCGCCTCTCTCTCTCTCTGTATCAGATGCCTCTAGGCTCTTCCGTCTACTGATGCGGATCCCTCTACCTTGTGGGTGGCTAGTCCTATTTATAGGCGAAGGCCCCGGGCCTCTTCCCAAATATTGAGCGGGAAGGGCGCCAACAATTGGTCATTTTGAAGGGGAACATCTAGTACACTTATCCTGACTAAAGTTGGTCCTCGCCTTCCAAAGACCCTGACGATGACGCCGGCTTGGGCTCCACGATGACCTCCGTTCTGCCGTCCTGCTGGTCTTGGTCTTGTTGCACCGAAATGGTTGCCTTTGCTTGATACCCTCGCCTGCGCTTGCCCCCTTTGCTCCAAAGAGGAAACAAGGACTCTGCGCAGGCCGGCGCCCGCCTGGCCTTGGTCGTCATGGCTTGCGTCACGGGCACCTCGTGAGGTACCCCGCCTTGATCTCTCTGCCTCCTCGCGAGCCAGCCTGACGAGGCCGTGCCTGAGGAAGCCTCCTGTCGTCCGCCCCACGAGGCTTGGCCCCTCGCGAGGGTCTTGAGCATGTGTTGATGAAGATGGGCCGTACTGGGCCACTCCTTGAGCCACGCCGCAGGCCGCAGGCAGGCAAGTCTGGGTACCCCCGTTCCCAGAACGCCGACAATATCGAATATCTTCGCAAGTTTTACCCATATGGCGCGGTTGCCGGGAGCTCCGGCAACCCCCTTTTGTACTAGCCTTGCCGGCAAGGAATGTAACCCTATGTACTGAGCCAGGCGCAGATCCTGTGCGAAGCCAGATAGCTTTTAGAATGTACAGTTTCCTGCTAGTTTCCATGTCTATATATATATATATATGTGTGTGTGTGTGTGTGTGTGTGTGTGTGTGTGTGTGTGTGTGTGTGTGTGTGTGCTTGCCCAAGATATTGTGCTACCTTAGATTCTAACAGGTGCCGGGAAACTGCAAAGGCTCCGTGCCCCCGTCCTCTCCTCCTTCCGGCCGCAGTAACAACGCCTCGACAAGAAATTGAGAAGACTTCTTGGCGCGCCATCTCCACCGACAACTCAACAAGATAAAGTTCCTCCCCTGCCCATTCATGTTCGTAACTTGTGACTTGCACATTAGAAAACCTCGCCACTCTGTTTAGACTTGGGTGCTCCCATCCCCGACTCGAACGCTGCTTCGGTCGGGGTAGTTGCGGTAACCTTGAGTAAAAAGAGTTTGGTAGGGGCCCAGACCCTGCACCTGTAACCCGGCAAATGTGATTCTCTGGCAGGCATAGGAGCGCCGGCAAGGTAGCTTACCGGGGAGACTCGTTTATTTTTGTTAAAGGGGCATTTTACCTCTACACGAACACATACGTGCATGATTTCCCGGCAAAAGCTCATCTTTTTCATTGATATGCTGATGCAAGTACAGATATTACGGAACATAAGCATGGGCTCGGTAGATTACATTTCCTAGAAAGTTAAGATTTGGCAAGTGCATACAAATTGAGAAAAAGATAAGTGCCCCGTAATCCCCGTTTTTCCCTATTCCTCCACAGGTACGGCAGGCCGCGCAAGGTGACGGGCATGGGGAACTGGGAGATGGAGAGCTTGACGAGGAAGCCCGCCAACCACCATCACCAGGGACAATAGGACGAGGCCCCCGGCAAGGCATGCTGCCAGGGGAGGAGGCAGGCCAGATGATGGTGCGGCCACTGGCGGTCAGCCGGAGTCGGAATCGTCGTCCTCCTGCCCGTTGTCGTCGTGGCCGCCGATGCTATCCTCCTCGTCACTGTCGGTCGAGGAGGAGCTTTCATCGTCGGTGGAACTCTCCACACAACACCCTAAGCGGATTCCTGAGTTCCTGAAGACCTTGACAAAGAGCAGGCCGCTCTCCATTAACTTGAAATGGAGAACGTGCCCCTCTGACAAGCTGTTGGCACATGCAAAAGTCTTCCACCCCTGGTGAAGGTACATGACGCGAGGGCGAGGAAAGTCAACATCAGCCCACATGTTGCCGTTCCCGCAGCCCCTCATGTGAAGCCTCAAGGCCTACAGTGGGTCTTGCTCCATCACCTGGGCGAACGGGGTCGAAAGCCAGAGACGACTACATACATGCTTATATAGCCTGATGAAGAACTCGTAGGGTTAGTCCCCAATGTGGCCGCCCATTGGAGGAGGGGCCGTCGCCGGGGGCGCAGCTGATGCACCGCCCCGTCCACCTCCTCCCCGAGCGCTGCGACAACCTCGGCCTCGCCCCCTTCCTCTCCCCCTCGCAGAGGGCTCCACCGCCGGAGGCTCCGGAGGAGGAGGAATGCATTGTCGAGCAGAAGCCCTCGTCGCCGCCGTCGAAGCGCCAGCGCGCCCTTTCACCATGGTGGATGGAAAGAAGATGGTAGGCAAGAGGGTAAGAAGAGGGCGAGTGCGGAGAGGCACCGTCTCTCTCCCTTTTTATAGAAGAGCAAGGCCTGGGCCAGGCCACCCAGCTCAAAGGGCAGCCGCCCCATGCGACCAATGCGGCCTCCTAAAGTACGGGGAATCGGAACCGACTCGCTCCCCCAATCCACGAACGCGTGGTTTTCTGCCCCGGCATTAATGCCCATGTTCTCCGCATCCATCGCCTGCCCTTCCCAAAGCGTGAAGGATATGTGGCGAAGCGGAAGGGGGCGTGAGGATAGGTAGGATGGCCGTTTTCTACCCCGTGATCATGGGGTGCGATGCCATGCGAGCTGCGACCCGAGTCCACTTAGTAAATGAGTAGCGCCCCTGCAGATTCCTTCTTTTTTTAATAAGGAAAGCACAAGCCGCCACTTTACTATCGACTGCGAGATGACGCGGGCATGCTGAGGCCATCCTACGCACGACCCTCACGTCACACGCTTGACGCAGGTTGTGGGGAAGCGCAACTGATGATAAGATCATGGCAATCCATCTCTGCCACGCCCGCCCACGCACTGCCTTGGGCCTGACCCAACTAGGCCTTGCACTTATGTGTGGCCCAGGCCCGGGGGCTCCTGTCAGTGTACAAAAGTATGGGTACTTCTGTACCCCTTACTAGTGCACGGGCAGTCGCAGCCACGCCTGCGGCAGGGCCTGGCGGGGCAGAGGAAAGCAAAATATAAAGGCCACCAAGACAGATGCCCGAAGCGCAAGGAGTAGAGGGCGAGCTGGACCACCCCCGGAAAGGGCCTCGCCAGGGCGTCCTACACAACACCAGCAAGTCCATCACCCTTGGGGCTGAGAGCTCTGACACCATCGACAATGCTAAGGCCAAGATCTGGAGAGCACATGCCTGATAGCATGCAGCTTCTCATAAAGATTAACAACCCACAGATCTACGTGGGACCGGAAGACAAAGACCCCCGGCAAGACCCTTGCCGGGGACGACTCCAAGGCCCCCGGCAAGCCTTGTCGGGGACGGTCGCTGGGCGTCGGCCAGACCCGTGCCCGACAAGGTTTTGCCACCTCACCACCACTCCAGTGCGACGATAGGCATGTCAACTAAGTAGGCGCCTGCGTGGCGACATGCAGATCTTCGTGGAAGCTTACCACTGCGCCAATGCAGCAGCTGGTTGGCCAGCGTGGCGCTGCATGCCTCTTTGACCCGGACGCGTGTCAAGCCGAGGAGGAGCGGTGAAGGACGGGATGGCTTCTGTTGCCACCCCCAATAAAGCGAGGGGACACGTAGGCGATGCATTGAATGCGTTTGTCCTATGTTGCCGACGATAAGCTCGTGCACTGTAGTTTGCCACCTCTTGTGTGCCATTGTGGCAACCCCTTTTCATATAAAAGGAGGCCCGAGGCACACGGAGAGGGGATTCAGACTTTTGGACAAAGCACGCACCATAGCTAGTTCGAAAGCTCAAGAACACACAGATAAACCAGACAAGCGGAACTAGGGTATTACGCGACCTTTGCGGCCCGAACCTGGATAAAAATCCCATGTGTGCTAATGGCTCGACCTGCTCTTCATGCAGCTAATCCCTCGCCGAACGTAGAAGGGATCCTTGTGACCCCATAGGTGATCGGTTTCCCCGACACATCATAATTAGAGCATTGTATTAGTGAGGAAAGGATGATGGAGACTATGATTCCTCCACAATTCGAGATTTGAAATGCGGACAAAAAAAGAGGCCAAAAAGAGCCCAACAAAAAAGGAGAAAAGGTGAAATGAAAGAAGTAGAGAGAAGAGGCAATGTTACTATCCTTTTCCACACTTTTCTTCAAAGTAGCACCGTGTTTTCATATAGAGAGTCTGCTATGTTGTCACTTACATATACTAGTGGGAATTTAACATTATCGAACTTGGTGTTGTGGGTGTAAGTCTGACAATGGATTAAGGGGGTACGAATTAGAGGGCAAAGCCTAGCTATGGCGCAATTGTTACACTCGGATTTACGAGTTCAGGTCCCTCTCGGTGCTCTGGAGCTATAGAGTGTATGGTTTACAGAAGATGCGAACCCTTGCCACGGAGCAGGTGGAGGCTTATATAGAGTTCGGCCTCACCCATGAATGTTACTGTTACCAAGGGTTTAAGGAGGAGATTTAAGGGCGCCAATTACTGGGAACGGGCACACTAAGTACATTTGATGTGGGCGTACACACGTCCTCACCGCTGAGATCCCTTGGGGAGCTTCCTAGTCTTCTCGTACCGAGTGCTGACAGGCTTTTCGAGTGAAGTGGTCTTGCTCGAGAGGAGTGCTACCTTCCAAGTGATTCTCAGGATGCAGAGTATTTTAATGTTGGTCTGGCCCTGGGGCCCAGTGTAAGGTGCATGGTGCCCTAGGGTAGGGTCTATAGGTCAGGCCTATTACCCTACCCTTAGTACATGTCCCCATCATTAGCCTCTGAATCGGTCGAGGTTAGCCAGGTTGGGTCGGAAAGAATCTCCAAGCGAGCTGAGTGCTATAGAGGCACTCAAGAGCACTCGTTGGCCATTCGACGACCTCATCCTTGCATGACCCCTTGATGGATTCTGAATGATGTGACTCCTGAGTGAAAATTGTCTTATAGTCATGAGTCAAACTAGGGAAGTCTCTTTCCAAAGGAAGGCAATCGGATTGCCGGATCCTGGATTTTGCAGGATTCGAAATCAAAGATGTGCGCGCGCAAACGGTTGCGACATGGTGAGTGGGGAAAGTGGGGTGTGACGCCTCAATTTTTGCCCCACTTTCTACCACATACTGCAGGATCCCTGCCAGCCGGATTTGGGGAGATCTGCGGGCCTGGGAGCCAACGGTGAACATGTATAGGCGGCGAGGCTGGTGGTATAAAAGGTTACCATGTAGGGGAGCTGTGGAGGGAGGGAGAGAGAGAGATCCTCTTTTCCCCCTTTCCTTCAATCCTCCAATCTTCCTCTCTGCCTCCACTCTATGCAAGCCTGCTCGGCGCCAGACCGCTCTATTGCGATGGCAAAGGACAAGACGACGAAGCTAGAGAGGGCGAAGAAGGCGAAGAAGGCATTGAGCTCCAGGCTTGTGCCCCCGCGGGGATGGATCCAAGGCGATTGGATCCCGCCAACCACCATGGCGGAGGACATCGGCGGGCTCGTCACCGATGAACTGGTGTCAGAAGGGAGCTGGAGGGTGCCAGAGGAGGGGGAGATCAAGCATGCACCACGCCCAGGGTGGCACATGCTCCTCGTCACTCACGTGGATAGAGGTTTTTCTTTGCCTCCCCATCCTTTCGTCCGTGGTTTCTTGAAATTTTTTGGTGCCCAGCTTCACCACCTCCCTCCGAATGCCATAGCATACCTTGTTGCATTCATTTCCACGTGTGAAAACTTCTTAGGATGCCAGCCACACTGGGAGCTATTCAAACACATCTTCGCATGTCGTTCTCAGTTGGTCAAAAAGGTTGACCCTGAGGGGGAGAAAACTCATGTTATCCACCTATGTAGTGGATTAGGCATCCAGATGAGAGGTAGGAGCGTTTTCCTGACAATGACTTTCCCCGAGTCAGTTAGAGGTTGCCAGTCGACTTGGTTCTACTGCAATGGCATTCCTTGTGTTGGTTCGTCCACTGGCCTCCCTCCTTAGACGCTCGAGATGGTTAATGCACCTCCATCACTAATGATGGACAAGGAGGAAAATATGAAAGTGGGGATTCTTGTAGCTTCTGTAGTTGGTCTGATTCGGGACAGAGTGACGTGCATGGATCTACTAGAAGTCTTCCTCGGTCGGCAGATCCAGCCGCTACAGGAGCGGGCTCACCCCATGTGGCGGTATGCCGGGGCTAGCGACCCGATTCGAGTGCACCCGAAGGACATCGACAAGGAGACTGTGGTGCAGTGGCTTAGGGGCATCACCGGTGCTCGCGACAACCTCTGGGGATCAAGACGGATCCCGCCCTTCGACGACGCACACCCTCCAACAGAGATGTGACATGCATTTCTGAGTGCATCATTTATGTGCAAATTATCCGAATGAACTGACCGATCTTACTGTTTTCGTTCTTTGTGCTTTGCAAGACTTCTAGAGGATAATCTTGCCCATGCAAAATAGAGGCCACCTCGTCGGGAACATGGAGAGCGACCACGATAGTGTTGAGGACAGCTATGCAAAAGACAGCAAGGAGGAAAGGGATGACTCAGAGGGGAGTGACGGGGCTGAGTCTTCTCCATCTGTAGAGGTACTCACGGAACACCGTTCCAAGCAGACTCAAGATCCGAGTGTCTTCCATAGCAATACCACGGTCTCGAGTGTTAGGAACCTAAAGCGCACTTGGACATTGACGTGGGAGCCCACAGAAAAGGTCGCCAAGCAGCTCAAGATTGTCTCACCCAAACCTTGGAAACCTCTGCCCAAGAACAAGGTTGTCGTGCTTGTTACCTCAATGTGAGTGTTGCACCTTTTCTTTTCATCTCTATGAACCTTATGGCTCTTCTGAGCGAGTGGATCTATGAACCAGGGCCGCTGCTTTGACGATGTCACCCATGTAGGTCGACGGAGATCGTGCTGGGGCCGAGTCAGCGGATGCGTCCACCTCCTAGAAAGGTATTGGTGGTTTCTTTTTGGCTTTGTTCTATCGTCCGACTGGATTGCAAACTGTGCTGACAATGTTGAGCGGACACAGCGCCTACAGAGATCATCCACGTCACGGACGATGATGAATAATCGCCGCAGAGGGACGCCAAGAAGGGGAGCCAAGCCCTGACTACCTCACCGACCACCGCCCAGAAGATGCCACCAAGAAAGACACCTCAAGCTCCACCTGCGTTCGGCATGACCATGCATCCGGGGCAAGGCTCATCCTGGGCCGGCGTTGACCCTGTCATGACCGTGTTGACTGCTCCTGCTCCGACGCTAAGTCCTCCTGTCAACATATTTGGTCTGCACCATGTACCAGAGGACAAAACCAGAGCCAGCAAAGAAGCGATGGTCCAAGCGGAGCTAATGACTCAGCGCCTGAAGGAGATCTGCAATGTTTGCAATGTGGCGTATGATGCCAGTGCAGCTCTCCAAGCGAATGTTTGAGTAAGTGCTATCATAAGTTAACTTCCAATTGGTTTTACGCTATAAGAGTTCCAGAAAATAGATTTTCTATACACCCACTGGGGGTGCCTATCCTGTGGGGGCACGCTGAGTGCACCCACAATGTGTAGTCCCTGATGCTATCATCGATTGCTGGCAATCGGCGGGAGTCTTAGAACTTCTTGCATTTTCGTTTTTTGTCCGTCACTCAAATTAGGCGGGCCGTTCCGAGTGGATACTATCCTACTGGGGGCACGCTAAGTGCACCCACTGGTTGTAGTCCCCCGAGATTGCCGTCGATTGCAGGCAATCGGTGGGAGTCTTATAGAACACACATGCATGTTTTTTAGCTCATCAACACGAGCCACTTTATAGTGGAGGCATGCTAAGTGCACCCACTAGGTGTAGTCCCCGAGACTACCGTCGACTGTAGGCAATCGGCGAGACTCTGATAAAACTATGCTCTCTTCAGCTAACCGAGTGAGTTGCACTAGCAACTTGTGTCAGGGTGTATCTCAGGATCTGGTACTGATCGAGCTTGGTCTTTCCTAACTCGAAGGTCAGAGGATACTTCAAGATCTGGTACTGGTCGAGCTTGTTCCTTCCTGACTTGGAGATCAGAGGGTACTTTAGGGATCTAGTATTGATCAAGCTTGTTCCTCCTGGGATTGCTCGACGTACTTTTTATCATTGACTGACTCGTTTTCTTTTCCCATACACCCGAAAACTTGTGAGCTCGGGGTTCGGTATGTGTTGCTGGAGAAGGAGACGAACCAGCTCCGGCTAGATCTGGAGGTGGAGAAGAGGAACACAGCTCGCGCGCAGGCAGAAGTGAAGACCATGGGAGGTAAGTCTCGGCAATCGAGCATTCAGCTTTCACTTTGTTCCCTTCTTTGAACCGAGTGACTTCACTTGAATAGATGTGCGTAGTGAAAACCAACAACTCCAAGTGCGTCTTAGGACCTCTATTTCTTTAGAAACTATGAAGCAGGCACTCATTGACAAGGACAATGAGTTGGCTGGAGCGCAGAAGGTGGCGAGGGAGAATACCAAGGCCGTTGAAGAGAAATTGGGTTTAGTCACAAAACTTGAAGAGGAGAACAGATCACTAAGGACCGCTGTTGAGGAGGCGAAGGCGGATACTGCAAGCTCAAAAAACAACCAGCCGAATGGGATAATAGGCTCAAGACCCAGACAAGTGTTTTTGAGCAAGAGAAGAAAACTTTGAGCAAGAAGGTTGCCGAGCTCAATGAGAAAAGGGACTCTCTGGAGCAATACATAGAAGACTTCACGGAAGACACACACACCAAACTTGCAGGTACATTGTGTCGTCTGAGTGAACCCTTCCTCATTTCCCGGTGAACTTTGCACGTGTTGACTCAAGTCTTATTTTTGTATGCAGAATATTTTCATGACTTTGAGTTGGAGACTGACATGATTGAGAGGGATTTGAATCCCACCAGGTCGCTTGTCAAGGACAAAGCAGCCCTGGGCATCTGCAGCTCGAAGTTCATCTCAATGACACTCTAGGGTATATCATCCGTCTATGGGGTTTCAATGGGAAGAATCAACCAGGAGTTGTGGCTAGAAGAAACATTCCAGAATGACCCGCCGATCACGGAGGGGGTATCGATCATGGAGGGCTTCTACATGAATGTTGCTGCCCATCCGATGATGCATGAGTAGTTTACCATAGACCTATGGGTCCATAGCTAGTATATAGATGGCTTCTTCTTTCTCTTCAATACAATGTTCTTCTCAATGTTCTTGGAGATCTATTCGATGTAATCTCCTTTTGCGGTGTGTTTGCTGGGATCGATGAATTGTGGGTTTATGATCAGTTTATCCATGAATATTATTTGAGTATTCTCTGAACTCTTTTATGCATGATTGGTATAGCTTTGTATTTCTCTTTGATCTATCCGTTTGGTTTGGCCAACTAGATTGATTTATCTTGCAATGGGAGAGGTGCTTTGTAATGGGTTCAATCTTGCGGTGCTCTATATCCCAGTGACAGAAAGGGACAAGACACATATTTGTATTGTTGCTATTAAGGGGAAAATGATAGGGTTTATTCATATTTGTTGGATTTACTTTGTCTACATCATGTCATCTTACTTAAGGCGTTACTCTATTCTTTATGAACTTAATACTCTAGATGCATGCTGGATAGCGGTCGATGTGTGGAGTAATAATAGTAGATGCAGAAAAGAGTCAGTCTACTTGTCTCGGGCGTGATGCCTATATACATGACCATTGCCTTGGATACCGTCATAACTATGCGCTTTTCTATCAATTGCCCAACAGTAATTTGTTTACCCACTGTATATTTTTTGTTCGAGAGAGAATCCTCTAGTGAGAACTATGGCCACTAGGTCTGTCTTTATCATATATTAAAATTCAAAAATACCTTGTTGTAATGTATTTACCATTCTTTTGTTTTGTGTTTTTTGTTTATCTATCTACCATTATCAGACTTGATCCTTGCAGTTAACCTCCGAGGGGATTGACAACCCCCTTGATCGCGTTGGGTGCAAGTATTTGTTCTTTTGTGTGTAGGTGTTGTTCCCGAGGTCTTGCGTGGTTCTCCTACTAGATTGATAACCTTGGTTCTTAACTGAGGGAAATACTTATGTCTACTATACTGCATCATCCTCTCCTCTTCGAGGAAATCCCAACATAGCTCACAAGTAGCACATCCCCTTCCCCAACTTGGATGATGTGGTGACCTCGGGATGGGAGGACCTGATGAAGCTAAGCCTCAAGGAAGAACCACGTCCACATAAGGAAGAACTAAACAAGAAAGTTGAGGTGGTGGAGATTAAGGAGGAGGAACCAAAGCAATAAGGGAATGGTAACACCACTCCAGATGAGTATCCTCCAAATCACTACCAATTCAATATATGAGGATCTAGTCCGTTATTTCCTCTGGCACCTCCTCATAACGAGTGGGGAAGGAGCCACCGACCCCCAGAAGAGACGAAGGAAAAGATCAAGGAATTGGAGAAGGTTTCGAAGGCTTGTGTGAATGTAATTGGAGAGGCACTACAAAAAAAAGATACATCCGTGACATTTTGGGCCGAACGAAATTTTTTTGTCATACTTATGACACTTCTGTGACGATAATTGTGACAAAACCCGGTATCATCATAGATGTGGTGGGCTCCTACTTCTATGAAAAAAAATCATGACAGAAAATGGGCTTTTCATCCTGGGCGGGCCGGAGATGCAGCTGCATGACATTCTTAGGGCCATCCATGACGAAAAAAACCGTGGTAGAAGCGAGGGTGAGGAAAATTTCGGCGAGTTCCTGGTTACGGGAGCCGATCGATGTTGCCTGTGGATGAACAGTGAGTGTTGCGCGTGGGGGGGGGGGTTGGATGAACAGTGAGCGATGGGGGTGGATGAACATGACCCCATGGTGTTGCCTCTGGATGAACAGGACCCTGATCGATCGAGTCGGTTGGGGCTGGATGAACAGGACCCCGTGGAGGGCTGGACGAACAGGACGACCCCGTGGAGGGATATGAACAGTAGACGGTGGAGGGGTGGATGAACAGTAGCCCATGGAGGGGTGGTTGAACAGGAGCCCGTGGAGAGGGATGATTGAATAGTAGCCGATGGAGTAGCGCCGCGGTGGAGGCTGGATGAACAGGAGCCTGTGGATGAACAGTCGCAGGTGGAGGCTGGAGGAGGTTGACGGTGGATGTACAGTGGCCCGTGGAGGCTGGAGGAGGTCGACGGTGGAGATGAACAGTATCCCGTGGAGTCCTGTTTTGCGGTACGCCACACCCCTCCTGATGAACAGGACCCCTGTTTCGACCGAAGCGCTCCAACACAAGTCCGTTTTGCGGTACGCCACACCCCTCCCGATGAACAGGACCCGTTTCAACCGTAGGAGGTCCAACACAAGGTCGTTTCCTCTGTTTTGTGGTACGTCAGACCCCTCCCAATGAACAGGATCCCATTTCGAACGTGGCCGGTCGAACACAAGGTCGTTTCCTTTGTTCTGCGGTACACCAGGCCTCGTTTCCATCGCCTGTTCCATCCAAGTCGGTTGGCTCCCACGCATTCCATTACCTCCCGATGAACACGATGCATTCCGTTGCCTCCCGATGAACATGACGCATTTCATTGCCTCCCCATGAACACGACGACGACGTTGTTTCTCCGTTCCGACCCAGCCATGTACACGAGCCCTGGCCGTACGTATGGGCGAGTAGGCGTTCGAGACCCCGCCCGTATGTACGTACATGGCCGTATTTACTTTCTAGCGCCCTGGCCGTTGTACGTACTTGTACATGCTACATGCACGCCTCTACTACGACACGTGCGCGCCTCTACTACGGCACGTGCGCTCCTCTACATCGACCAATATGTACCTACACGTTCGCGACCAGAATGACAACGCTACGTATGCTTCGACCAGGTGGGTCCCAACTGTCAGGCACTTCCTTGCGTGCGAAGCTGTAGCTGGTGGGTCCCAACAGTCAGGGGGCGAATCATTTCTTTTGTCCAGACGCACTTCCTTGGGTGCGAAGATGTAGCTGGTGGGTCCCAGCAGTCAGGGGGCGAATCATTTTTTTTGCCCGGGCGCACTTCCTTGCGTGCGAAGATGTAGCTGGTGGGTCCCAGCAGTCAGGGGGCAAACGTTTTTTTCGCAAAATACGGTAGCCCGTCCGGTGGGTCCCTGTTGTCAGGTGGAGGTATCATTATTTTGCCCGTAATAAGGAGGCACTTCCTTGCTGCGGCCGTGGACCCAGATGTCAGCCTCTCCACGTACAGTACACGTCCGATGGAAGTCGTTCCTTGACCACTTTGACCACGCCGCACCGAGAGCACCAGGGCGGTGGACGACGGCGAGGCCTAGGAAGGGGACGACGCGGAGCCGAGGAAGACGCGGCAGTGGATGCCCACGTGGAGAGGAGTACGAGGGTTCACTGGTTCGACTGCGTTGTGAGGCTGCCGCCGCCGCAGAATAACAGGGGGTGTGGGTGAGAAGAGGGATGGCTTGGCTAGCGATGGGAGTAGTAGGGGCGGTGAGGCCTCCGCGGCATCACATCCGGCCATGGGAGGTAGGAGCACGTGGCACGACCGGCGCTGGTTTGGGCGGCTGGAGCAAGAAGACTAGAGGTTGAAGAAGCACTACGGCCGTTGGATGAACATCGTACGGTAAGAGGAGCTAGAATCGTTCATATTGACTAAGTTGACAAAGCCCTCCATCCCCGTCAACTTGGTAGGCCCACAAGTCAGCCTCCCACTATGCTGGGTTCTAGCTGGCAGGGGGAGTATTCATTTTTTTGTGCGTAATAAGGAGGCACTTCCTTGCGTGCGAAGATAGCTGGTGGGTCCGACCTGTCAGCAGGGGGCATGTTTTTTTTCACGAAATATAGAGGCCCTTCCGGTGGGTCCCAGATGTCAGGTGGAGGAATCATTATTTTGTGTGTAATAAGGAGGCATTTCCTTGTGTGCTGCCGTGGACCCAACTGTCAGCCTCTCCACGTACAGTCTACTTCCGATGGTGTCATTCGTTGACCACATTGACCATGCCACGTTGAGCGCATCCAAGATGGTGGACGACGGCGAGGCCCCAGACAGCAACGAGCCGGATATGGGAAGACGCGGGAGTAGAGTCACTGACGGAGAGGTGTATGAGGGTTAACTGGTTCTAGTGCGGTGTGGTTCGGCAGTCGGTGGAGCAGAACAGGAGGTGTGGAGGGGTGGAGGGATGGCCTGGCCAATGGTGGAGTAGCACTTCACAACGAAGCGTGCTAAGCAGAGCTGCTAGCAGCAGGAGCCGGGAGGTGGTCCAGAAGGCACTAGAGGAAGAAGACGAGAGATTGAAGATGGATGCCGGTCATTGGATGTAAATCCAATGGCTAACATGTCAGAATCATTTGTTGACTAAATTGACAACGACTTGCGTTGGCTTCGACCTATTGGCGCACATTTCAGCCTCCAAAAATGTGGCACGTATTCAACCCATTTTTCAGAATTTACAGTCTTTATTTGCGTGGTAGAATTTACAATCAATTTGATCTTTTTTTTTAATTACAGTCCATTAGCTGGGCTGGGTGAACAAATAATGTAGCGTCCATGCAGCCCATTTATTTTTTTCCTAAAAAATTACAGGCCATTTGCACTTTCTCGAAATACATGATTTTGCTGGGCTGGTTCTAATTATAATGTTGGGTCGGGCCAGCAATGTTATCAAAAAATAAAAAGGGGCTGAGCATTTTGTTATAAATATATTTAAATAATAAGTGATATAATTACATTCGTCCTTAAATCTTACCAAGCTTTTGTACACAATCACTAGGATTTTCGCGCCAAAACAATCCAGGATTTTATTGTTAAGAAATTACTTTTATAAGTTAATAAGATGTGGGATATTGTTTTCTTACATATGTAAGTATCTATTAAATATATGATGACAACAAAAATAATATATAATAACATATAAAATAATTTAAATATATATAATATAGTTAGAAGGGAAACATAAGTTGGACCTGGCATTCCTATCCTTATATTGAAAAATAGAACAGACCTCTGTGTTTCTTCAAAAAAAATACATAAAATTGGGCTGCCGATGTTTCAGGAAAAATAAAACCTTGGATGGGAGGTCCATAGGCCGGTCCGTACATGACGGCCCTCAAGAAAATACAAACAGGCCTATGGACCTCCCATCCGAGGTCGTGGGCTGCGCATGTTAAAAAAGAAATCCTAGACGGGGCAGCCCAAAACCCAGCTGATACTTGTTGCCCCAGTGATAATAAATGATACCTGCCAGCTCCCCGGCTTCGTTGTGAATTTATCTCCTATAGTAACTACGTTGAAGCATCTAAAAAATGTAACTATGTTGACAAACCCATGGGCCCCAACGTCAGTATAGCATTAGGACGAAGTATTTTTTCGATGAGGCACTTGCTTGCGTACGGCCATAGACCTGGTGGGTCCCGACTATCTACCTCTCCACGTACAGTCCTCTCCAAATTCCTCTCGTTTGTTCAGCATGTTCACAACGGCAGACATCAGCGTCGCGGCGAGCGCACAAAGGCTAAGGAGGGGATCCGACCACATGAGGAAGTACCTTATTATTAACGAAACTACTGAACTAGCCTAGTGGCCAAGTGACACTACCCGACAGCTGTTCCGCCTGGGTTTTATTCCACCTGTGCAGGGAAAATATCTCCAAATTTTTTGCCTCTGCCTTTATTGACATGTGGGTCCCCATTGTCATCACCGCACTCCAAGTCCAACACTTGCCAAAACTTCGTCCCTTGTTTTCTCTGTGTTTCGCACACTCGACATTGTGTGGGCATTTTGAAAATAGCATATCTTTTTGACTATGCATCATATGAAGATGTTATATGCATGAATGTTCATCAGCATGATGTTAACTGGCTGGTAGTTCCATTTTTGACCATGAATAAAACTTCCAACATGATGTTAACCCTGTTTGAAAAGGCCGTGTTAATATAAATGCTCTGCCTCTGAAAGTTACAGTTTCTTATCTGAAATTGAACTTGCAGTTTCTTATCTGAAACTGAAACTTGCAGTTTCTTCTATGAGAATCACATTGTCTGCACTTTTATACTCCTATGAAACTACATTTTTTTAAGTGCTAAAAATAGATCTCTAGAATTCATAAAATACTTCATATGCTCAATATTGCAAATCTGAAATTCAAAAGACATTCATATTTGAAAGTACTCTCAAAATACACAACAAAAAACACAATCCACAACCTGCAAATACTGACAACCCTAAGCTCCTCCTGACAATTCACAACCAGCCCGACTATTGGGCTGGGGGCAGCCCCTCCTATTCCTCGGTGGCAGATAGCCGCCCCGTGATATGATGTGAACGGCGAGGGAGAGGATGGCGGGGAAGCGTCATCAGGCCAACTGCTTTTCTCCTCTTGCAGTTGGGTTCGGTCGACGAAGACTCCACTGGCTCGCTCTGGCAGGACACCCTCACAAACTCCACCCTGTAGATGCTCGATCCTTCAATCTCTGGTGGATGCTCCATCTGGGATTGATACTCCCACCACCGCTCCCTCACGATCAGATTCGGTGAATCTGTTTGCTCCATGGCCCAGAGGAGCAGCTCTATGTACTCCCGCGCGACTCCCTTGTTGGTCCTTGTTGTCAAACCAATACTGTATCTCCAACATCCTAGCTAGCTTCACAGGGTCGCCGTCTGCGATCCTCACGTATCGGTTGTACTCCTCCATCGATCTACTTCTCCACGGCACCTTCACTCGCCGGCGGTGGTTTTTGAATGGAAGAGGAGAGGAGCAGCGCTGATTTTGGATTAGAACGGGAGAGGAGCGACGCTGGCTTTGGACTGGAACAGGAGAGGAGGGGCGGTGGTTTTGAAATGGAAGAGGAGAGGGGAGGCGCTGGATTTAGATTGGAACACGAGAGGAGCGGCGGTGGTTTAAGAGGAGAAGAGCAGAAGAGCGGCGCTGGTCTTGGAAGTATTTTTTTGTTGTTTTGCATATTTTGGGTCAAAGTTTGACCACGTACTGTATTTGACAAGCAAAATGTGAATGCATGTCACCAAAAATTGTATCATTTGGTTCGTATCTGAATGTACTTTCAAATTATATTATTTTTGCAACGTATAACATATATTTTATGTGCAAAAATCATGGTCAATTATGACCCAGAATAAAAGGAAGACTAGTTAATGTGGGGTTGCTTTCTTAATTGAAGGGTAAATTGATTTTGATTTTGATCCAGTCACAGCGCGTCGGCCCTCTCGTCCAATCCTAAATCGCTTTCGCATGCTCCTCTCCCTCTTCTCCATTGCAAAACCACCTCCTCTCCTCTCCATCATCTCCATTCTAAAACCACCGTCTCGCCTCTCCCTCTTCTGATCTTCTCCATTGCAAAACCACCTCCTCTCCTCTCCATCATCTCCATTCCAAAACCACTGTCTCGCCTCTCCCTCTTCTCTATTGCAAGACCACCTTCTCTCCTCCCATCTTCCAAAGCTAGCACCGGACCACTCAGAAGGACATCTATGGAGAGGATGCAGCAGCGAATCAGGCAGATCGCTGGCGACGACCAGGCAAAGTTAGCCAGGTTGAAGGAGATCCTTACTTGGTTCGACAATGAGTGGGAGATTTTGAGGACGGTGAGGGCCATGTGGCAATGTATGTGAAAGAGCGAGACGGCGGCGATGTACATGTACTCCTCGGTGGCAGTCACGTCGCAGTCCATGGAGTTCATTGAGTATCTCCTCTGGTTGATGCAGCAGACAGATTCGCCCGAGGTGACAGTCAGACGGAGGTGGTGGGCGTACAGGTCAAAGGTGGAGCACCCAGAGGATAACGAATTGATCGAGTATGGTGTGCCGTTCGTGAGGGTGCAGAGCCAGCCAGAGCCACAGGAGTATTCGTTCTCCCACCACAAGAGGAGGCCGGATGGCGCGACGTTGCTTCCCCACCGTTCTCCACGGTTCCCTCGACGCTCGCCTCGTTTCAATGGTGGCGGTAGGGTTTAAGGTAAGCTTCGCACTAACCTAATCATCCACCTGCTCATGCTTACAATCAGTGTGACAGCTAATGAAAATCATGCTTACAATCAGTCTTCAAGTACTACGCCAATCACCCTAAAATAGCTCTGGACCTTTGGGTCAAAGTTGTGACACAGTGTACAAATAAATAAAAATAGATTGGTGCTTCTTTCAGAAAAGAGTACTCCCTAGAAAACTGCCAATATAAGCTACTAGTATTTGATTAGAGGATTAGCTACCGAGAAAGATCCATCCACAGAGAGCACCACACATCCACTGGTGGTGGTGGATGCCAATGCGTGCATGCAGCATGATTGGTGTCGGTAATTTTTACTTGGCACACCTCGCACTCTGCATATATGCCGATTCCATACGTACATTTGTGCAGTTCCACCAAAATTCAGCTGAATAACCCTGTTTGCGCCGATAATGGAAAAGCGTGATTACATTATAATGGCACTAGTTGATGAAACACACAAAATAAATAGAAGAAAATATTGCGATAGTATCATAGTATGCCATGCTGCGAGGGCGAGATGGGCCCTGCGATGCCTCATACGGTACGCCTAATACTGGAAATCGTCCCAAGTCTCCCAGATACACCTTCTGCCAGTGATGAACATCAGTGTACAGCGGTAGTACAGGGAGGCGCCTTGAGACATTCAAATCTCTATTTTTGTACAGATCAACTAAAATTAAGCACCCCAGTTTGCAGAAACGCTTAAACATTAACAATGGGACTAGTTGATGAAACATACATTAACAAAGAGAAGCACTTTCTTTATCTACATTGGAAATGAAATGATAGAGAGGACACTCGCTCTATTTTAACTGTATTATTACTTCATTTTATCAGTGACACTAGGGTCGAGCAGGTGGCAAACAAGGTGTACCGTGTGTCGCAAGGATGGAGGCCGGGGGTGCTTAGACTGGGACATTGAAGCTGGCTCTTTCAGTCACCAACATGGACGATTCAATTCATTGGACCTTTTGGTGCAGTTCACCTAAAATGAAGCAATGTCCCGTGAGCTAGCAGCTTCTTCATAAAAAAAATTAAGAAAAGGGCTCCAGCCCCGGTTCCATTTCCATCAGAAAGCGAAACCCACAGATATTCTTCTTCATTAGTTGCAATAAAATTGAGCAACATAAAGGTTGGTTGTGAAGCTCCTGGAATGTTCAACTATCATTTGGATATCATTTGTGCAGTTCAACTAAGATCGAGCGTGAAATGTATATCTCTGTTTGCACAAAAAAGGTGGAAAGGAGGGTGACTAACAAGTGATGAAACATGCATCAAATGAAAAGAAGCATGTTCCTTATATGAATGGCAATCCTACAAGGATAGTAGCAATTTCTAAAGCAGTGGCACTGCTAGATATTAGTGTGGGCATTAGTATTAACTATGACAACCGTTAAATACGACATTACTTTGGGCACGGGAGAGTAGGCGGACCAGGACAGTTGCATTTATAACAAAAAGAATCAACTTATCTTAATGGGAAATTTAGCAGGACATGTAAAAAAGTGTCATTGATTCATATTACTAGAGGCATTACATTGAAAACAACATTGGTTTAACGTGTCCTTACTTTTAACAGTGCGACTGCTACATTTTACCAGTGGCATTACATAAGAGTGGCTCGGGGCAACAAACATCAGAACAGGATATCTGGGTTTGTCCCATTTTGGTTCGGTATAGCCACCGTATACTGTGTGAGGCTAGAAAATCTAGTGTTGGACTTACTCTGTTGACTTGTCCCCCAGTCCCCACTTTCTTTCATTTTTCAACCAATAGATCGGGTTTATATTGAGTTTGTACTGCGTTTCCCTTTATTTCCCTATTAGACCTAGAGACCAGTTGGATAGCCAGTCTCTGCTACTTTTTGCCCCCATTATTTCCTCTTTCGACCAAGTCCTAGATTCAGGTAACAAATCTTCTCCCACCCCCTTTCTTCCCTGTTTGAACCAAGTAGTACTAGATTCGAGTGCATGAACTAGTTTTACCTCTTAACCGTAAAAAATTAGGTGGTTTTCGAATAGCCGATCGATCCTATCTACGAGGGGGGCTGAGAAATAGTAAAAGATACAAATGCAGCGACGTCAGGAGCTCGGGAAGTAGAGCAAGGCCGGTTTCGAAGGAAGTTATACCTGATGGTCGTTGGGATGTCGCTAGGTGGGCGGCGGGAGGCCGGATCTGCCCACACTATGGCAACAAGGAAGAGAACGGCAAGACAGGCTGATCGGGACACGCCAGCAGTGGGTAAGAGCCATTGCCGAGGACAACCGCGTGAATGTTGCACCTTCTCACCTTCCCCGGCACAGAGGATCCGGCTGGATCTGTGACCAGCGGTGAGCAGAGAGGTGAGCAGAGAGAGAGTGTGTGTGGCCAACGCTATCATGTTTACATCTGGAGAGGACGAGACAGTGTGAAGAGAGCAACGCTAGCAAGCAAGCGCGGAGGCTCCTGCCTATATAGTGGATTACTAGTTTTCTTTTGTCTACCGGAGCTGGCTTGACCTCGTCAATGACTGTCGAGAAGTCTTCATGCACGTCGCCCAGAGGCGCGGTTGTCGTCATTTTGATCTGAAGCACCGGATTATAACATATAACACGAAAAAATGCCACATGACAAGAAATCATAACCTCACTGCCCAAAGGAGACAACATGAATCCCGATGGACAAACTAGACGAGGAACAAAGCTCAGATTAAAGATAAACTCGTAGAAAAGGGGTCCGTCAATAGATGTCCTAATTAACATAGCCGGCTTGACCTAGATGACAGCCGAGTAGTCTTCGTGCATGTGCCCCCAATGACTAGCCCAACACAGTTGTCGTTGTTTAACCCTCGAAGTGATCCGAAGCACATGACACCTAATTTTGCGAGATGACAAGAAACCTTTTTTTAGATTTCTCACCAGAACTACAGCCCTGTACAACACAGCCTGCACGATATGTGACGATAGCCAATCCAGGTGTGTCTGCTGGAGTCTGGTCACATGCATGGACGAACTGATCTTCCGTGTCTTGCAGGGATCGTCCAGGCACCAACGTAGTACAACACTTCTCTAGTACTATCGCTCGTCTCCCTCTTCTATTAAGTCACCCGACTTGTGGGGCCGGGGAGTGTGCCTATGGTCGGTTCTCAATTGCGGCCCCACATGTGTGTGCAAACGCAATATGACGTGTGTTCCCTTCGGAGAGCAGCGTGCCAGACCGACCGATCATCTGGGGTGCGACGCGAACGTGATGGGCGTGCTGTAAACTCCGTACATGTGTACCGCCGTTTTCTAGAGGCTTTGATCCATGGCGCAATCCATGGATACAAAATTAGTATATTGTACTATTTAAAAGTCGAGGGCGGGGCTTTTCCTGCGTGGTATGTGGGGCAGTTCCACCTAGTCGGTTCGACAGAGACGTGAGAAGATGAGCGAGTAGGCTGCTGCAAACGTAGGGCTGTGTGATTTGACAGCGAGTTACTGTTGGATAGGTGGGGCCCCATGATTTGACTTGCCATTATCATTTTAACTGCGACGCTACGACCGGTGTGAGTCTCCCGATTCCTGACCACCTCCATACAGGTGCCTATCCCAATGCTCCACCATGTAGTAGAGGTTGGCTCTTGCATGAGAGCTCACTTCTGCACTTTTTCCTTGCCTCTTTCCTCCACATATGCAAAAATGCCATGTAAAGCGGGCTTATAGACCACTATTGTAGTACTTACTTGCTCCTACACGTGCTAAGCTTGCCACATAGGCATAAAGTCTGATGTGGCAAGTTTGGTGACCCAAGGAAGAAACGGTGCTAAGCACGTGTACCTAGGTGAAAAGACAATTTTGAGTCTATAGCTAATTAAATGAAGCAAACTTAGCAACAAAAAACTAATAAGCACCTATGCATTGGGGACTTGATTTCTAAGCCATTTAATGCCCTTAGCACCTCATCTAAAGCACCATTTCATTGGAAGAGGTCACTCCTTGGCAAATGCAATAAATACTACTCCCTTGTCCCATAATATAAGAACGTTTTTGGCATAGTGTCAAAAACGTTCTTATATTATGGGACGGAGGGAGTACGAAGAAAGAGATAGAGAGAAGTAAAAAAATACACTTATAGCCAACCTTATAGCTAACCTTATTGTAGTATGAGTGACTAAGTGATGACATGCCAACATCAGATAGCCTAACGTGCCGTGTTAAATCTCCAAGGGCGCGACCGCGCGAGCGATGCGACGGTCGTGGTAGGCGCAACCATGATATGGGCTGTTGGCAGCCCTTGGATCTGAGATCGAATGGTCACATGCTAAGTTGCTAAAAAATTGCAAAATAACCCTCCAGGATAGGATATTCACCCATAGGTCTAGAATCACGCCGTGCAACCATTCGATCTCAGATCCAAGGGCTCTCAGAAGCCCGTATCATGGGAGAATGGAAAGCCACTACCCTGCCATTCGCACGCTGGCAGTTCGCTCCTACTCGTCCCCGCACGTCCTTTAATATTACAGTGGTTTGCTCCTAGTCGTCTCGTCCTTTTACATTATGGCAGTTCCACTAATCCTAACCCTCCTCCCAAATCCATGGCGTCCCAAATCTCCATGATCGGTGGTGAGTACAGGGTTAGAACCATCACCGGTGATGAGTTCGACGTCATCTACACCCGTTCTTCCGCGACGGTGAAAGGATACCTTTCTCGCTTCAGACGCATGTTCAAAAACTCAGATGATGAGTGGGTCGCTGGGCTAGATGTTGAGTACACCACAGTCCTGGGACGAGAGAAGGATCTAAAGGAGGAAGAGAGGAAGAAGCCCGCCGTGATCCAGGTTTGCGTGCATGACTTATGCTTGGTCTGCCACATATACCATGCCGACATTGAATGCCTGGATTTTAAGAACTTCCTCGAGAGCAACCTAGTCAAATTTGTTATTGTAGACTTTACGAACGACAAAAGAGTCATGGGTCAGATAGGCCTCGTTGTAGGCAACCCCTTCGACCTCCAGAAGAATCGGCCGCTGCCCTCCAGTGTCCAGCCTTCAATGCTGACCCTGGCAGGAGCCATGGTTCATCCTTCGTACGGTAAACATGAGAAACCTCATCACATGTTTCATCGTCATGCATGGCAGCGGAATGTACTAGATATAGACCACATCCACTACGCTGCAATGGATGGCTACCTTTGTTTCAATATCTACAAGGGTTGGATGAAGAGCAAGAGCCAAGTGTGCGGTTCAAGCAAAGAAGTATCGGCCAAGAGGAAGAGGGACAAGGACGAAGTCGAGGACATGGACGAGGACTCCGAGTAAGGTGGCAATGTCGTTGCTCATGGTGGTTCTAATGCAGTGTCTACCGGATTAGTTGCATAGTTTAATTTCAGGTGTGCTTAGTTTAATTTGAGGGGTGTGTTGTGCTGAGCCCCCAGTAGAACTATGTTATGTTTCTTCTCATTACTTTAACTCTTCAGTATGTGCATACTAGTATTTCTTACATTTCATCTTTTAGTTGGTATAGTACTACCACTCGTTTCTTCACATTATATATGTATAATATATATGGCAAACATCATATAGCCAGCAGTTTAGTTGTCAAAGAATTTCAGGGTGCTTAGTTTTGTCAAAGAATTCCAGGGTGCTTAGTTTTATTTGAGGGGTGGGTTGTGCTAGACACCATTATTGTGACTAGCCTTTTTAATAGTACTATATGCATAATTTGGCAACGAGCACTCTCTATATGTACCACCTTTTTTTAATTTCAAGTTTTTCTCCATGGCGCAATCCATCGATACTACTACTGTACAAAAGTATACATTTTTTAAAAGGCTAGAGGGCGGGGCAGTCTAGCTTGGTCAGTTTCATGAGAGGCGAGGGCCTTTGTGATTTGATGACTTATTACTGCTAGAAGGCGGGGCCTTGTGATTTGACTGCTCGTATAAATGTGCCGACAACCTAAGGACGAGCAAAGAACCGTGCGGTATACTCAAGTTTTCCACTAGAGTAGTACTACGATGGAGGAGCACGAAACACGGCAGCCCAGTGCCATATGGCGATAAAAAATGATCTAATTTGATAGTCATCTCATTGTTAGCATTGTTCTATTCATGCCTCACAGAGAACGTGACACGTGCGGCGAAACACCCGAAGCAAAAGATGAAACACAGGAGCAAAAGAAGAAGGAAGATTATCACCCCAAATGATCTAATTTGCTGTGGAATCATATCTGCTTCTTCATCGCCTCCATGACCTCCATCTCCTTGCGCATCTCCTCCGCCATCTTCTTCATTCTGTCTGTGACGCGGGAGTTCTCGACGCGAGCCTTCATCATCTGTTCCACGACTGCATTACGTACCTTGACAGCAGCCGGGTGCTCGATGCGGAGCTTCACCAACTCCTCCTTCTATTCCATGACGAGGGCCTGCAGCATCTTCATCGAGGAACTACTATTCTCATGCAGCTTCTTCCAGCCGGCGTTCTTCTCCTTCAACAAGTCGAGCTCATGGCAGAGCTTCGCCTTGTCCTCCTGAAGTTGCAGGTTTTTGCTGGTCGCCTTCTTCTCCGAGGCAATGCTCTTCTTCAGCAGCATCACCAAGCCGGCAGTCAACTCCCCCTGCTTATTGAGCTCAGCGGGCATGTCATCGAGGATCTCCGTCAGCAGCTCCACCAAGCCTTGGATGAACTCCTTCTCCTTATTGAGGTGCTTATTGAGCTGATCAGGCATGCCGTTGATGGATAACGACTCCAGCGCCACCGGCTCGGCATGTTCGCATCCGCGGCTAGGGCGCTCTTGGGAGCCATCGCCTGCCCGTGAGAGATCTTTCGAGGTCTCTGCGTGGCGGTGAGCCCTCTCTTTTTTTCCGCAGCCTTGGTTGCCGCTCCCTTGTTACGAGTAGTTCTCGACCTAGAGCTCTGCTCACCGGCCATGGCAAGGACGGACGAATAAGAAGCACTTACGAGGAGGAAAGGTAGAGCAATTTTTGGTTAGGTAGTTCCCATTTTTATAACCTAAGTACTAGCACTAGTACTAATACATGCATAGTGGGAACACGTTCAGGTTTGGTACGTACTAGTAGGTGTGAGCAGGCTTTCGAATGGGATGGGAACAAGGTAAAGATTAATTGATGGTTTTGGTTTCGAGGCCCGAAATGGCTCCCGATGAGTTTAGTGGAACGTAAATTTCAAGTAGACTACACTGCTCAAATGTGTAAATATTATGTTGCTGTCAAAAATTGGCACAAAATACGAAGGAGACCAATGGAAGTACTACTAGCAACCCATGATTTAACTACTCGCATGTGCGCAGTGGAGTAGTAATGTCTTTCTTCTGCCCTCACGTCCACTCAATTTGCACGCTGTATTAATTAACCATAAATGAAGTGAACAACTTTACACGCGTCAAATTATCACATGGGGTGGATCTTGGTACAAAATTGCGTCCGCCCGTGTACCCGCGTGTGCATGCGAGGGAATGAGTGCGTGTGTGGCGTGCGTGCACATCTTCGCTTCGTGCATGTACCGACAGTATGGCTCAGGGAGGACGAGTACATTCTTCTGGAACCAGCAACACGTCAATGTGATCAATCCACACAAGGAGGTCGCAACAACGCCTCCACATGTGCCACGTGGCTTCATGAACTGTAAGAGAGACACTGTGTAGCGTGCCATTGGAATTCTAATTTACGTGTTTTGCACATACTCGAAGTACTAGTAAGGTACATGTGCATTGCACGCATCAGATTTTGCAACCAAATTATGAATAAATGCGGCAAGTTCCCCTAAAAAAAGCATGTAAGTTCTGAGTCATATATGCCTGATGTAGACCTTCGTTTAATTCTTATAGTTCATCTCATTCAAAATAAATTAGTTTTTATAAAAAAGGGATGGCCTCTTGGATTCGTAGGATTTCCAAAAGGCGGGAATAGGAAAAACATGGGATTATAGTGGAATGTCGTCTTGAATCCTACAGGATTGTACGAGTGTTTGATTATGCATAGAAAAAACGTAGAATTCTTTTAAAGAGGTTTGAGTGGATGGGATGTTTTCTATGAAATCTAGTGCAAATGAATCATATGGAAAAATTCCTATGGTTTACAATCCTACGAATCAAACAACCAAGATAGGAAAAAATCCTAAGGATTAGAATCCTCCAAAATTCCTTTTAGAATCCTTTGAATCAAAGAAGCCCTTAATCTATTTTATGATTCATGGAATTGTGCGTTGTAAAGCATAAAGTAAAAAACAAATAATGGCAATTCAACTAGAAAAAAAGTTTGGGCAGTTATGATACAGAAGATTCTAGAACAATGGAGAACCACTGTTGTTTTGAGGTTTGTGCATTATGCTTAAGTTCAACCATGGAGTGTTCTAGATTGTACATGTGGCAAAATCCGGTGGGGGGCTAGAAGATGGTGCGAGGGGCCGAGTGGAGGGAGACTATGAAGGAGTGCCCAAGTGCGAGGTTGATATTTAGAGAGAGGGGGCGAGAACATGCGCTATTGCGCGCAGTGGCGGAGCCATGAAAAATAAATGAGCTAGGGGGCCAAGCATTACTAATCCTTTATGAGGAGGGTGAATTCATGAACTTAAACCATTTTTAGCAGCAATTGTCTAATGATCACATTCATATTAGCCTCGATATATAGTGATGTTAGGGGGGGGCAGGGCCCTTGCTGCCCCCTATCTTCGCCATTGTGCGTGCATCTGAGAGATGAAGCGGAAGGCATGGATGATGAGAGGGGGGCGTTGGATATATAATTAATGTGGGTGTATTAGCTATATATGTTAATCCTATATAGAGAGGTATAGATTGATCGATGTGGACGTGGGAAAAAGGGTGAGACCTCACTGGATATATCGATTGATCGGTTTGTGTGGAAAACTTGAAAGACCTACCTATATACACACAGACATAAAGGAACATCGATCGTTGCGCATGCATGCGTGAGAAATAAAGAATGCCCGATATGATGGAGAGGGGGATGTGTGTGGGTGTGTGCCTTCATGGGAGACCGACCTGAAGAAAAAGATTGCATGTGTGCGATGGATAATGCCGACTGGTAGTGTGTGTGCATGCATGCACGAGAGAAAGTTAGTGGTACAATTATAAAGGGAAGACGACTGTGTGGGTGTAAAATACTAGGTGAGGTCATAATCAATGTAAGGTTGAATTCAAATATTTGAATAAGAGATCCTGATGTTTGAAACCCATGCATGCATGAATATAACGGAGATCTGCATGATGTGGTTTGGAAATGAGCATGTTGTAATTGTATACACATTGAACAAGGTCAGACTGATTTGAATTTGAGATACTGATGGCAGACATCGTTTGGCCATGTCGCATCCGTGCATGGACACACTATTCTAATTGGAGATGATGGGTGGCTTTCGCATCACATATCTATATCTATATCCCTATATATATATATATATATTATATATATATATATATTATATTTTTTTATATTGTGTGCGGGTAACTTTAACTTTGAAAGATGGTCGTTGGATGAGGCGAATCCAATGGTCCAGAGATGGCAAATTTGAGCACTACTGGCCGTTGGATATCATCTAGATTCCACCAGATTTCGCCACATGTATAATCTAGAAGACACCATGGTTGAACTTAAGCATAATGCACAGACATCAAAACACAAGCACTTCTTCTTTGTTCTAGAATCTTCCATATCAGAATTGCCCAAATGTTTTTCTACATGATTTGCCATTATTTGTTTTTACTTTATGTCTTACAACGCACAATTCCATGAGTCTTAAAATAGATTAGCTTTTTATATAAACTAGATGATTTTGAATGAAATGAACTATAAGAATTAAACGAACATCTACATCATGCATATATGACTCAAAGCTTACATGCTATAATGTGGTATTTATTCATAATTTGGTTGCCAAATTTCATGTGTGCGATCCACGTGTACCTTACTCTAGTATAAATGGTGTTTGTGTGTGTGTTGTGCGTGTTGAGGTGCAAATTGTCTTTTTTGGTACACGTTAAGCTTGTTCTCCCGAAATTTCAAGCCGCGTCTTGTTATGCCGAAATTTCAAGCTAGCGTCTCCGTCTATCGTGCTGCGAAACTCCCGCCTCTTCAACCCGCGCCTTGTTAGCCCGAAATATTTAAGATATATCTTTGTCTCATTGTGCTCCGACAAGTCCCTCCATCTCAACCCGCGCCTTGCTATTCCAAAATTACAACGCGTGTGAAAACTCCTACCTCCTGTGAAATCTCGACACGTGAAATGCCCGTGGTACCCCTGAACCGAAAGAACCGCCTCAAATCGGTGGGGGTACTTTCGTAACTTACCCCACATTTCGGACAAGGTGTCCCTAAGCCATGGTTCCCCACTCACATCCCATCCGCCCACCCATTCATACACCGAGGCTGCGAAAACCCATGATGAAGCCCCACACGCTCCTCAGTCCGCCACCCAGCTAGAGCCTCTTCCCCGATGATGCCGTCCACAGCAACACCTCGACGTCCCTCATCCATCGTACCGGATGAGGATTCATCGTCAATCTCGTCGTCCCACCGGTTCAGCCACCCCGTCCTCCACCTCCAAGGAGCTGCCCTAACGTTCCCCTCGTCTTTCGCGCCACCTCCATTCCCACACCGCCGTCTTCACCTGCACCACCGGAAGAGCATCATCATCACCGTTTCCTCGGATGAAGTTGTGGCCTAATCGACGCAACCAAAGAGTTTGTACACTAATCGCCACATTTTCTTCTTGATTCGATCTCACGGTGCCGTCGGCGCTTGGTCCCGAGCCGACACATCACGGCTCCATCCACGGTGGCGTCACCGTCCACTTCCTCCACGGCGTCGCTCCTCGGCGGCGACGTCCACATCAGTAGGAGCTGCTGCTGCATTAGCTCTCACTCGTGCTACTGCTCTGCTCTTTCTCTTGGTCCCCTGCCTGGTCTGCTCTTGCTATTGCTCTTGCTCGTGTTGCTGCTCTCGCTCTTCCTCTTGCTTGCGATGCTGCTCCGATTTAGCTACACTTCAGTCGACTGAATCGACTTTTGGGTCAGTCGATTTTCAGGGGGTGGGGGGCTCGCCGGAGTGAAAGAAGAACCAGCCGCAGCGGGGAGGGGGGCTCGTC
>NC_041387.1:398587204-398600066 GCF_002162155.2 Triticum dicoccoides | reverse complement strand
GGCTAGAGGGATGTCCGGGGCGGCGGTCGACCAGCGGTGGGGAGTGTTTTCAGGGCGGGCGGGGCGGCGCACCGCCGGCCGCGGGCGGCGGGGGGCTGCTGTTTGGCCGATGGTGGTTGGCGGCTCAGGGGGGTGGAGGTTGAAGATGAACTGTAGGCTCTTGATTTCGTATACAACGGCTGCAAAATCGACTGATCAGAGATGAAAAAGTCAGTCGACTGACATGTAGCCTCACCTTGCTAGTGCATTCAGTTTCGACAGTAAAATTCTGTTTCGACAGCAAAATTCAGTTTCGACAGTTAAGTTCAGTTTCAACAGTTAAATTCAATTTCGACAGTTAAGTTCTGAGATGAGCGGCTGATGTATTTTACATCTAGCACTTTGTGGTTATGTATTTTACGTCATGTATTGGAGATGCTATTAGAATTCCACTCAGGTTAACATTGTCTCTCTTGTCCTGCTTCAGCCTCAGCGTCGTACAACTCATCAAAGCTGCTCCAATGACGAAACCCTCCATCACAGTGGAGCAGTACCTCGGGCTCCATCTCTAGACGCCTAAGATCTTCTTCCCCTCCTCCAACAGCCAAGTCAGCTGGAGCATCCTCACTGGCCAACCCAATCACGCTGAGATCGACATGGCTTCACCAAAGAGGTTGTACACTTGTTGCATCTCTTTTTTACTCTACATGTTATATATATTGTCCACTGAGCACACGTAGTAATGTGAAATACGATTATTTTATCCTACTATATGACAAGCAGTGAGGTACCAGGCAACTTAGTTATCCGTGACGGACTCTCTTGAACGCCATCATTATTTATCTCTGCACGTTTGAGCTGTGCATTTGTTGATGGGCTTGGGAGTTTAGCTAGTATGTCAGTGGACTGGGTCCAAAGTAATAGAAGTAGCACAAAAACATTTTTTAGTGTAGGATTTTCCTTGCTCAAGCCTGCCTACTAGAATCGCCAGTGCTTGAAAGGAAAAGTGAATGAAAAACATAGGAATTGGAAAGTTTCCTATGGTACTACTTTTCATGAATTTGGTGCAAAGGAATGGAGCAAAGAAAACTGTAGGATTTGTTTCTTTAGTGTCTCCAGCTATCTTTCGCCGCCTCCAGACTATCTTTCGCCGCCTCAGATCTTCTTCCCCGCCGTCGGCAGACACAACAACTGCATTACCATCATCAACTGAGCAGATGACCTTGAGGACTACACGGGTCCGCAAGAGAAGTTGCACTCTTCTGTGTCTGCTTACGTTATGCATTGCTTAATATGATGACATGCTACATTATCGTCGTGTGCACCTATTAGACTCCGAGTCAGGTCCAAACTAATGCTGAAACTTAAGTTTTTAAATGGTTGTGGGGTACATATTGGGGCAGCAATCAGTAATATATGTCTACTATCTGGTTAATCTCGAGTGTCTACTATGAGTTTCATGTTGGGTGCAAACAAACATTAAAGGAGCCATTATCTGTATTTTTTAACTAAAGCTATTATTTGCCTGCTATCATTGGTTTTGGGTCTATCCACAGTTTGCTACCATCACTCTGGATTTGTGCATGTACTCCTTACATAATCTCACTATGTTTTATTCCTATGCATGCCAGTTATTGTACACAATGGAACTGATCATGTAGAGCAAAAGAGACGAGCCTTGCGTGGCAATAAAATTTCATGCAGACGTCGCTTCATGGTGGGCGCAAAGGCAGCCCCCCTCCACCCATTTTGGATCGTAATCAAGAGGAAGATAACTATTCTGAGGGGGATTCAGAAGGAGAAGACCACTCCTATTTACCCCATGAGGTCTTCGCTCTAACTTGGCATGCTGATGTTGGTAATATCATGCATATGGTGCCTTGCATTGCTTACTGTATACATTAAAGATGTCATCTGCTTAGTTTAGACATGCTTTGTGTCAATGCCATCTGTTTAGTTTCTTTATCGTATATGTGAATCATGCAATGCCATCTTGTTTAGCCAGGCATCATATATGTGAATTTTGCAATGCCACCCTGGTTAGTCAGTCATCTTATATGTGAATTATATCATGCCATCATTTTTTATTACGTGTTAAATTTGTCAACAATTTTTGTACATTCAATGACTCTTCCTGTGCATCAGCCATTCGGCACGGTCATGGAACAATCTGGAGTGGAAACAAGGTCTTCAGAGCAGACAATGCTATCTGACAAAGCGCATGTCTTGCTGGTTACCGATAGCTCCTCAGAGGAGGATTCAGAGATAGATGACCAGTCATATTCCCCCCCCCCTCCGAGGTGCATGATCTAACTTGGCAGGGTTATGTTGCTCATATCGTGCGTATGGTATCTTGCATTGCTATGTCATTTGCTTAGTTTAGACATGCTTTGTGTGAATGCCACCTGTTTAGTGTCTAATTACCATATATGTGAATTATGCAATGCCATCTTGTTGCAAGACATTATATATGTGAATTATGCAATGTTATCTTGTTGCAAGGCATTATATATGTGAATTATGCAATGCCATGTTGTTTAGGCAAGCGTCATATATGTGAATTATATCATGCCGTCCTTTTTTTGTATTTCTCATTGCTTTTGTCGACAATGTTTGTATATTCAACTGCTCTTCCTGTGCATCAGCCATTTGAATTGGTGATGGAGAAATTTGTAGTGAAAACAAGGTCTTCAGAGCGGACAATGCTACCCGCTGAAGCAGATATCTTGTTGGTTACAGATAGCTCTTCAGAGGAGGATTGAGAGGCAAATGACCAGTCCTATTATCCCCCTGAGGTGTATGCTCAAACTTGGCAGGGTTATATTACTCATATCATGCATATGTTGTATTGCAATGCTTAGTTTTTACATCATATACACAATATTGAATGACATCTCCTTAGTTGACACATCATATATGTGATTGCCCTCTGCTCACTTCCTTAGTATATAAATCATATATTTTAATTATATCATGCCATGATGTTTACATAGACAGCATGTATCTGAATTATGGCATGCCAACCCATTTTCTAAAGACATAATATAGTTATATCATCTCATCCTGTTTACATAGTCATCATATTTTAAATTACGTCATTCTATCCATGAATTATATCATGCCACCATGTTTCCATTGACGGCATGTTTGTGATTTATGGCATGCCAACCACTTTAATAGACACATCGTATAGTTATATCATGTCATCCTGTTTACATAGTCATCATATTTTGAAGTATGTCATTCTATCATGTTTAGTTAGCCATCATACATGTGAAATTGTGTCATGTTGTCCTGTTTAATTAGCCATCATATATGTGAAATTGTGTCCTGCTATTCTGTTTGGTTAGACAACATAAATGTGAATTATTTCATGCTCTGTTTTCTTCCCTACTATCCATTGCACCTGTCTATCTTACAATGTCTGTACATTCAATTACTTTTCTTATTTATCAGCCATTTCAATTGGAGGGGGTGATGGCAGTATCTGTGGGAGTAAAAACACGATCTTCAGAAAAGATCGTGCTACCTGTCGATGCAGATAGAACCACGGTTGTACTTGCCCAAGAACCATCCCCACCACACATAACCCAGACTCATGCAGATTGTACCCCTACCCAGTTGGACAGAGAACCAACTACACCCCTTCTAACCCCAACCCCAGCAGATAGTAACCCAGTTCCCATTGACATAGCATCGTCTCCACCACAAAGCACCCAAACACGAGAAGTTAGTAAGGCAACTGCAGTGCCCAAAGCATGAGGACCACCACTCCGAACCCCAACTCAACGCTTAAAGCAGAAGAAGAATTGTTCTCAGGTCAGGTTCCGTAGCTATGGTTCATACTACTTTGCTCTTGCATCACTATATTTACTCATACCAACTAATTTCAAATTTGAAGGATGCAATTGAAACTCCAATGGCGCAATAGGTATGTTTTAAACCTGTTTCTTTAACGTGTTTGCTGTTGTAACTTGCTCTATGTTGATTTCAATTTCAATTGAATAAACAGTTATGTTCTCATGCCATGCACATTACAAGTGTTGGTATTGCTGTGTAGTTTCCCACACTTATATTCTGTCTATGCTGCTTTGTCTTAAATAGATATGATTCGAACTGTATCTATCTTGATTTGGCAACATAAACTAGAATGATATAGACCATACAGTGACCATACTACATAGATATAT
Source organism: Triticum dicoccoides (assembly GCF_002162155.2). Classification (NCBI taxonomy): domain Eukaryota; kingdom Viridiplantae; phylum Streptophyta; class Magnoliopsida; order Poales; family Poaceae; genus Triticum; species Triticum dicoccoides. Next base: position 398,595,897 of record NC_041387.1, on the reverse strand, counting down.
GTTTGTTTCATGCTATTATCCTGTCCACCTTACTACTGAACTGGTTTACCAAAATGAGTTTCATATACTACATTGTAAACCTGTGATGTGTTTGTCTGTTTCCCTTTTAGAACACGGATAAAATATTGGAGAAGAGTACCCCGTTATGCAATGGTAAAGGAAGTAATGCAGATAAGGTTCAAGATAGTGAGACATCCATGTTGGTCTCCAAGAAAGCTGATGAAAACTATATTGAAGACACTGAGACAACCCCAAAGTCCTGTCTTGATGTAGTGTTCGAGTTACTGGCTACTACTGCTGGCACCAGCTCTTCGAACTTGTTGCCTGAATCAGTTCGGCTTCTTGAGTCTCAACTTCAAGTTGAAAGACATCGATCAGATGTCATGCGACAGGAAGCCGAAGGATTAAGGAAGTCCCTGCAGAATTCAGATTCATACTTTCTGGTGCAACAGCAAGTGTTGGAGGACTTAAGCGCCAAACAAGAGAAAGTTAATAAGCTTGCTAAGCATCTTGCCAGCATTATGGGTACCCAAGATATTGTTTCTTGAGCTCTTCTAATGTGGTTTCAATTCTGGACTTGTTTTGTTGCGGTGTTTATATGATGTTGTGTTCCCTATATTTGCACTGGTGGCGAACTTTGATGCCCAGTGGATGTAATATGTGTAATAGCCATGATAGCCTAGCGTAAGTTGCTTGCTTATTTATTTCCTTATTGTCTTGTTTATTTGTTTGCTTGTAGTCAGTGTAGTTCTTTTTTCGCGGTTTGCTAGTGGCCGCAATAACCTATTTTTTAAAACTAGGCCACAATAACCATGGGCTACATATTTACTATAGTTACCATTTCCCTCCTACGGGTCGTAGAAACAATGGGCCTTCTACGGGTCGTAGAAACAATGGGCCTTATACGGGTCATAGAAACAATGGGCCTTCTACGGGCCATATCATCAATGGGCCTTCTACGGGTCGTATGATCGGTTGGCCAAACATGGGCCAATAACAGACCGCATTATGGCCGTAAACGGGCTAGAGTTGGAATCATCTATTCATGGGCCGACCATAACGGGCCGTCGTTAATCGACCGTATTTGATGATGCTATGAAAATGGCCCAACGTATTAACGGGCCACAAACGGGCCGAATGTAACCTCGGGCTGAATTTAGCCCACAAGCAGAAAATGACAGTAATGGGACGTAAGTAAACGAATGTTGGAAATGAGCCCAAGAATAAATGGGCTCTAAGAAGGCCGAAAGATAACATGGGCTGGAAACGGCCCAATGGAATAACGGGCCGTTAATGGGTATAAAGTGATACACTGTTCATTATGGGCCAGTTTCACCACGAGCCGTTAATGGGTATAAAGTGATATACTATTCATTACGGGCCAGTTTCACCACGGGCCGTTAATGGGCCAAGAGTTACAAAGGGCCTCATATGGGCCGAAAGACGTCATGGGCCATACATGGGCCAGAAGTGAAAACGGGCTGGAATCATATTGGATGGCTCAGATGACGCTACTGGGCCTAATTCGGATAGGGTGTAATGGGCCTTGGGTTAGCGGGCTGTAAATGGGCTATATGCGAACATGCCGTTAACAGGCTTTCCATGGGCTGGCCCGCCACCTTTTGACCAAGTCAAACGGGTCGGCCTTTTCACAGGAATGGGCCTCTATTGGGCCGTGCCATGTGTCGACGTATCATAGGTGCCTTCTGTCCAATGAGTGGATGACATCTGTCCCAACAATGAGCCGACACGTATTTCCTCCAGCCAATGATGATTTTACACGTGGAAAATCCCCATTGGTCGGGGCTGTTAACGGGTAATCGGATCCAAAACCGGACCCAATAGCTTAACGGCATTCCGTTACGGTGGAGGCCACGTGTCGGTCACCCTTGAAGAAAGCATTTCTGTGATGCATGATTTACACTTCCATGACGATAATTTTGGTAATGTCATGGAACACTTGTACGACAGCACAGGTATAACTATCTTGATTCTGTCATAAAATCATCATGGATGTACATGCATGACAAAAAATGCGACCTACTGTGACAAACACGTATCATCATGGAAGTGTATTTTTTTGTAGTGAGGGTATTGACTCTTACTGGTAGATGAGCAAAGACTTGGAGGCAAGGTTCGATGGTTTCTTCCACAAGATCAGACTCATGGTTGACACTCTTAATCAAAACACTGCACAACTTGAGTTTTTGACCCGGGATGTAGATGATTACCAGGCTGTGATTGAGGAGATGAAGGGGCGGTCCAAGAACATCTTAGCCGCCTGAAAGGATACCCAGGAGTGAGCATGAAACACTAAATAAGTGGATCTCCCCGGCTTGACTGTAAGCTCGGGAGAGATTCATGTGCAATTTGTATATTTATCTTTCTGCTTTTTCCCGAAAGTTGAAATTTGGTTATAAATTTTATTTTTGCTAAGATTGAACTATAAATTCCTCTATTGAATAAGGGATGATACTTTTCAATGAGTATTTGGATGTCTTGATGTGTGTGATTATTATTGCTTACTTGAGAACGTATATGATGATAGTTGTGATCGAAATAGTAGCACATATTTACTTGCATGATTATAAGTACTCCACATTGTAATTTGAAGTTTTTGGTAGGAGAATAAATAACTATATATGCTAGTTCATTGAAAGTTCAACTTACAACAGGGCAAGTAGAAAAATAAATAAATCCTCTTAAGTTTAAAAGTGCTTTTGTAAAAAGAGTTTTCCTGATATACTTGTTTAGCTTGCATATCACATAAAAAGTGAAATGAGCTCTTAACATGTCCCAGTGACACGAGACAAAAATTCTTAAAATATATTGAATCTCTAAAAGAAAAGAGGAGAAGCTTCATTTGCTTGCCCGGTTGAAACAACATAAACTAGGGTGTGAAGTTGTTACCTTACACTATAAAATTGAGTGACAAAATATGGATGCCTGCATGATCATTATCATAGTAAGTCTGAGTTATCATTTACCATGAACTCTTTTATCCCTAATCATCCCTATAAACAATAATGTACTCATGTTTCTTTCATATCCATATCTCATAAACACCAAGTTGACCTTGTTTCTTACAAGTTATGGTACTTGCTCGATGACGAGCAAGACTTAAGCTTGGGGAGTTGATGAGTCCAATTTATGTGATAATTTTACTAGGTATTTTGTGCCTACATGGTAGGCTTTGTGGAATTTTACCATGTTCGCACACCTCATTTTGTTGATAATCTCTCGGGTGACGGTTTTTGGACCAACTAGCATGATATGGAGAAGATTATCAGTAACGATAGTGAAAGCACATATTTAAAGTGATAACCACCTACTATAAAAGAATCAAGCAAGGAGGCCAAAGGAGAAATCATCACTACACTTCCAGAGAAAAAGACGGCGTTCCATACAACTGCGCCCGCTCGTATGGGCTGTCGTATGGAGTGCCAAAGTCGCTGCCGGATCAACTATTTCCACCCCGTGAAATTGTATCGTGAATCAGACGCCCAGTGAGACCAAAAACTCTTCCAGAAGGCAGAACCCTAACCTCCAGAGTTCATCCAGAGAAGGGATTGGCAAGGAGAAGAGGGCCATCTTCCTCACCATGCACAAGGGGGCCTCAACATCATCACCATTGTCAACGTCATCATCATCCACATCCTAACACTGTAACATCAAGAACCCTGGTAGATCATCTTGTTTGTTATTCGAATCATCCATCCATGTATGCCATCACCCTTCTCATGATTTTTGTTGTCTCCATGTGTGAGTATACCCCTACTTCTTGGGGATATGGATGAACCTTGGTATGCGTAGGATCTGAAACATTATTTTAGATATGAGATTCATTGTTCAATGCTAGTTTGGTAACTTTGTGAATGTTGTGAAGCGGCCACACTCAACATTTGTGCCTTATGACCATGAAGTATATCACTGTCATTGTAAAGGGCTAGGATGTGAGGGTAATTCGAGGTGAGAGTAAAAGCCTTTTGCTTCTCACCTTTGCAATTGATAGGGGGATTATAGAGAATCCTTAGAATGGCCGCATCCATGGGGTAAACCCTTAATTATCATGAGTTGTAACCCTGTGGAGGAGACTATGATGGTGGCATGCATGGCACGAAGTCTACCTTGAGTAGAACGTGTTTTGTACCCGGCTCAGACCAGCATAATCGTCAATAGTGGCTCAAGTATCCATACCATACTATGCCCAAGCATAGGTGCGCTAGAAACATACCAATGGGGATTCCAGACTACATATGCCTTACCCCTTTGTAGTTCCATAAATCATTCTAGTCACTGTCCTTTATTACTTTTATGTTATTTACTAAAAAGTTCGTTCCATTAGTCAATCACAATTTATTTCCGCCCTCACTTTGCTTTAAGTCTACAATTATGTGCAAGCATAAAAATACATAAATCACTACATGAGGTAAAAGTCTGATTCCCGTTCTCCATGTGGGATCAATAATCTTACTTAAAAAAGGCTACAACTACACCCTGTGCACTTGCAGGCCATCAAGGAATAATAGGAGTACTAATGAAATCATCATTATTAGTACTAGTGAAATCACAAACCTTGGTATTTTCAAGAGTAGACATAATGGCAACACAAGCTGAGATAACAACACAAGTTTTTTTTGGTATTTTGGAATTTTTGGCAAAGAAAAGAGAAGGCAAATAAAAAGGCAAAAGGCAAGAAAACAAAAACAAGCAAAATAAAAGTGTTTGTGCGAAGGCACCACACGAACAACTTTAATACCACCTACACACAAACAAAACAATTGCTTGCACACAACAAAGGCAAGCGGGTCATCACTCCCCTTTGTTCTTGCTAGTCTCAAGTGTAGGATCAAAAGTATGTCTAGAGGGGGGTGATTAGACTATGTGACCGAATAAAAATCTTTCCTTTTCCCAATTTTAGTTGTGGGCAAATTTTAGTAATTATGACAAGTCAAGCAATTAACCTACACATGCAATTCTAAGAATATAGCAGCAGAAAATAAAACATGCATATGAAGGTAAGGGGGAGGGTTTGGAGAAAGCAAACGCAATGGAGACACGGTGATTTTTGGTGTGGTTCCGATAGGTGGTGCTATCATATGTCCAAGTTGATGGAGACTTCAACCCACGAAGGGTAACGGTTGCGCAAGTCCATGGAGGGCTCCACCCACGAAGGGTCCATGAAGAAGCAACCTTGTCTATCCCACCATGGCCATCACCCACGAAGGACGTGCCTCACTCGGGTAAATCTTCATAATGTAGGTGATCTCCTTTCCCTTACAAACTTATTGGTTCAACTCCATCAGAACGGAGGCTCCCAAGCGACACCTAACCAATCTAGGAGATACCACTCTCCAAAGGGTAATAGACGGTTTTTTAATGATGAACTCCTTGCTCTTGTGCTTCAAATGATATTCTCCCCAACACTCAACTCTCTCACACATATTTGGCTATGGTGGAAGAGGGATTGAGTGGAAAGCAACTTAGGGGAGGCTAGAAATCATGGTTCAAATGGTTGAAATGGAATCTCTTAATCTGAACACATGAGTAGGTGGTTCTCTCTCAGAAAATGAATGGTGGAAGTGTAGCCATGTTCTGAGGAATCATTGCGTTGGTCGCCGAAGAAGTTGAGGTAGAGGTGGTTGTCGGAGGTGTGGAGGAAGATCTGAGGAATCTGTAGACGGTGTCTTGGGCACTACTATGTTGTGATGGATGGCTCTGTCGTTGGAGCAGCTGCGGTGAACCATAAGACATCGAGGCTGAAGCAGTACAAGACAGACATCATTAATCTCAAGTGGGATTCTAATAGCATCTCCAATAGATGATGTAAAATACATTACCAAAAAGTGATAGATGTAAAATTTACATCAACAAAAAACACCTGACTACAACAGATGAGGTAAAAACTGCTGACTCTGGACTTAATTGTCGAAACTAAAATTTACTATGGAATCTGAATGTTACTAACGAAACTGAACACACTGGTAGCAGAGAGGCACTTCACATGTAGTTTAGGCCGCCCGAGCACTAGTAGTAGAGAAACAGTGATCTAAATCAGCAGGCGATCGATGGGGAACACAGTAGCAGAAAGCAGCCAGAGCAGCAGCGCCTGGAGGAGTAGCACGAACTAGAGCCAGAGGAGCAACTCGTGTAGCTACAGCAGCCCGTGTACCGGCATCAGCAGCGCGAGCGAGACCAAAAGCAGAGCAGCAGCACGAGCAAGGGGGAGAGCAGAGCAGCAACACGAGCGAGCAAGCGAGCGAGGGCCAGCGCAGCAGCAGCAGCGCGAGTGAGCGAGCGAGGGCCAGAGCAGCAGCAGGAACGCGAGCGAGAGCCGGAGCAGTAGCAGCAGCGTGAGCGAGCGAGCGAGCGCCGGAGCAGCAGCAACAGTGCGAGCTAGCGAGTGAGAGCCGAAGCAGCAGCAGCGCGAGCGAGAGCAAGAGCAGCGGCAGCAGATTCGACTGGTATGGACGCCGCCGCCGAAGGGGCCTCACGCTGGGGGAGAGCCGCCGTGGAGATGTGGCCCACGGTGCTAGCTTCGAGGTAGCCGCACCTTGGCGGTGCAAGAAGGAGTAATGTCGGCGTCGTGAGGTCAAGTTAAGGAGAAGGTACCATGCGATGAGTGTACAACCTCTTTGGTGGTGTCGAGTAGGCCTCGGCTGCATCTGAGGAGTCGTGAGGATGCTGCGATTCTGGTGGAGCAGGTTAAGGCAGCACTGTGGGGATGGAGCAGCCGCGATAGACGAGGCGATAGTCGGAGTAGCTCCTTGGAAGTGGAGGATGGGGCGGTTGAACCGGCGGGACGACGGATCCTCATCCGGGGAGGTGGATGAGGGACGTCGAGCTATTGTGGTGGACGACATCATCGGGGAAGAGGCTCTGGCTGGTAGCAGTGAGGTGGCGGACGGAGGAGGGTGGGGTTTCACGGCTGGAGCAGAGAGGTTATGGCGGCCTAGGATTTCAAATGGTGAAAAGGAGGCGATGGGAGGGGGAACCATGACTTAGGGACGCGCTTGTCCAAAATGTAGGGTGTGTTACAAAATTACCCCAACCAATTTGAACTAGCGGCCCTTTCGGCTCAGGGTTAGAAGGGGATTTCGCTGTCGGGATTTGGCAGCTGGAGGGAGTTTTCGTGCGTGTTGTAATTTCAGGATAGCAAGGCGCGGGTTGTGAAGGCGCGAGTTTTGGGTGCATGATATCTAATTTTTCGCGATATAACAAGGCGCGAGTTGAATTTTAGGGACAAGCCTAACGTGTAGTATTGTACATACCAAATCAACTCGCACTTCCCTCAACGAAAAAAATGAAAAAAATAAAGCTATTCACACCACACAAAGAGAGAGTCTTGTCCTGTTTTACTGTACAAATGTTATTCAAAGCTATGTATGAATCCATGTTATGCCCGCCTCCCTCTCACCCGCCCTCGGCATTCTCTAGCTCCATGGCGCAAATTCGTCCTTTCACTTTAGGTCGTTCACCCACGGTGTTTGTAGGCCCCAGCTCCTTCTTCCCGGCACACACCGATCGATATGCCTCTCTAGCCAAGTGTGCCTACCACAATCACAAGCTTTCCCTCTTCTCTTCTCACCGTCCATGTCTCACTCCAGCCCCTCTTTTCATCGATATCGTACTCACACACTCCTCCCCCCTTGATATAGTATGCCTCTCGCACCACCTCCTAGCTGCATCCCTCTCTCTCTCTCTATCCTTCTCTCTAGGCCTTATTTGCTTCTAACACATACATGCATGTATACCGACCGATCTCCCTACATATACCTAGGTCGACTTTAACTATTTTTCCCCATGCATCAATCGACGTACCTCACAAGCTATGTCTCTCCTTTCTCCGACAAAGGACGATTGATCTTCCTATAGTTACGTCTGCTTACCACAGCCATATCGTCCCCCCTCATCATTCGTGCATGCCTCCTGACATGTCTCACACACGCACGTGCACATACAGGCAGGCATCCCCTCTCTTATTGATATTGCAGGCGTGCCCTCCGTTTGTCGAGCAAGCCTCTCCCACCATTTGTGAGAAGCAACTCCACCACCAACCCCTCCGACAATCTAGCTCTGTCTCTATCCCAACCTTATTCCTCTCCTACACATATGCATGGATGTCGATTGATCTTCCTCAATACATAAGGTAGGTCTCTCTCCTCCTCCACACATATACCAGCCATTGTACCTCTATAGTTAGGTCTCTGCCTCACCCCAACACGCCGATAGTCGAGCGCTGTAGGTAGATATCCAAGCCACAGAGACAAACTGCGACTGTCCCCTCTCACGTTCCAGTAGGCCAGCCACCCCGTATCTTTGATGTGGGCACACACAAAATCGATGGCACTCTTTATCAATCGCGCTCACACACACACACACATCATCCCTCTCTTCGATTCTATGTATACCTTACGCCAATGATACCTCCACTCTCTTCTTGTGGATAGCCCCCTCTATATATATGTTATATCTAGGCCTCTATTTCACACACATTTCATATGTTACATTTTTTTGATTAAAATATCATCGACACATATTCCCTGTCTATCTCTCACGCCCCCCCCCACACACACACACACACACAGACACGCCGATAGTCGAGCGTTGTAGGTGGTATCCATGCCATAGAGACAAACTGCACCTGTCCCCTCTCACGTTCCAGTAGTCCAGCCAGCCTATATCTTTGATGT
>NC_041387.1:398563153-398586977 GCF_002162155.2 Triticum dicoccoides | reverse complement strand
TATAATCCAGGCCTATGTTTCACACACATTGCATATGTTACATTTTTTGAGTGAAATATCATCGACACATATTCCCTGTCTATCTCTCACCCCCCCCCAACGCAGTCACGAACCCACACACTATATCTCTCTATGTTTTATCTCTCTCACACAAACCCATGTAGGTGGTGTACATACACGAAGAGAATAGGTGCATGTACTCAAGCTTCGTGCGCAGCCACACCCGCGCGGGTACACGGTGGAGCTCATTTCTATATGAAATGGCCGCCCATGTGCTAATTTGAGCGCGTGTAGCGGTTGTTTACCTACGGAGGTCATGTACCACGCGTGCAGGAAACAAAGTTCGACTTGATGCATTGGCGTGTTATTTTTAAATAAAGTTATATAGCTCAATGGCACGTACACAGAATATAAAACGATTTTTATCGCTCAATGGCACATACACATAATATAAAATGATTTTTATGCTCCATGGATCTAGAAAGTTGTTGATCATGCCATGCGCATAGTGTATCTGGCGAAGCAAAGTCACAAAAGCTTCATACCTCCTATTCGCGATACTTTGCAAATCATGGAAGATATTTCTTCGGGTAAATCGCCCGTGTCAAGCCCTCTTGATTACCACAAGAACTTTGACAGACCATGTCTCCCTCAGTGCGACTGAAAGATTTCGCATCAACCTCCATCGCAACTCGAAGTCAGTTTGCGCACACAACAACTGCTGCTGCAGCACACCGCTGAGGATTGACGCGAGAAAGAACATCTTGCCTCCGAGCTAAATGCAATAAACAATCAAACAAAATCCATGCATATGATTGCGGATGAGAACAAGAAGCGGCTCTGGAAATTGCTTTGCAAGTTCTTTACCAAGAAACAACTCATGAATATCAACCTCAAAGAGCTCTATGATTACATTGATAAAGGCTTCTCTATTGAAGATTTCCACGATCGAAGTACCCCTTCTCTACCTGCTCGTGAGCCAACCACTGATCTTCTGCATCTCAAGCTTCGCAAACAGCTCGAAGAATCTGAAGCTACCTCACTGGCAAAGAAACCTGCCAAAGGAAATGTGCTATCCCGTGTTTCTCATGTGGCTGACACAAATATGCCCTCGTCTTCTCAGCCCCAAGTTGTTCCCCCCGAAGGAAAATCTGCGCATGCTGAAGATGATGCCACACCAGTCACTTCCGAAGATGAAATCACCTCGGACAGTTCTTCTGGAGATGCCACCGAGTGAACCAAGTTCCGCGCTTTTGCACTCATGTTATTCCTCACCTTTTGACACTAGTTGACAAAAATGGGGAGAATAACATCGAGTCTCGATAGATTTGCTTTCTGTATTTCTTTGGTTTGGTTTCTTGCATATCTGAAACTGTTGTCTTAAAGACTATCCGCTCTATGTTGTAAAACTTATGTGCTGTAATGTTAATAGCCCCGCCTGTTGCACTATTTCTCTTGAAGCATTTGTTTTGCAGGTGGAATTATTATTGGAAGTTATGAATGATTGCAATACGATCTCGATGGATTATATGTCATTAGTGCGAATCATTGTCTCGAATGATTGAAATTTCCTCTGTATACTTCAAAATTTGCAGGGGAATTAATCTCACATGTTTATCCTCCATACATTTAGGGGGAGTCTATTTCATCATTGAGCAAAGTAACACTTATTCACTCTTGTTCAAATCACTTGTCACTTATCTATCTTCACTTTGATGATTATCTATTTTTTCAACAGTCGTCCAAAAAGGGGGAGATTGTTTTTTTATCAAGTAAAAGGGGGGAGATTGTTGATGCAATAATTTTCCTCCTTATGTTTTGGAGCTTGTTGACATAAACAGTATGAGACTTATGTGTTTGCTAGTGCACACAGAGTAACAGGTCCCTGGAATCAAGAGGAGTTTGATTCAAATAGCAAAGATAATCCCCTGTGTAGCAGTGAAGGTTATCACCAAAGATTATGATAACAAGAGCGACCCCTCAAAAATTGCTGACGTGAAGCAATTGGTTCGATACTTGTCCGAAGGAAGTGACTGCGACCGAGAAGTTTGAAGATGAAGTGAAGACGTGGCATTTACTTCATTGTTTCTCTTCTCTTTATTCAGTCATAGGACCACCGTACTATAAGAGGGGTGTAGTGTTCGAAGCTTTGATTCTCTGATGCTAAACCCAAATCCTATGAAAGTTGCGAGAGAAATCTCTTTGTGTTTCGAGCAAATACTTGCCAGCAAGAGACTGTGATCTTGTTCGTTGCGAGAGATTTGTCTCTGACCAAGGAGTTAGAATTGCTTGTTCCTCAAGTAATGTTACCGTTGCTCCAAAATCCAACCGTTGTAAACGTGTCCATTAGCTGGACCGCGTGCGTTGTCCAGCGGCTGTTCCATTTGATTTTGAGAAGACTGTTGAGCAACCCCCTCTCCGAGTGATTTGAGTTTAAAATCCACCGAGAGAAAACCCCTAGAGACGAATAAATAGATAGTGGTTCAGCATCACTCGAATCTAAGTCCAGTACACTCCGCCTATTACTCTTGAGAGCTGCAAACTCTCTAGATGGTTAGGTGCCAAGTTCATCAGAGACCAATGATGACCCACAAGTATAGGGGATCTATCGTAGTCCTTTCGATAAGTAAGAGTGTCGAACCCGACGAGGAGCAGAAGAAAATGACAAGCGGTTTTCAGTAAGGTTTTCTCTGCAAGCACTGAAATTGTAGGTAACAGATAGTTTTGTGATAAGATAAATTGTAACTAGTAACAAGCAATGAAAGTAAATAAAGTGCAGCAAGGTGGCCCAATCCTTTTTGTAGCAAAGGACAAGCCTGGACAATTTCTTATAATGAGAAAAGAGCTCCCGAGGACACATGGGAATTATCGTCAAGCTAGTTTTCATCATGCTCATATGATTCACGTTTGGTACTTTGATAATTTCATATGTGGGTGGACCGGTGCTTGGGTACTGCCCTTACTTGGACAAGCATCCCACTTATGATTAACCCCTATTGCAAGCATCCGAAACTACAAAATATGTATTAAGGTAAACCTAACCACAGCATTAAACATATGGATCCAAGTCAACCCCTTACGAAGCAACACATAAACTAGGGTCTAAGCTTCTGTCACTCTAGCAACCCATCATCTAATTATTACTTACCAATGCCTTCCTCTAGGCCCAAATAATGGTGAAGTGTCATGTAGTCGATGTGCACATAACACCACTAGAGGAAAGACAACATACATCTTATCAAAATATCAAACGAATACCAAATTCACATCACTACTAATAGCAAGACTTCACCCATGTCCTCAGGAACAAACGTAACTACTCACAAAGCATATTCATGTTCATAATCATAGGAGTAATAATATGAATTAAGGATCTGAACATATGATGTTCCACCAAGTAAACCAATTAGCATCAACTACAAGGAGTAATCAACACTACTAGCAACCCACAGGTACCAATTTGTGGTTTTGATACAAGATTGGATACAAGAGATGAACTAGGGTTTTGAGAGGAGATGGTGTTGGTGAAGATGTTGATGGAGATTGACCCCCTCCCGATGATAGGATCGTTGGTGATGACGATGGTGATGATTTCCCCCTCCCGGAGGGAAGTTTCCCCGGTAGAACATCTCCGCCGGAGCCCTAGATTGGTTCCTCCAAGGTTCCTCCTCATGGCGGCGGAGTTTCGTCCCGTAAGCTTGCCTATGATTTTTTCCAGGGTAAAAGCCTTCATATAGCAGAAGATGGGCACCGGAGGGCCACCAGGGGGCCCAGGAGACAGGGGGCGCGCCCAGTAGGGGTGGCGCGCCCCCCACCCTCCTGGCCAGGGTGTGAGCCCCCTCTGATATTTTCTTCGCTCAATAAGTCTTATTAATTCCAATACTGAATTCCGTGGAGTTTCAGGATTTTTGGAGCTGTGAAGAATAGGTTTCCGATATTTGCTCCTTTTCCAGCCAGAATTCCAGCTGCCGACATTCCCCCCTCTTCATGGTAAACCTTGTAAAATAAGAGAGAATAGCCATAAGTATTGAGACATAGTGTGTAATAACAGCCCATAATGCAATAAATATTGATATAAAAGCATGATGCAAAATGGACGTATCAACTCCCCCAAGCTTAGGCCTTGCTTGTCCTCAAGCGGAAGCCGATATCGAAAGATATGTCCACAAGTTTAGAATTAGAGGTGTCGATAAAAATAAAATATGGAGATAAGGGCATCATGATCATTCTTATAACAGCAACATATATAGATTTTGTCATATGATTTCTTATGCTCAAGTAACAATCAATTCACAATGTCAAGTATGGTTCAGAAACTTTATTGGGAACTAGCAAACTATAATCTCAGTCATTGAAGCAATTGCAATTTATCATAACATCAGAAAGAGTCAAGAATAGAGCTTTTCAGCAAGTCCACATACTCAACTATCATATAGTCTTCTACAATTGCTAATACTCATGCAGTACTTGTGGTTATGGAGTTTGAACTGGACACTGAGAAAGATAGGGGCTTATTGTGTTGCCTCCCAACATATTCACCTTTGGGTGATGTCAACAATAATAATTCATGCTAACTTACATCCAATTGGATAAATATATCAAGATCTTTCAAACACGAGGAGCTTGCCAAAGGATAAAATGAAAAGGGGAAAGGTGAAGATCACCTTGACTCAAGCATAAAGTAAAAGATAGGACCTTCGCAGAGGGAAGCAAAGGTTGGCATGTGCTTTTAGGGTTGGATGCAAAAAATCTTAATGCAAAAGAACGTCACTTTATATTGCCACTTGTATATGGACCTTTATTATGCAGTCCGTCGCTTTTATTGCTTCCACAACAAGATCGTATAAAGATTATTTTCTCTGCACTAATAAGTCATACATATTTAGAGAGCAATTTTTATTGCTTGCAACATGACAACTTACTTGAAGGATCTTACTCAATCCATAGGTAGGTATGGTGGACTCTCATGGCAAAAACTGGGTTTAAGGATATTTGGAAGCACAAGTAGTATCTCTACTTGGTGCAAGGAATTTGGATAGCATGAGGGGGAAAGGCAAGCTCAACATGTTGGGAAGATCAATGACAATATACTTTAACTGAGATGTGAGAAAACATAAACCATTACGTTGTCTTCCTTGTCCAACATCAACTCTTTTAGCATGTCATACTTAATGAGTGCTCACAATCATAAAAGATGTCCAAGATAGTATATTTGTATGTGAAAACCTCTCTTTCCTTATTACTTCCTATTAATTGCAACGATGACCAAAACTATGTTTGTCAACTCTCAACAACTTTTATGCCTCATAATTTCTATGTGTGAAGTCATTAATATCCATAAGATCAGTATGAACTCTTTTATTCTTTTGTTCTTTCTACTTCCTCAAGATCATAGCAAAATAGCAAAGCCCTTGACTCAGCACTAATCTTTATTATAGATAGCCCACAGACTCGATTACATAAAGAGATCACAAAGCAAAACTCAAAACTACTTGATACCAAAACTTCAATCTACTAGATCAAGATACTACTAAAAGGATCGAACTAAGTAAAACGGTAAAGATAGGAGTGTGATGGTGATACGATATCAGGGCACCTCCCCCAAGCTTGGCAGTTGCCAAAGGGAGTGCCCATACCCATGTGATTATGTCATCGGAGGTGGTGAAGGTGGTGACGATGGCTTCTTCCTCCATTTACGCTTGAGGATAATACTTTGCTCCTTTAGATCATCGATCTCCTGCTCAAGACTTAATATTCTTTTGCACAGTTCCTGTTTATTTTCCTGCAAGAGATGAAAAGGGATAAACTCGATCTTTGGTTTCTTTGCTCTATCAGGGGGGCTTTACTTTTTAAACTCCACATGCATGTCCCCAGGTTGAGGTAATGGGGCTTCGTCTTCGTCTGAACTCGTCTCCTCCTTTCCCTTAGGCTCATAGTCTTCTTCTTCTTCAGTGGTCTAGCCACCATGCTCCAAGTCCCCGTAGACCTTAGGGTCTACAAGGTAATCAGCCACATAGCTTTCCCCTTCCGAATCCTGAGACGACATATTGCTCTAAATTTGTAACAGAAACAGCTCGAAACAAAAACAGAGGAGTTTTGCGTGATACGGTGGTCAAAACCTTCGGGAGATTATATAATGAATTTTTACTGACAAAAATACGTAACATGCAAGAAAACGGAGTCCGGGAGACACACGAGGTGGCCACGAGACAGGGGGGCGCGCCCAGGGAGGGTGGGCGCACCCTCCACCCTCGTGGAAGCCTCGTGTCCTTCCCAGATTACTCCTTTCTTCCTAAAATTCTTAAATATTCCAAAATGGATAGAAATTGCCTTTAAAATTGTTTTAGAGTCGGTTTACTTACCGTACCACATACATATTCCTTTTCGGGGTCTGAAATGTTCTGGAAAGTGTCCCTTATGTATTCCTCCGGGGTTACGGTTTCAATAATATTAGTTTCAACATTGATAGGATTACCTGAGATATAATGTTTAATTCTTTGACCGTTCACCACCCTCGGACTTGTGCCTTTGAAGTTGTTGATTTTTATGGCACCAGAACGATAGACCTCCTCGATAACGTAAGGACCTTCCCATTTAGAGAGAAGTTTTCCTGCAAAAAATCTTAAACGAGAGTTGAATAATAACACATAATCACCTACGTTAAATTCTCGCTTTTGTATCCTTTTGTCATGCCATCGTTTAACTTTTTCTTTGAATAGCTTGGAATTCTCATAGGCTTGGGTTCTCCATTCATCAAGTGAGCTAATATCAAATAACCTCTTCTCACCGGCAAGTTTGAAGTCATAGTTGAGCTCTTTAATAGCCCAATATGCTTTATGTTCAAGTTCTAGAGGTAAGTGACATGCATTTCCATAAACCATCTTATACGGAGACATGCCCATAAGATTTTTATATGCAGTTCTATAGGTCCATAATGCATCATCAAGTTTTTTGGACCAATTCTTTCTAGATCTATTCACAGTCTTTTGCAAAATTAATTTGAGCTCTCTATTGCTCAACTCTACCTGACCAATAGACTGTGGGTGATAAGGAGATGCAATTCTATGATTAACATCATACTTAGCAAGCATCTTACGGAAATCACCATGAATAAAATGTGAACCACCATCAGTCATAAGATATCTAGGGACTCCAAACCTCGGAAAAATAACTTCTTTAAGCATTTTAATAGAGGTGTTATGATCAGCACTACTAGTTGGAATAGCTTCTACCCACTTAGTAACGTAATCAACGGCAACTAAAATATGTGTGTAACCATTAGAGGCAGGAAAAGGTCCCATACAATCAAAGCCCCAAACATCAAATGGTTCAATAACAAGAGAATAATTCATAGGCATTTCTTGACGTCTACTAATATTACCAATTCTTTGACATTCATCACAAGATAAGACAAACTTACGAGCATCTTTGAAGAGTAGGCCAATAAAAACCGGATTGCAATACCTTATGTGCAGTTCTATCTCCAGCGTGGTGTCCTCCATATGATTCAGAGTGACACTTGCGTAGGATCTGTTCCTGTTCATGCTCAGGTACACAACGTCTAATGACACCATCTACTCCTTTATAAAGGTGCGGGTCATCCCAGAAGTAATGTCTTAAATCATAAAAGAACTTTTTCTTTTGCTGGTATGTGAAACTAGGTGGTATAAATTTAGCAACAATGTAATTAGCATGATCAGCATACCAAGGAGTAGTACGAGAAGCATTAGTGATTGCTAATTGTTCATCAGAAAAGCTATCATCAATAGGCAGTGGGTCATCAAGAACATTCTCTAACCTAGACAAGTTGTCTGCAACGGGGTTCTCAGCTCCCTTTCTATCAACAATATGCAAATCAAATTCTTGGAGCAAGAGAACCCATCTAATAAGTCTAGGCTTAGCATCTTTCTTTTCCATAAGATATTTAATAGCAGCATCATCAGTGTGAATAGTAACTTTGGAATCAACAATATAAGGTCTGAACTTATCACATGCAAACACAACTGCTAAGAATTCTTTTTTAGTGGTAGCATAATTTCTCTGGGCAGTATCAAGAGTTTTACTAGCATACTGGATAACATTCAATTTCTTATCAACTCTTTTCCCTAGAAAAGCACCTACAGCATAATCGCTAGCATCACACATAATTTCAAAGGGTAAATTCCAATCAGGTGGCTGAACAATAAGCGCAGTAATCAAAGCTTTCTTAAGTATTTCAAATGCTTCTACACAATCATCATCAAAGACAAAAGGAATATCTTTTTGCAATAAATTAGTCAGAGGCCTAGATATTTTAGAAAAGTCCTTAATGAACCTCCTATAAAAACCGGCATGACCAAGGAAACTTCTTATACCTTTTATGTCCTTGGGACATGGCATCTTTTCAATAGCATCAACTTTAGCTTTATCAACTTCAATACCTCTCTTAGAAATCTTATGCCCCAAGACAATGCCTTCATTAACCATAAATTGGCACTTTTCCCGATTCAATACGAGACTAGTGTCTTCACATCTCTGCAAAACTCGATCAAGGTTTCTCAAGCAATCATCAAAAGAGGATCCATAAACGGAGAAATCATCCATGAATACCTCACAAATCTTTTCACAAAAGTTAGAGAATATAGCCATCATGCATCTTTGAAAGGTAGCAGGTGCATTACATAAACCAAAAGGCATACGTCTATAAGAAAAAGTACCGAAAGGGCAAGTAAAAGTAGTTTTTGATTGATCCTTTGCTGACACAGGTATTTGAGAGAAACCAGAATAACCATCTAGAAAGCAGAAATGTGTGTGTTTGGATAGTCTTTCTAGCATTTGATCAATAAAAGGTAAAGGGTAATGATCTTCCTTAGTAGCTTTATTTAATTTACGAAAATCAATTACCATCCTATAACCTGTGATAATTCTTTGCGGGATCAATTCATCTTTATCATTAGGAACAACAGTAATACCTCCCTTTTTAGGAACACAATGGACAGGACTTACGCATTCACTATCAGCAATGGGATAAATTATACCTGCCTCAAGGAGCTTTAGTATCTCCTTTCTTACCACTTCTTTCATCTTAGGATTTAATCATCATTGAGGATCTCTAACTGGTTTGGCATCTTCCTCCAATTTATTTTTGTGTTGGCATAGAGTGGGACTAATGCCCTTAAGATCATCCAGAGTATACCCAATGGCAGCGCGGTGCTTCTTCAGAGTTTTTAATAATCTTTCTTCTTCTTGCTCTAAAAGGTTAGCACTAATAATAACAGGATATATTTTATTTTCATCAAGATAAGCATACTTAAGATTATCATGTAGTGGTTTGAGCTCAAACACGGGATCACCCTTGGGTGGAGGGGGATCCCCTAGGATTTCAACAGGTAAATTGTGTTTTAGAATAGGACCCTATTGAAGGAACACTTCATCTATTTCCCTTCTTTCATTCATAAACATATCATTTTCATGGTCTAGTAAATATTGTTCTAACGGATCGGTGGGAGGCACGGCAATAGAAGCAAGACCAATAATCTCATTCTTACTAGGTGATTCTTTATCACAGGGATGTCTACGAAACTTAGCAAAATTAACTCTGAGACATACCCCCTAAGCCAATTGCAACAATATCCTTTTCACAATCAATCCTAGCATTAACAGTATTCAAGAAGGGTCTACCAAAAATAATGGGACAAAAGTCATCTTGTGGGGAACTAAGAACAAGAAAATCAGCAGGATATTTAACCTTCCCACACAAGACTTCAACATCTCTAACAATCCCAACTGGTGAAATAGTATCTCTATTGGCAAGCTTGATAGTAACATCAATACCTTCCAATTCAGCGGGTGCAATATCATGCATAATTTCTTTATATAAGTCATAGGGTATTGCACTAGCACTAGCACCCATATCACATAAGCCATGATAAAAATGATCTCCTATTTTAACAAAAATAACAGGCATGCCTACAAGAGGTCTATGTATCTTAGCATCTGGTCTAACAATATTAGCAGTTTCACCACAGAAATAAATAACATGCCCATCTAAATTATCATCCAAGAGATCTTTAACCATAGCAATACTAGGTTCAACTTTGATTTGCTCAGGAGGTGTATAAGTCCTAGTATTACTCTTGTGAACAATAGTTGAAGTTTTAGCATGATCCTTTATCCTAACAGGAAAAGGAGGTTTCTCAACATAAGCAGTAGGAACAATATGATCATTATAAGTGACAGTCTTTTCATCAAGTATAATACGTGCAACTACTTTTACTTCAATGGGAGGATTATATTTAAACCACTTCTCCTTAGGGAGATCAACGTGAATAGCAAAAAATTCACAAAAAGTAGCTACTATCTCAGAGTCAAGTCCATACTTAGCGCTAAATCCACGAAAAGCATCGGTATCCATAAAAGATTTAACACAATCAAACTTAGGTGTTATACCTGACTCCTTACCATCGTCGGAACCCCAATCTTCAGAGTTGCGCTTAATTCTTTCCAATAAGTCCCACTTGAATTCAGCAGTCTTCAGCATATAAGAACCAGCACAGGAAGTATCAAGCATGATGCGATCATTGAGAGAAAGCCGAGCATAAAAGTTTTGAATAATCATTTCTCTTGAGAGCTCATGATTGGGGCATGAATATAACATTGACTTAAGCCTCCCCCAAGCTTGAGCGATGCTTTCTCCTTCGCGAGGCCAGAAATTATATATGTAATTACGATCACGATGAACAAGATGCATAGGATAGAACTTTTGGTGAAATTCCAACTTCAATTGTTTATAATTCCAAGATCCCGTATCATCACATAGCCTATACCATGTCAATGCATCCCCCTTCAAAGATAAAGGGAAGACCTTCCTTTTGACAACATCATCAGGAATACCTGCAAGCTTAAATAATCCACAAACTTCATCCACAAAGATAAGGTGTAAATCAGGATGCAATGTTCCATCTCCTGCAAATGGAATAGCTAGCAGTTTCTCTATCATACCCGAAGGAATCTCAAAGTAAATATTTTCAGTAGGTTCAGTAGGTTGAGGATTGATACGTCTCCAACGTATCTATAATTTTTTATTGTTCCATGCTATTATATTCCCCCTTTTGGATGTTTATGGGCTTTATTTTAAACATTTATATCATTTTTGGGACTAACCTACTAACAGGAGGCCCAACCCATATTGCTGTTTTTTTTTGCCTATTTTAGTATTTTGAAGAAAAGGAATATCAAACAGAGTCCAAACGGAATGAAACCTTCAGGAGCGTTATTTTTGGAACAAATCTGATCCGGAGAGCCTGGAGTGCAAGTCAAGAAAGCTCTGAGGGCCCCAGGAGATAGGAGGGCCCCCCAGTAGGGCATGCCCCCTGTCTCGTGGCCCCCTCGGGCATCCACCGACGTACTTCTTCCTCCTATATATGTCTACGTACCCCGAAAACATCCAGGACCACCACGAAACACAATTTCCACCACCATAACCTTCTGTATCCCCGAGATCCCATCTTGGAGCCCTTGCCGGCACTCTGCCAGAGGGGGAAGCTGTTGGAAATATGCCCTAGAGGCAATAATAAATTGATTATTATTATATTTCCTTGTTCATGATAATCGTTTATTATCCATGCTAGAATTGTATTGATAGGAAACTCAGATACATGTGTGGATACATAGACAACACCATGTCCCTAGTAAGCCTCTAGTTGACTAGCTCGTTAATCAATAGATGGTTACGGTTTCCTGACCATGGACATTGGATGTCGTTGATAACGGGATCACATCATTAGGAGAATGATGTGATGGACAAGACCCAATCCTAAGCATAGCACTAGATCGTGTAGTTCGTATGCTGAAGCTTTTCTAATGTCAAGTATCATTTCCTTAGACCATGAGATTGTGCAACTCCCAGATACCGTAGGAGTGCTTTGGGTGTGCCAAACGTCACAACGTAACTGGGTGGCTATAAAGGTACACTACGGGTATCTCTGATAGTGTCTGTTGGGTTGGCACGAATCGAGATTGGGATTTTGTCACTCCGTGTAAACGGAGAGGTATCTTTGGGCCCACTCGGTAGGACATCATCATAATGTGCACAATGTGACCAAGGGGTTGATCACGGGATGATGTGTTACGGAACGAGTAAAGAGACTTGCCGGTAACGAGATTGAACAAGGTATCGGTATACCGACGATCGAATCTCGGGCAAGTAAAATACCGCTAGACAAAGGGAATTGTATACGGGATTGATTGAGTCCTTGACATCGTGGTTCATCCGATGAGATCATCGTGGAACATGTGGGAGCCAACATGGGTATCCAGATCCCGCTGTTGGTTATTGACCGGAGAACATCTCGGTCATGACTACATGTCTCCCGAACCCGTAGGGTCTACACACTTAAGGTTCGATGACGCTAGGGTTATAAAGGAAGCTTGTATGTGGTTACCGAATGTTGTTCGGAGTCCCGGATGAGATCCTGGACGTCACGAGGAGTTCCGGAATGGTCCGGAGGTAAAGATTTATATATAGGAAGTCCTGTTTCGGCCATCGGGACAAGTTTCGGGGTCATCGGTATTGTACCGGGACCACCGGAAGGGTCCCGGGGGCCCACCGGGTGGGGCCACCTGCCCCGGGGGCCACATGGGCTGTAGGGGGTGCGCCTTGGCCTACATGGGCCAAGGGCACCAGCCCCTAGAGGCCCATGCGCCAAGATATAGGAAAAGGGGGAGAGTCCTAAAGGGGGAAGGCACCTCCGAGGTGCCTTGGGGAGGATGGACTCCTCCCCCCTCCTTAGCCGCACCCCTTCCTTGGAGGAGGGGGCAAGGCTGCGCCTCCCCCCTCTCCCCTGCCCCTATATATAGTGGAGGGGAGGGAGGGCATCCATACCTGAGCCCTTGGCGCCTCCCTCCCTCCCGTGACACCTCCTCCTCTCCCGTAGGTGCTTGGCGAAGCCCTGCAGGATTGCCACGCTCCTCCATCACCACCACACCGTTGTGCTGCTGCTGGATGGAGTCTTCCTCAACCTCTCCCTCTCTCCTTGCTGGATCAAGGCGTGGGAGACATCATCGAGCTGTACGTGTGTTGAACGCGGAGGTGCCGTCCGTTCGGCACTAGGATCATCGGTGATCTGAATCACGACGAGTACGACTCCATCAACCCCGTTCACTTGAACACTTCCGCTTAGCGATCTACAAGGGTATGTAGATGCACTCTCCTTTCTACTCGTTGCTGGTCTCTCCATAGATAGATCTTGGTGATACCTAGGAAAATTTTGAATTTCTGCTACGTTCCCCAACAGTGGCATCATGAGCTAGGTCTATTGCGTAGATTCTTTGCACGAGTAGAACACAAAGTAGTTGTGGGCGTCGATATTGTTCAATATGCTTGCCGTTACTAGTCTTATCTTGATTCGACGGCATCGTGGGATGAAGCGGCCCGGACCAACCTTACACGTACGCTTACGTGAGACCGGTTCCACCGACAAACATGCACTAGTTGCATAAGGTGGCTGGCGGGTGTCTGTCTCTCCCACTTTAGTCGGATCGGATTCGATGAAAAGGGTCCTTATGAAGGGTAAATAGCAATTGGCATATCACGTTGTGGTTCATGCGTAGGTAAGAAACGTTCTTGCTAGAAACCCATAGCAGCCACGTAAAACATGCAAACAACAATTAGAGGACGTCTAACTTGTTTTTGCAGGGTATGCTATGTGATGTGATATGGCCAAAAAGGATGTGATGAATGATATATGTGATGTATGAGATTGATCATGTTCTTGTAATAGGAATCACGACTTGCATGTCGATGAGTATGACAACCGGCAGGAGCCATAGGAGTTGTCTTTATTTATTTGTGACCTGCGTGTCAACTTAAACGTCATGTAATTACTTTACTTTATTGCTAACCGTTAGCCATAGTAGTAGAAGTAATAGTTGGCGAGGCAACTTCATGAAGACACGATGATGGAGATCAGGATGATGGAGATCATGGTGTCATGCTGGTGACGATGATGATCATGGAGCCCCGAAGATGGAGATCAAAAGGAGCAAAGTGATGATGGCCATATCATGTCACTATTTGATTGCATGTGATGTTTATCATGTTTATACATCTTATTTGCTTAGAACGACGGTAGTAAATAAGATGATCCCTTACAACAATTTCAAGAAGTGTTCTCCCCTAACTGTGCACCGTTGCGACAGTTCGCTGTTTCAAAACATCACGTGATGATCGGGTGTTTTATTCAGACGTTCAAATACAACGGGTGTTGACGAGCCTAGCATGTACAGACATGGCCTCGGAACACATGCAAAACACTTAGGGTTAACTTGACGAGCCTAGCATGTACAGACATGGCCTCGGAACACGGAGACCGAAAGGTCGAACATGAGTCGTATAGAAGATACGATCAACATGAAGATGTTCACCGATGATGACTAGTCCGTCTCACGTGATGATCGGACACGGCCTAGTTTGACTCGGATCATGTAATCACTTAGATGACTAGAGGGATGTCTATCTGAGTGGGAGTTCATAAGATGAACTTAATTATCCTGAACATAGTCAAAAGGTTTTTGCAAATTATGTCGTAGCTCACACTATAGTTCTATTGTTTAGATATGTTCCTAGAGAAAAATTAGTTGAAAGTTGATAGTAGCAATTATGCGGACTAGGTCCGTAAACTGAGGATTGTCCTCATTGCTTCATAGAAGGCTTATGTCCTTAATGCACCGCTCAGTGTGCTGAACCTCGAACGTTGTCTGTGGTTGTTGCGAACATCTGACATACACGTTTTGATAACTACGTGATAGTTCAGTTAAACGGTTTAGAGTTGAGGCACCAAAGACGTTTTTGAAATGTCGCGAAACATATGAGATGTTTTGAGGGCTGAAATTGGGATTTCAGGCTCGTGCCCATGTCAAGAGGTATAAGACCTCCGATGACTTTCTTAACCTGCAAACTAAGGAGAAAAGATCAATTGTTGAGCTTGTGCTCAGATTGTCTGAGTACAACAATCATTTGAATCGAGTGGGAGTTGATCTTCCAGATAAGACAGTGATGGTTCTCCAAAGTCATTGCCACCAAGCTGTTAGAGCTTCGTGATGAACTATAACATATCAGGGATAGATATGATGATCCTTGAGGTATTCGCGATGTTTGACACCGCGAAAGTAGAAATCAAGAAGGAGCATCAATTGTTGATGGTTGGTGAAACCACTAGTTTCAAGAAGGGCAAGGGCAAGAAGGGATACTTCATGAAACGGCAAATCAGCCGCTGCTCTAGTGAAGAAACCCAAGGTAAAACCCAAACCCGAGACTAAGTGCTTCTGTAATAAGGGGAACAACCACTAGAGCAGAATTACCCTAGATACTTGGTAGATAAGAAGGCTGGCAAGGTCGATAGAAGTATATTGGATATACATTGTGTTAATGTGTACTTTGCTAGTACTCCTAGTAGCACCAGGGTATTAGATACCGGTTCGGTTGCTAAGTGTTAGTAACTCGAAACAAAAGGCTACAGAATAAACGGAGACTAGCTAAAGGTGAGCTGACGATATGTGTTGGAAGTTTTTCCAAGCTTGATATGATCAAGCATCGCACGCTCCCTCTACCATCAAGATTAGTGTTAAACCTGAATAATTGTCATTTGGTGTTTGCGTTGAGCATAGACATGATTGGATTATGACTATCGCAATACAGTTATTCATTTAAAGAGAATAATGGTTACTCTATTTATTTGAATAATACCTTCAATGGTCTTGCACCTAAAATGAATGCTTCATTGAAATCTCGATCGTAGTGATACACATGTTCATGCCAAAAGATAGTAATGATAGTACCACCTACTTGTGGCACTGCCACGTAAGTCATATCGGTATAAAATGCATGAAGAAGCTCCATGTTGATGGATCTTTAGACTCACTCATTTTTGAAAAGTTTGAGACATGCGAACCATGTCTATTGGTATATATGCATGAAGAAACTCCATGCAAATGGACCGTTTGAACTCACTTGATTTTGAATCACTTGAGACATGCAAATCATACCACATGGGCAAGATGACTGAAAGCCTCGTTTTAGTAAGACGGAACAAGATAGCAACTCGTTGGAAGTAACACATTTTGATGTGTGCAGTCCAATGAGCGCTGAGGCATGCAGTGAATATCGTTATGTTCTTACTCCACAGATGATTCGAGTAGATGTTGAGAATATTTACTTGATGAAACACAAGTCTGAATTATTGAATGGTTCAAGTAATTTCAGAGTGAAGTAGAAGATCATTGTGACAAAAGGATATAATGTCTATGATATGATCATAGAGATGAATATCTGAGTTACGAGTTTTGGCACACAATTAAGACATTGTGGAAATTGTTTCACAATTAATACCGCCTGGAACACCATAGTGTGATGGTGTGTCCGAACATCATAGTTGCACCCTACTGGATATGATGCGTACCATGATTTCTCTTATCGAATTACCACTATCGTTCATGGGTTAGGCATTAGAGACAACCGCATTCACTTTAATAGGGCACCACGTAATTCCGTTGACATGACACCGGTTTAGAGAAACCTATGCTGTCATTTCTTAAAGGTTTGGGGCTGCGACGCTTATGTGAAAAAGTTTCAGGTTGATAAGCTCGAACCCAAAGCGGATGAAATACATCTTCATAGGACACCCAAAACAGTTGGGTATACCTCCTAATTCAGATCCGAAAGCAATATGGATTGTTTCTTGAACGGGTCCTTTCTCGAGGAAAAGTTTCTCTCGAAAGAATTGAGTGGGAGGATGGTGGAGACTTGATGAGGTTATTGAACCGTCTCTTCAACTAGTGTGTAGCAAGGCACAGGAAGTTGTTCCTGTGGCACCTACACCAATTGAAGTGGAAGCTTATGATAGTGATCATGAAGTTTCGGATCAAGTCACTACCAAACCTCGTAGGGAGACAAGGATACATACTACTTCAGAGTGGTACAATAATCCTGTCTTGGAAGTCATGTTGCTAGACAACAATGAACCTGCGAGCTATGGAGAAGCGATGGTGGGCCCGGATTCCGATAAATGGCTCAAGGCCATAAAACCCGAGAGAGGATCCATGTATGAAAACAAAGTGTAGACTTTGGAAGAACTACTTGATGGTCGTAAGGCTGTTAGGTACATATGGATTTTGAAAGGAAGACAGACAATGATGGTAAGTGTCACCATTGAGAAAGCTCGACCTGTCGTTAAGATGTTTTTCGACAAGTTCAAGGAGTTGACTACGATGAGACTTTCTCACTCGTAGCGATGCTAAGAGTCTGTTGGAATTATATTAGCAATTACTGCATTATTTATGAAATCTTGCAGATAAGATGTCAAAACATTGTTTCCTCGACGATTTTTGAGGAAAGGTTGTATGTGATACAACCGGAAGTTTTTGTCCATCCTGAAATATGCTAATAAGTATGCAAAGCTCCAGCAATCCTTCTGAGGACTAGAGTGAGCATCTCGGAGTTGGAATGTATGCTTTGATGATGATCAAAGATTTTGGGTGTATACAAAGTTTATGAGAAACTTGTATTTCCAAAGAAGTGAGTGGGAGCACTATAGAATTTCTGATGAGTGTATGTTGTTGACATATTAATGATCGGAAATGACGTAGAATTTCTGGAAAGCATAAAGGGTTATTTGGAAAGTATTTTTCAATGGAAAACCTGGATTAAGATACTTGAACATTGAGCATCAAGATCTATAAGGATAGATCAAAACGCTTAATAGTACTTTCAAATGAGCACATGCCTTGACGTGATTTTGAAGGTGTTCAAGATGGATCAGTCAAAGAAGGAGTTCTTGCCTGAGTTGTAAGGTATGAAGTTAAGACTTAAAGCTCGACCATGGCAGAATAGAGAGAAAGGAACAAAGGTCGTCCCCTATGCTTAAGACATAGGCTCTACAGTATGATATGCTGTGTACCGCACCTGAAGTGTGCTTTACCATGAGTCAGTCAAGGGGTACAAGAGTGATCCAAGAATGGATCACAGGACAGCGGTCAAAGTTATCCTTAGTAACTAGTGGACTAAGGAATTTTCTCGATTATGGAGGTGGTAAAAGAGTTCGTCGTAAAGGTTACGTCGATGCAAGCTTAACACCTATCCGGATAGCTCTAAGTAGAGATACCGGATACGTACAATGGGGCAACAATTTAGAATAGCTCCAAGTAGAACAGTTATTTGGAACAGCTCCAAATAGAACGTGGTAGCTGCATTTAGGAGATGACATAGAGATTTGTAAAGCACACACGGATCTGAAAGGTTCAGACCCGTTGACTATAACCTCTCTCACAAGCATAACATGATCAAACCCAGAACTCATCGAGTGTTAATCACATGGTAAATGTGAACTAGATTATTGACTCTAGTAAACTCTTTGGGTGTTAGTCACATGGGGATGTGACCTTGAGTGTTAATCACATACCGATGTGAACTAGATTATTGACTCTAGTGCAAGTGGGAGACTGTTGGAAATATGCCCTAGAGGCAATAATAAATTGATTATTATTATATTTCCTTGTTCATGATAATCGTTTATTATTCATGCTAGAATTGTATTGATAGGAAACTCAGATACATGTGTGGATACATAGACAACACCATGTCCCTAGTAAGCCTCTAGTTGACTAGCTCGTTAATCAATAGATGGTTACGGTTTCCTGACCATGGACATTGGATGTCGTTGATAACGGGATCACATCATTAGGAGAATGATGTGATGGACAAGACCCAATCCTAAGCATAGCACTAGATCGTGTAGTTCATATGCTGAAGCTTTTCTAATGTCAAGTATCATTTCCTTAGACCATGAGATTGTGCAACTCCCAGATACCGTAGGAGTGCTTTGGGTGTGCCAAACGTCACAACGTAACTGGGTGGCTATAAAGGTACACTACGGGTATCTCTGATAGTGTCTGTTGGGTTGGCACGAATCGAGATTGGGATTTTGTCACTCCGTGTAAACGGAGAGGTATCTCTGGGCCCACTCGGTAGGACATCATCATAATGTGCACAATGTGACCAAGGGGTTGATCACGGGATGATGTGTTACGGAACGAGTAAAGAGACTTGCCGGTAACGAGATTGAACAAGGTATCGGTATACCGACGATCGAATCTCGGGCAAGTAAAATACCGCTAGACAAAGGGAATTGTATACGTGATTGATTGAGTCCTTGACATCGTGGTTCATCCGATGAGATCATCGTGGAACATGTGGGAGCCAACATGGGTATCCAGATCCCGCTGTTGGTTATTGACCGGAGAACATCTCGGTCATGACTACATGTCTCCCGAACCCGTAGGGTCTACACACTTAAGGTTCGATGACGCTAGGGTTATAAAGGAAGCTTGTATGTGGTTACCGAATGTTGTTCGGAGTCCCGGATGAGATCCCGGACGTCACGAGGAGTTCCGGAATGGTCCGGAGGTAAAGATTTATATATAGGAAGTCCTGTTTCGGCCATCGGGACAAGTTTCGGGGTCATCGGTATTGTACCGGGACCGCCGGAAGGGTCCCGGGGGCCCACCGGGTGGGGCCACCTGCCCCGGGGGCCACATGGGCTGTAGGGGGTGCGCCTTGGCCTACATGGGCCAAGGGCACCAGCCCCTAGAGGCCCATGCGCCAAGATATAGGAAAAAGGGGAGAGTCCTAAAGGGGGAAGGCACCTCCGAGGTGCCTTGGGGAGGATGGACTCCTCCCCCCCTCCTTAGCCGCACCCCTTCCTTGGAGGAGGGGTCAAGGCTGCGCCTCCCCCCTCTCCCCTGCCCCTATATATAGTGGAGGGGAGGGAGGGCATCCATACCTGAGCCCTTGGCGCCTCCCTCCCTCCCGTGACACCTCCTCCTCTCCCGTAGGTGCTTGGCGAAGCCCTGCAGGATTGCCACGCTCCTCCATCACCACCACGCCGTTGTGCTGCTGCTGGATGGAGTCTTCCTCAACCTCTCCCTCTCTCCTTGCTGGATCAAGGCGTGGGAGACATCGTCGAGCTGTACGTGTGTTGAACGCGGAGGTGCCGTCCGTTCGGCACTAGGATCATCGCTGATCTGAATCACGATGAGTACGACTCCATCAACCCCGTTCACTTGAACGCTTCCGCTTAGCGATCTACAAGGGTATGTAGATGCACTCTCCTTTCTACTCGTTGCTGGTCTCTCCATAGATAGATCTTGGTGATACGTAGGAAAATTTTGAATTTCTGCTACGTTCCCCAACAGAAGCAACCATGGAGGGCCTCTACATCAACATCCTTGCCCCTCCGATGAGTTGTGAGTAGTTTACCACAGACCTACGGGTCCATAGTTATTAGCTAGATGGCTTCTTCTCTCTTTTTGGATCTCAATACAATGTTCTCCCCCTCTCCTGTGGAGATCTATTCGATGTAAACTCTTTTTGCGGTGTGTTTGTCGAGATCTGATGAATTGTGGGTTTATGATCAAGTTTATCTATGAATAATATTTGAATCTTCTCTGAATTCTTTTATATATGATTGAGTTATCTTTGCAAGTCTCTTCGAATTATCAGTTTGGTTTGGCCTACTAGATTGGTCTTTCTTGCCATGGGAGAAGTGCTTAGCTTTGGGTTCAATCTTGCGGTGATCTTACCCAGTGACAGAAAGGGTTGCAAGACACGTATTGTATTGTTGCCATCGAGGATAACAAGATGGGGTTTATATCATATTGCATGTGTTTATCCCTCTACATCATGTATTCTTGCTTAATGCGTTGCTCTGTTCTTATGAACTTAATATACTAGATGCATGCTGGATAGCGGTCGATGTGTGGAGTAATAGTAGTAGATGCAGGCAGGAGTCGGTCTACTTGTTATGGACGTGATGCCTATATACATGATCATGCCTAGATAACCTCATAACTATGCGCTTTTCTATCAATTGCTCGACAGTAATTTGTTCACCCACCGTAATACTTATGCTATCTCGAGAGAAGCCTCTAGTGAAACCTATGGCCCCCGGGTCTATCTCTTATTATATTTGCTTTCCATCTACCTTTATTTGCATCTTTACTTTTTGCATCTATATCAAAAATACCAAAAATATATTTATCTTATCATACTATCTTTATTAGATCTCACTTTCGCAAGTAGCCGTGAAGGGATTGACAACCCCATTATTGCGTTGGTTGCGAGTTCTCAGTTTGTTTGTGTAGGTGCGTGGGACTTTTGAGGAGCCTCCTACTGGATTGGTACCTTGGTTCTCAAAACTGAGGGAAATACTTACGCTACACTTTGCTGCATCACCCTCTCCTCTTCGAGGAAAAACAACGCAAGCTCAAGACGTAGCAAGGATCAACTCTTTGCTCTTCTGGTCAGGGTGAAGATACCCCGAACAAACCCCTCAAAGGATTAGTTTCCATAGTAACAAGTGACAAAAAATTTCAGCACACTATATAAATGTTTCCTTACCAAGTTCCACTCACCAAAGGCGCTTCACTCCCCGGCAACGGCGCCAGAAAAGAGTCTTGATGACCCACAAGTATAGGGGACCTATCGTAGTCCTTTCGATAAGTAAGAGTGTCAAACCCAACGAGGAGCAGAAGAAAATGACAAGCGGTTTTCAGTAAGGTTTTCTCTGCAAGCACTGAAATTGTAGGTAACAGATAGTTTTGTGATAAGATAAATTGTAACGAGTAACAAGCAATGAAAGTAAATAAAGTGTAGCAAGGTGTCCCAATCCTTTTTGTAGCAAAGGACAATCCTGGACAATTTCTTATAATGAGAAAAGAGCTCCCGAGGACACATGGGAATTATCGTCAAGCTAGTTTTCATCACGCTCATATGATTCGCGTTCGGTACTTTGATAATTTGATATGTGGGTGGACCGGTGCTTGGGTACTGCCCTTACTTGGACAAGCATCTCACTTATGATTAACCCCTATTGCAAGCATCCGCAACTACAAAATAAGTATTAAGGTAAACCTAACCACAACGTTAAACATATGGATCCAAATCAGCCCCTTACGAAGAAACGCATAAACTAGGGTCTAAGCTTCTGTCACTCTAGCAACCCATCATCTACTTATTACTTCCCAATGCCTTCCTCTAGGCCCAAATAATGGTGAAGTGTCATGTAGTCGATGTTCACATAACACCACTAGAGGAAAGACAACATACATCTTATCAAAATATCGAACGAATACCAAATTCACATCACTACTAATAGCAAGACTTCACCCATGTCCTAAGGAACAAACGTAACTACTCACAAAGCATATTCATGTTCATAATCAAAGGAGTAATAATATGCATTAAGGATCTTAACATATGATCTTCCACCAAGTAAACCAATTAGCATCAACTACAAGGAGTAATCAACACTACTAGCAACCCACAGGTACCAATTTGTGGTTTTGATACAAGATTGGATACAAGAGATGAACTAGGGTTTTGAGAGGAGATGCTGCTGGTGAAGATGTTGATGGAGATTGACCCCCTCCCGATGAGAGGATCGTTGGTGATGACGATGGTGATGATTTCCCCCTCCCGGAGGGAAGTTTCCCCGGCAGAATAGCTCCGCCGGAGCCCTAGATTGGTTCCGCCAAGGTTCCGCCTCGTGGCGGCGGAGTTTCGTCCCGTAAGCTTGACTATGATTTTTTTTCCTGGGTAAAAGCCTTCATATAGCAGAAGATGGGCACCGGAGGGCCACCAGGGGGCCCAGGAGGCAGGGGGTCGCGCCCAGTAGGGATGGGCGCGCCCCCACCCTCCTGGCCAGGGTGTGGGTCCCCTCTGGTATTTTCTTTGCTCAATAATTCTTATTAATTCAAAAACTGACTTCCGTGGAATAACAGCCCATAATGCAATAAATATTGATATAAAAGCAGGATGCAAAATAGACGTATCAACCAAGAGTAATTGTGGTTCTCGGAGGAACTGGACACATGCAATAGGATTTCGGAGGAACTGGACACACACACGAGGGATTGAGGGGTAGAGAGCACCTAGTTCACTTGTGTTCAACGAGTTCGTGAGATGTCGTTACCGAGAGCTCCTAACCACCACCTCATCGTCAATTTGGCCAATTGGCGCCCCCGCGAGCGGGTGTTGTGCTAGCCCAGCTATGGCTGGTGAACTCACAAGTGAACCATTGATGGGTTGCTGTAACACCCTGAATCCAATGCGCCAGGTGTCTTCCAGTTATTCGCCGTTGTTGCGATGTCATTTGCTGGCCTGTTGCATTTTTCCATGTCATCATCTACATTTCATCTGCATGTTTTTTCAAAACTTGCATCTGTTCGGGTTTCCCGGTTCTCTCCGTTGTCCGTTTTGAGCCCAACCACATTCGCACGCGCCCGTCGCCCCTCTCAGACCTTGTTTTGTGAGCGGGAGAAAAACGTTCTCGGAATGGGCCGAGATTTGCCGAGTGGCCTTGGTATAGCACCGGTAGACCGCCCGTAAAATTTTGTTTCTTTCAGAGGTCGTTTGATGCCCCAACGGTTAAACGTGTAACCCCGAAAGCCCTCTTCCCTTTGCAGCCCAGCACCCCTCCAGACAGCCCACCTAGCCCATCTAAACCCCCTCCATGCTCTCCGCCATTCGATCACGATCGTGTGGGCGAAAACCGCACCCCATTTGGACTCCCCTAGCTCCCTCTACCTATAAAAACGCCCCCTCCCCCTCCATTTTTGGTTCCAAACCCTAGCCCCGCTCCTTCACGCCGCCGGACGTGTCCGCCCGGCGCCGGACACGACCACCGCCACCTCACCCCAGCCAATCCCCCGCCTCCACGTCAGCAACCGCCGCCTCCTGACCTATCACGCGCCGCCACGTGGCCTGCCGGCCTCCTCTCTCCTCCCCGCACCC